>NC_137792.1:18151473-18539942 GCF_963383645.1 Muscardinus avellanarius
TTTCTCAAACTGCAGAATGCTTTGGCTTCAGCTTTACTGTCCAGAGTTTTCTTGGAGTTTTACCACTAAAAAGAAAGTTACATTGTACAGACAGAACCCCAGACCAGAGACAGACCACCCAATGGCACAGCTGCAGGATAAACCTGATCTCTCTTCCTTTTCTCTTTCTTATTCTCTTTTTAAATGTACTTTTTATTTATTTATTTTTTGTGGAACTGGGAGTTGAACCTAGGGGCATTCTACCTCCAAGTTACATACCTAGCCTTATTTTTTATTCTGAAACACGGCCTCACTAAGTAGCTGAGACTAGCTCCAAACCTGTGACTCTCCAATCTCAGGCTGTCACTTACTGGAATTACAAACGTGTGCCACCATGACCGGCTAAATGTACATTTATTTATTTATTTATTTATTTATTTATTTATTTATTTATTTATTTGCGGTACTGGGGATGGAACCCAGGGGCATTCTACCTTCGAGCTACACACCCTGCTCTATTTTTTAGTCTTTTTATTTTTGAAACAGGGTCTCACAGAGTTGCAATGAACCTCGGTAAGTAGCTGAGGCTGTCTGCAAACCGCCATCCTCAGGTCTCAGCCTCCTGAATGCTGGGATTACGAGCGCGCCACCATGCCCGGATCCTTAAATGCTCTTTTTAAAATCCACTTCATTGCCGGGCGTGGTGGCGCCCGTTTGTAATTCCAGCATTTGGGAGGCGGAGACAGGAGGATCCGGGTTCGTGACCAGTCTCAGCTACTTATGAGGCCCACTGCAGCTTAGTGAGACCCTGTTTCAAAATAAAGAATAAAATCGGGCTGGGGATGTAGCTCAGAGGTAATATGCCCCTGGGTTCAGTCTTCAGTACTGCAAAAAAAGTTCACTTTTTTCTTTTTTTTGGTGGTACTGGGGTTCCTGGAAGCCCTTCTTCCTCCGGGTTACACTCCCAGACCTATTTTATATTTTTGAAACAGGGTCTCTTACGCCAGCACGGCTGGCTTCGAACCTGCGCGATCCTCCTGTCTCCGCCTCCCAAGCGCGGGGATGACAAGCGTGCGCCACCACGCCCGGCCACTTTTTTTTTTTTTTTTTTTTTTTTTACTGTGGTGACAAACAGGACATGAAATGTCACCATCTCACCTCACCCGAAGTGCACAGTTCAGCAATGAGAGCCGCGCTCTCCGTCTTGCAGGACCCACCTCCCGAACTACTTTTTCATCCTCGCAAAAACAGAAACTCTGCCAGGCGTGGTGGCGCACGCTTGTAATCCCAGCATTAGGGAGGCTGAGACCGGAGGATTGCGGTTCGCGGACAGCCTCAGCTACTTAGTGAGCCCCTCTGCAACTCAGTGAGACCCGGTTTCAAAATAAAGAATAAAAAATAGGGCAGGGGGTGTAGCGCGGAGGTAGAATCCCCCGCCCCCCTGGTTCCATCCCCAGATCCGAAAAAACAAAACAAAACAAAAAACACAGAAACTCTATATCCAGTAACCACAAATTCCTCCTTCTCCTCCCTTTGCCCTTGGCAACCAACCGCTTTGCTACTTTCTCTTTCTGTGCTTCTGTCTAGATCCTTTGGTTGAGTGTCCTTCCGCGAGGGACTTCTTTGGCTTGTGTCCTCGAGGCTCATCCGCGTCGCAGCTTGGTTTAGAACTTGTCTCTCTCCAAAATCTCTCTCTCCCTTCCTCCCTCATCCCTCCCATCCATTACAAGGTTGTGAGTGGGACTGGTCTGTGGGAGATGCTTTTAAAGCGGTCCTGCAGCCGGGCGTGGTGGTGCGCGCTTGGAATCCCAGTACTCGGGAGGCTGAGACAGGAGGGTCTCAGGTTCAAGGTGAATTAAAAAATAGGGCTGGAGTGTAGCTGGGAGGTAGGCTGCCCCTGCGTTCAATACCCAGTATTGCAATAAAAAAAAAAAAAAAACAAAGTCATCCTTCCCCCATAGGGACAGAAGAATCTACAGGCCAGGAGAGGTAGGTGGAGCTGTAGTTAATTACTCACAGACCATCCAAGAGGAGCAGGGAGTCACCTAGCAAAAGCCACGCAGGTCAGTTAAGGCCTGAAGTCGCTCACTGCACCGATTGGAGACAGCTCTCTGGGACTCCACCCTGCTGAAGAAGTGGCCAGCGAAGGCAGGGCAAACTCTCAGAGGCGGAATGCTGGGTAATCTTCCCCGCTATCCATTCATCCTCTAAGACTGCTGAAATATTTCATTTCTGTCAGGAAGGGAACAACTAATAGGGACCACTTAGCCACCGTGCCAAGTCGACACGCCTGGGAGGGCCGAGCGGTCAAGGCTTGGGGAGAGATCTTGGCCTTGGAGGGTGGTCCTGTGACTAAGACCCCCTCGTCTGGGTCACAGGTGGTCTGTTCCAACCTGAATCTTGTACGGACTGTAAGGTGGGCCCAGGTGTGTTTGAGCAGCCCTTGCTAGAAGGGACGCAGGCTACAGTGAACCACCGATGCACAGGCTGTCGCCTCGGGATCTGCATTTGGAGGGAAAAAGGCGGGATGGCGGGGAAGTATCATTGAAATGCAAGTGCTATCAAAGGACACAGGAAGACGCCAGGCAGAAACAGCATGTCCCCCCCCACCCCATGTCAGCGTAAACCCTCAGGATCCTCTAGCACATTCATCCATGAACAACCCAAATTACTCCCTTGGTGACCTGCACAGCTGTTGGAGGGCAGCGTGCCCTGAATATGTGGACCTGGACCTCTCAGATTAATGTCCTGCAGGCTCAGCTTGTCAGCCCCTGTAAAAAAGTGAATAACAGCCCGGCTTGCAGCTGAACATAAATAGCGCTCATGGGAAATAAATGATGTCCAGAGAAGGCCATTCTGAGTCCACGTTTGGAACCAGACAGAGAAAAGGCCATTCTTCAACCAGGTAAGTGATTAACACTTCCCCTTTTCCAGGATTCATTACTGCTCCCGTACCATTGAGGATTCTAGCTCTGTCTGAATCTTCCTACCTCTCAATTAAAAATTGAAGCTGGGCGTGGTGGCACATGCTTGTAATCCCAGTACTTGGGAGGCTGAGACAGGAGGATTGTAGGTTCACAGAGAGCCTCAGCTACTTAGTGAGGCCCTTCACAACTCTTAGTGAGAGCCTGCTTCAAAATAAAGAATAAAAACAGGGCTGGGGCCGGGCGTGGTGACTCACGCTTGTAATATCTCAGTATTGGGAGGCAGAGACAGGGAGATGGAGGTTCGCGGACAGCCTGTGCTACTTAGCGAGACCCTTCGGAACTCAGTGATACCCCGTGTTTTTTTTTTTCTTTTGGTGGTACTGGGGATGGAACCCTTCTACCTCCAGGCTACACTTCCAGACCTATTTTTAAAAAAATTTTATTTGGAAACAGGGCCTCTTAATTCAGCGAGGCTAGCTTCAAACCTGCGGGATCCTCCTGTCTCCGCCTCCCAAGCGCAGGGATTACAAGCATGTGACACCACGCCTGGCTGTGACACCCCATTTTAAAATATAAAAAGACTGCCAGGCGTGATGGCGCACGCTTGTAATCCCTGCGCTTGGAAGGCTGAGATTGGAGAATCGTGGTTCACAAACAGCCTCAGCTACTTAGGCCCTCTGCAACTTAGTGAGACCCTTTTTTCAAAATAAAGAATACAAAATATGGCAGGGAGTGTAGCTTGGAGATCGAATGCCCCTGGGTTCCATCCCCAAACTAAAAAAAAAAAAGATTAAAAAATAGGACACAGGGTGTAGCTTGGAGGTACAATGCCCCTGGGTTCCGTCCCCAGTACTGCAAAAATAAAAACAAAAACAAAAACAAAAACAAAAACAGGGCTGGGGGTGTAGTTTGGAGGTAGAATGCTCATGGGTTCCATCCCCAGCACCACAAAATAAATAAATAAATAAATAAATAAATAAATAAGTACATACATACATAATCGGGGTATAACTTGGAGGCAGAATGCCTCTGGGTTCAATCTCTAGTATCCCTCAAACACTGAGATTCCCAACTACTGTACTATTTCTGCTTCCTGACAATATGGAGCTCAGGATGCTTCCTCTTCCTTATACTCCTTAGAATCCCTTGACACAGCCGGGCGCCGTGGCGCACGCTTGTAATCCCAGCATTCGGGAGGCTGAGACAGGGGGATCGCGGTTCGCAGACAGCCTCAGCTATTTAGTGAGGCCTTCTGCAACTCAGTGAGACCCTGTTTCAAAATAAAGAATAAAAAATAGGGCAGGGGTGTAGCTCGGAGGTCGAATGCCCCTGGGTTCCATCCCCAGACCTGCAAAAAAAAAAAAAAAAAAAAAAAAAAAGAAAAGAAAAATCCCTTGACACAGAATGATCCCACCCATTTCCTCTTTCGGAATGCCCTGCAGTTTCCCCGCAGCAACCTCTAACTGGCTGCAGCTAGCCAAATGAAGGTAACTTGGTGTGAACTGCAGGCGTGTTTCCGGTGCTCTTCCTTTGGTAGGCGTCTGCTTGGCCTTTTCGTTGCCGCCAAGCTTGTCATCCCAGGACTCCGGAAGCAGACAGGAGGATCACAGATACCAGCCAGTCTCAGCAACTTAGTGACATTCTCAACAGCTCAGCAAGAACTGGTTTCAAAATAAAAAAAATAAAATGGGCCTGGAGTGTAGCTGGAAGATAGAGCACCCCTGGGTTCCACTCCCAGTATTCCAAACAAACAAACAAATGAAACCAAACCAAAAAAGAAATGCTAAGGAAAAAAATACGTTTTTTTTTTCTTTCCTTTTTCCTCTATCTTCAGGAGAATACAGTATCATACATCCCTCTTTTAAAATATCCCTTCATGGCACCGGGCGTGGTGGCGCACGCTTGTAATCCCCACGCTTGGGAGGTGGAGACAGGAGGATCGCGCAGGTTCGGCTGGCGTAAGAGACCCTGTTTCCAAATTAAAAAAAAAAAAAAAAAGGTCTGGGAGCGTAGCCCGCTAGTACCACCAAAATATCCCTTCATGGACTGGGGGTGTGTCTCAGCGGTAGAGCACTTGCCTAGCATGCATGAGGCCCTGGGGTTGTTCTCCAGTGCCAAAAAAGAATCCCTCCACTATTTCAAGGAAAGTTGTTTATGAAACTATTGTTTGTGAAGATTAAACAATACAAAAACGTGGTGAGCAGTGCTGTTACAACTAGGTAGTACAATCACATGTATTTAGCTCAGGGCTGAACTAGGGGCCCAGGAGGGGTTTATAACCTATGTGGCTTTATGACGTGGCTCTATTTGGAAAAGGGATAGAAGAACCTGGTGAACAGGACCAGGGCTTGGTTCTAGGGTGAGGTTGAACAAGGTATTGGTGTCAAAAATAAAAACAAAAACAAAAGACCCTCAGAAATCAAGACAAAAATATATTTTTGGTAGCTGGACCTGGTGGCACACACTTCTAATCCCAGTACTTCGGAGGCTGAGAGAAGTGGATTGTAGGTTTAAGGCCAGCCTCAGCTCGGCTGCTTAGTGAGGCTCCCAGCAATTTAGTTAGACCCCGATTCCAAATAAAATATAAAAATCGGTCTGGGGGGATAGCCCAGAGGTAGAAGGCCCCTGGGTTGCACTTCTAGTACTACAAAAACAAATAAAAATGAATAAAAATAGGACTGGGGCTGTAGCTTGGAGGTAGAATGCTTGTGGGTTCCATCCCCAATACCCCCCAAAAAATTGTATTGGAGGCTAAACCCAGGGGCATTCTACCTTCAAGCTACACCCTAGCCCTATTTTAGTTTTTTCTTTCGAGACAGAGTCGCCCTAAGTTGCAACTCTCTTGTTTCAGCCTCTCACATACTGGAATTACAGGTGCATGTCACCGTGTCCAGCAAGACAAAAAAAAAATATATATTTTTTGTGGTGCTGGGGATTGAACTCAGGTGTTACGGATTGGGAGAATATGGCTGTGGGGAAACTGTTCCCGGGAGCTCCTGCTAAGGGTCCCGGACACACTTTCCCTCAAACCACAACAAAACCCCAAACGACCAAAAACAGAAAAAAAAAAAAAAAAAAACCCGCGGATTCTTGTCCTAAGCTAAGAATAAATATGCATAGCTTGACAGTTGCTGAGGATTTAAAGAAGTTTATTAAAAAGATAGAAATACAGGAAATAGTTACAGCCCTGTGCCCGAGAGTGGCACAAGGGGGCAATTCGACTGAATATACCAAAGAACTCCAGTTTACTGAGTGTTTTTATTCAGACCAATTTGGCGGCAGGTCCTTTGATCTGTAGATATGCTGCCCTATCTCTAGCCCAGTTTTCTGCTATCTCCAGCCAGATTTGGGGTGGCCCTGTCTCCAAACACAGCCCTCTCTTGTTCCATCCCCCAAGATGTGTGAAATTGCTTCTCTGGGATCTGGGATTTCCTCTATCCCTTAGGCCATCGGGTCTCTCAGAAATGTAAAGAGCTCTGGCTTTCTTTCCTTCTCTTTAGAAATTTAAATTACAAGTCCCTTTTTCCTGACAATCCTGGCTTTCTTTAGAACAAACGATATATTTTCAAAATTGGAAATCTTTCCCAATACTGGTACATTAATACATTTTAAAACCTCTTCTCAATACTAGTACATCAGGGATGTTCTACCTCTGAGTTACACTCCCAGCCCTATTTTTATTCTTTATTTTATTTATTTATTTATTTTTTTGGTGGTACTGAGGTTCCTGGAAGCCCTTCTACCTCTGGTATACACTCCCATGGGCTACACTCCCAGACCTAATTTTTAACATTTTTATGTGGAAACAGAGTCTCTTAAGCCAGCGAGGCTGGCTCCGAACCAGCGCGATCCTCCTGTCTCCGCCTCCCAAGCGCGGGGATTACAAGCGTGCGCCACCACGCCCGGCTTATTCTTTATTTTGAAACAAGGTCTCACTAAGTTGCAGAGAGCCTCACTAAACAGCTGAGGCTGTCCTCAAACTCGATCCTCTTGTCTCAGCCTCCTAAGTACTGGGATTACAAGTGTGCGCTACTAAAGACACCCAGTTTAAGACAAAAATATTTTAATGCAATATTTTGAAAAATCAAAAGTAAGGCAAAACATCCATGATTCCATGATGAATGCTTTATCAAGAAAACCATTTTTTGTGTGGTACTGGGAATTGAAATTAGAGCATTCTCTAAGCTACACCTCCAGTCCTATTTTATTTTTATTTTGAAACAGGTGCTTACTAAGTTGCTGAGACTGTCTTCAAACTTGTGATCTTCCTGTCTCAACCTCCCAAGTACTGGATTTTTTTTTTGTGGTACTGGGGGTGGAGCCAGGGGCTTTTCTACCTCTGGGCTACACTCCCAGACCTATTTTCTATTTTATTTGGAAACAGGGTCTCACTAAGCTGCTGAGAGCCTCACTAAGTAGCCGAGGCTGGCTTCGAACCTGTGCGATCCTCCTGTCTCAGCCTCCCAAGCGCGGGGATTACAAGCGTGCGCCACCACGCCCGGCTCAACCTCCCAAGTATTGGTATTACAGGCATGTGCCACCAAGCCTGGCCATTTTTTCTTTCTTTTTTTTAAGTTTTGGCTCTTTCTGGGCATGGTGGCACATACCTGTAACCCCAGTATTTAGGAGGCCTGGACAGGACGAATGCAGGTTCAAGGACAGCTTCAGCAAGTAGGAAGACTCTTATCAACCTATCGAGACCTTATTTTAAAATAAAAAATTAAACAGGGCTGGGAGTATAGCTCAGAGGTAAAATGCCCCTGAGTTCAATCCCCACCACATTAAAAAAAAAAAAAATTGACCTGGAACTTGCAGAGAGAATTGTATGAGAATGAGTACCCTGCCAGAGTCACCTTAGTCCCAGCCCTAGTAAGAACAATGTGTAAACATGTAGGGCCAGGGGCTTTCTCCCCACTTTAGGACTGAGCCCCATTGGGAACGAGGGCCACCTCAAACGGAGAGGAGTCCAAGCACACACACTTGGCTTAGGGAATGGTTCTCTCAGAGAGAAGGTTATTTCATGTAGCCGGATGTTAAGTCGATCTTGCAGGGGCTTCGGCTGGAACGAGGACATGTAGCAGATGAGGCACTTCTCCTGTGCAAATCTCCCTAAAGAGTCATCCATGAGAGTAACGTAGTTGGGCGACTCTCCGAGATTTCTTACATTACGAAATGGAAGCTTGTCTATGAGTCAGAAGCAGCAAAGGACATTGCTATGGCAACCTGGGTACCTGGGGTACCACTGACATCAGAGAAGCCGAGGCTGAAAAAGGCACAGTACGTGTGTGTGAAAATATATGTGGAAAAAACCAGAATCCACCTCCCCCAAGGATCCAGAAGGCAGGCATATGAAAATTATATTTTTGTATTTCTACAGGTTGGGGATGGAGGCTGATCTGGAGAGACATAGTTTTTATTTTATTTATTTATTTTATTTTTTTGGTGGTACTGGGGGTGGAACTCAGGGTGGTTTTTTTTTTCTACCTCTGGGCTATACTCCCAGACCTATTTTGTATTTTTATTTGGAAACGAGGTGTCACTAAGTTGCTGAGAGCCTCACTAAGTAGCTGAGGCTGGTTTCGAACCTGTGCGATCCTCCTGTCTCCGCCTCCCAAGCACAGGGATTACAAGCGTGCGCCACCACGCCCGGCAGAGACAGAGTTTTGTGCTCGTCTACTGAATGGCCAGGCGGGGTGGCCCATGGAAAAAAAAATCAGTTCTACGTACAGATATGCAAGGATTAGAGGGCCACGTGACTGAACAAAAAGGATTGTGTTAGAGAAATAGTGTAATGGCTGCGCAAAAATCTTTGAAAGTTTTTCTTAGCCAGGCGTGGTGGTGCATGTGTGTAATCCCAGAGAGACCGAGGGAGGCTGAGACAGGAGGATCGCAGATTTGAGGACAGTTTCAGCAAGTAGTGAGATTCATCAACCTGGCGAGACCCTGTTTCAAAATAAAAACAAAAAATATTGCACTAGGGGGTAGCTCAGAGGTAGAATGCTCCTGCATTCAATCCCCAATATAAAAAGTGTTTTCCTTAGTGTTTTTTTTACATGATATCTTTATTAATAACAGAGAAAATGAAGAAGTAGCAAGATCACAAGGTTACCTATGCAGAATTTGGCATTGCAGCCTGGATTTCAGCACATTTAAGTGATACTGTCTCACCCAAGATCACCTGACTGTCAAATCCGTGAGGCTTTATTTATTTATTTATTTATTTATTTTGGTGGTACTAGGGGTGGAACCCCAGAGGCTTTCTACCTCCGGGCTATACTCCCAGACCTATTTTATACTTTATTTGGAAACAGGGTTTCACTAAGTTGCTGAGAGCCTCACTAAGTAGCTGAGCCTGGCCTTGAATCTATGATCCTCCTGTCTCAACCTCCCAAGTACTGAGATTATAGGGTTATTTCTGCTTTTTTCTTTTTCTTTTTCTTTTCTTTTCTTTTTTTTTTTGGTGCTACTAGGGGTGGAACCCAGGGGCCTTCTACCTCTGGGCTACACCCCAGCCCTATTTTATTTTTTGTTTGGAAACAGGAACTTGTCTAAGTTCCTGAAGCTGCCCTCGAAACTGTGACCCACCTGTCTCCGCCTCCCAAGTACTAGCATTACAAGCGTGCACCACTATGCCCAGCATTTTTACTTTTTTTTTTTTTTGGTACTGAGGGTTGAACCCAGAGGCATCCTACCTCTAAGCTACACCTCTAGCCTCATTTTATTATTTGGAAATAGGGCCTCACTAAGTTGCTGAAAGCCTCACTAAATTACCTAGGCTGATTTTTTTTTTAATGTGGTACTGGGGATGAAACCCAGGGACATTCTACCTTTGAGCTACACCCCCAGCCCTATTTTTTTTAATTCTCTTATTTTTTATTTATTTTGGTGGTACTGGGGGTGGAACCCAGAGGCTTTCTACCTCCGGACTATACTCCCAGACCTTTTTTATATTTTATTTGGAAACAGGGTCTCACTAAGTTGCTGAGAGCCTCACTAAGTAGCTGAGGCTGGCTTCGAACCTGTGCGATCCTCCTGTCTCAGCCTCCCAAGCGCGGGGATTACAAGCGTGTGCCACCACGCCCGGCTATTTTTTATTTATTTTTTTTACAGTACTGAGGATGGAACCCAGGTGCATTGTACCTCTGAGTTACACCCCCAGTCCTAGTTTTTAGTGTTCTTTTTTTAAACCGGGTCTCACTGAGTTTCGAAGGGCCTAAGTAGCTGAGGCTGTCCGCGAACCTCGGCGCTCAGGTCTCTGCCTCCCAAATGCTGGGATTACAAGCTGTGCCACCACGCCCGGCTCATGAGGCTTTATTAAGACCAAGATCCTGGGCTGGGGTGTGGCTCAGTGCTGGGGCACTTGCCTAAACCGCTCTGGGCCTGATCTCTAACACCACCAAATAAATTTAAGAGTTTGGTTTCCCTAATGGTGTTCTTGTTAGATTCTACAAAGATAAAATCATTCTGTGCGATGAAGACTAAAATAGGAAGTTTCCTGTATTCAGATTTACAACCAAGAAGCTGGGTGTGTTGGTGGTACGTACCTGTAATCCTGGTACTGGAGAGGCTGAGATAGGAGGATCATAGTTTCAAGACCAGCCTTAGCAGTTTAGCGAGACCCTGTTTCAAAATAAAAAATAAAAAGGGCTGGGGGTATAGGTTGAAGGTAGAATACCCCGGTACGCCCCAGTTACAACACAACAACAACAAGAACAACAACAAAAACAATGACTGTTGATTCGAATGTAGAGCCAAGATGGCGGACGAATGAGACCAGAGCTGTCCGAGAGAACCTTCTGCATCGTTGGAAATGCGTTCTATCTGAGCTGTCCAATAGAGTAGCTGCTGGCCACGTGTGGCTTGTAAGCACAGAAATGTGGCTAGTGTGATGGAATTTTTAATTAATGTAATTTAAGTTTAAATGTAAAAAAAAAGCCACATGTGGCGACTGGCTACCATACTGGATAGCACAGCTCTAGCGCAAGTTGTGCCCACATTTCAACTGGTACCAGTCGCCTGGGAGAGCTGGTAAAACTATGAAGGACCAGGCTGCCTCCTACTTCAAGGCCGGGATTCTCTGTTCTTTATCAGCTGTCCAGATTTTCCACAGCAGCATTTCTCAAACTTCATTGGGGGATCTTGTCAAAATGCTCATTCTGGCTCAAGCAGTAGGCATGGGATGGGGCCCAAGAGTCTCCTCCTCCTTCCTTCTTTCTCCTTCTTCTTCCCCCCTTTGGTACTAGGGATTGAACCCAGGAGTGTTCTATTTATGACCTACACCCACAGGTCTGTTTTATTTTTTATTTTGTTTTTTTTTGAACAGATTCTTGCTAAATTGCCGAGGCTGGCCTCGAACCTGGGATCCTCCTGTTTCAACGTCCCACATACTGGGATTACAGGTGTGTGCCACCACGCCTGTCTTTTATTTTTAATTAATTAGTTAATTTTTCAGTACTGGGGATCAAACCCAGGGGCATTCTACCTTCAAACTACACCCCTAGCCCTATTTTTTTTATTTTTGAAACAGGGTCTAAGTTGGGGAGGATCTCACTAAGTAGCTGAGGCCGGCCATGAACCTAAGATCCTTCTGTCTCAGCCTCCCAAGTACTGGGATTACAAGTGTGGGCCACCACCTCTGGCTATTTTTTATTTTGAAACAGGGTCTCATTAAGTTACTGAAGGCCTCACTAAGTTGCTAAGACTAGCCTGGAACCTGTGACCCTTTTGTCTTGGCCTCTTAAGCACTGGGGTTACAAGCGTGTGCCACCATGTTAGAGTCTTCATTTCTAACACACTTCCAGGGGTTGCCCACGATGCCAGTCCAAGGACTATACTTTGGGTAATAAGGGGCTAGATTTTGTATATTTGTATTTCTTTGTGGTACTGGGGGTGGAACCCAGGGGCTTTTCTACTTCTAGGCTATACTCTCCCAGACCTATTTTCTATTTTATTTGGAAACAGGGTCTCACTAAGTTGCTGAGAGCCTCACTAAGTAGCTGAGGCTGGTTTCGAACCTGTGCGATCCTCCTGTCTCAGCCTCCCAAGTGCGAGGATTACAAGCGTGCGCCACCACGCCCGGCTGTATTTGTATTTCTCTTCAAGGCAAATTCCTAAGTAGATGCTGATGCTCATTTCAAATGTTTCAGCAGAAGTCTAAAGTTTAGTCAGGGAAGAGGTGTCTGGTATATTAACTACCATTTAACTTTCCTCTTGTTTAACCTCAAATCAGGCTGGCTACAGTTTATCCTCCAGCCTCAAT
Source organism: Muscardinus avellanarius (assembly GCF_963383645.1). NCBI lineage: Eukaryota > Metazoa > Chordata > Mammalia > Rodentia > Gliridae > Muscardinus > Muscardinus avellanarius. Next base: position 18,163,639 of record NC_137792.1, read on the forward strand.
TCCCCACATACCTGCCAATTAAAAATGCCAGGAAGCCGGCGTGGTGGCGCACACTTGTAATCCCAGCATTCTGGAGGCTGAGACTAGAGGATCACGGTTTGCAGACAGCCTCAGCTACTCAGTGAGGCCCTCCGCAAATTAGTGAGACCCTGTTTCAAAATAAAAAATGGAAAATAGGGTAGGGGGTATAGCTCGGAGGTAGAATGCCCCTGGGTTTCATCCCCAGACTCGCAAAAAAAAAAAAAAAAAAAAAAAAGGCAGCACAAGGCTGGGCCTGGTGACACATGCTTGTAATGTCAGTGCTTGGGAGGCTGAGACAGGAGAATCGCACGTTTGTGGCCAGCCTCAACTATGTAGTGAGGCCCTATCTTAAAATAACGAATAAAAAATAGGTCTGAGAGTGTAGCTCAGAGGTAGAGTGCCCCTGGGTTTAATCCCCAGTATTGGAACAAAAAAAGGGCGGGGGGCCAGCACAACCATGCACAGGGAGAGGCTGAAATCTGAGACGAGAGACAACTTGATCATACAGATATTTTGTTTGGTGCATCGTTTTGCTTTCACAGTTTACAGCCTGTTCCAGAGTAAAGAGTCCGTGTGTGTGCACATGCACTTGTATGTGTGTGTTTGTGTGTGTGTATTGGGGTAGGGTTGGGAGGACAGGCAATAAGCAAAGTGAAAGTGTTGTTTCAAAAACATACTAATTAAGCCAGGCGTGGTGGCGCACGCGTGTAATCCCCGTGCTTGGGAGGCTGAGACAGGAGGATTGTGCAGGTTCGAAGCCAGCCTCAGCTACTTAGTGAGGCTCTCAGCAATTTAGTGAGACTCTGTTTCCAAATAAAATATGAAATAGGTCTGGGAGTGTAGCCCGGAGGTGGGTTCCATCCCCAGTACCAAAAACAAAAACCCACAACAACAACAACAACAACAACAACAACAACAACAATTAATTAGCCGGGCATGGTGGCACATGCTTGTAATCACAGTACTTGGGAGGCCAAGACAGGAGGATCACGGTTTGTGGGTAGCCTCAGCTACTTAGTGAGACCCCCCCTGCAACTTAGTGAGACCCTGCTTCCAAATAAAAATAAAAAATAAGGCTGGAGGTATAGCTCAGAGATAGAATGCCCGTGGGTTCAAACGCCATTACTGCAAAAAAAAAAAACCCTCTCCACCAAAAAAAGTACTAATTAAGTCAGGCGTGGTGGCACATGTCTGCAATCCCAGTACTTGAGAGGCTGAGAAGGGAAGATCGCAGGTTCAAGGCCAGGCTCAGCAAGTAGTGAGACTCTCATCAACTTAGACCTTGTTTCAAAATAAAAATAAAAAATAGGGTTGGGGGTGTAGCTCGGAGGTAAAATGCCCCTGGGTTCAATCACTAGTACCACACACACACACACACACACACATACACACGTACTCATTGTGACAGATCAGCATGACTTGGAAAACAATAGTGCTTCAGGGCTTATGGCACAGAAATAGTATTTGATGTGTATTTGCCGATGTTAAAGTTATCTTTCCTATATATTTTAGAAAAAATTACTAAAATTATGGCTAGAACTTGACAATAGGCGTAGCTTTCTGATTAGTGGCTAGAAGCAAACAGGATATTTAATAGGCAAGAAACATCACATTGTCTTAACATGGGCTGACTTTTTAAGTCTGAGAAAGTTCAGTGGGATCTTTTAATGGAAAATAGTGGGCATCCTCTTTTTATTTCTACATACTGGTGTGTTCCACAATGTCACCCATACACTGGGCAGCTGTTCCTTTCTTAACAACACTCCGAGCCTACAAAACTCCCATTTAGATAAAAGAAAGGAATTCTGCACCGTGCATCTCAATTACAATCTGTTAGAAATTGCAGATGCGGGGAGAATGGAGGGGTGCGTGCCAAAGCCTATATCCCTGCAGCCTCCCTGCAGGGAGGGCAGCGTTGTCACCCACAGCCTATCTGCTCGGGCCTGCCCTGGCCCTGCGTGGAAAGTCAGCCCGAGTGCTGTTCCCTGGGTCATTTTGACTGGGGGACTCCCAAGGCACAGGGATTGTATTCGTGTACGTTACCTGCCTGCCCTTCTTCTCTTTCTAGCTACGGCTTCTCAGCCTCCTTCTCCAGAGGATTCTTTTCTGAGCCTGTCATGTGGGAATTCTGTGAGTCTCCAGCCTAGACTTTCTTCTCTGTTCATTTGGTTGGTACGTTGTTCAAGACAATCAAGTTTCGGACTAAATTGCTTCTTTTCTTTTTTCTGTGTGTGGTACTAGGGATGGAACCCTGGGGCATTCTACCTCCGGGCGAGATTCCCAGACCTATTTTATACTTTATTTGGAAACAGGGTCTCACTAAGTTGCTGAGAGCCTCACTAAGTAGCTGAGGCTGACTTCGAACCTGTGCGATCCTCCTCTCTCAGCCTCCCAAGCGCAGGGATTACAAGCGTGCACCACCATGCCCGGCTTGCTTATTTTCTTAAACTCTGCCTTTTTTTTTTACTTCTTTTCTTTGAAGTGCCAGGGGTTAAACCTAGGAGTGTGTGCATGCTGGGCAAGTGTTCTACCATGGAGCCACACCCCAGCCCTATTTTTTATTCTTTATTTTTTTGAAACAGGGTCTCACTGAGTCGCAAAGGGCCTTACTAAGTAGCTGAGGCTGGTCGCAAACTACGATCCTCCTGTCTCCGCCTCCCAAGTGTTGGGTTTACAGGTGTGTGCCGCCATATGCAGCTGCCTTCACAGTTCTTGACCAAGTCCACTGGAAGTGGTGTTCCTCCAGTCAGGGGAAGGGAGCCACTGCTTCCATAGGAAGCTGAGTTCCCCTCGCCGCTCCAGCCCCAGCTGATTTGTGGTCTAAGCAACCCAGAATGATACCACATTGGGATAATCCTGCTTATTTAAGTACAGTGGATAACAGGCAACTGTAGGGTGTACAATAATCCCTGGTCCTAGCCGGGCTTGGTGGTGCACCCTTGTAATCCCAGCATTCGGGGGGCTGAGACAGGAGGATCACGGTTCGCAGACAGCCTCAGCTACTTAGTGAGGCTCTCTGCAACTCAGTGAGACCCTGTTTCAAAATAAAGAATAAAAAATAGGACTGGAGGTGTAGCTCGGAGGTATAATACCCCCTGGGTTCCATCTTGAGTGCTGGAAAAAAAAAAAGTCTGCTAAGAGTCACTGCCCCAGGGGAAGTCTCCTGTACTGGGACAGGGAGGAGACCAAAGGGGAACAGGCAGAAGTGAAACCCAAAGGAGACAGGTGCTGCAATTGTACCAGTCTGGACCATCACACCAAGGAGTGTGAGCTGCTACCCCAGCCCAAGAAGTGTGACTCCTACCAAAGCATCACCATATGGTGGCCTTGTGTCCACCAAAGGCCTAGCAAGCCCCAGTTCCCAGGGAAAGCCAGCCTTCTTCCAGGAGGAAGAAGAGATGTGAAGTCCTGCCCTGTGCCCTAAGATCCAGGATGGAGCCACTGCGGCCAGGGCCTAGGCTTTTGCTATCAGGAGTTCAAAGAGCAGGCATCAATGATATGGAGTAGAGAAAGTGGGGATAGGGTGGGCTGGGGGTAGCTGGCTGGGGTCCCCAGCAGCAGCCTGGCTTCTTTCTCGGTGTGGGGACAGGGCGAGGCAGAGGAACTGCACCCATGCTCTATCGATGTGCAAATGAGGACTTTGGGGGAAGCTACCCTAGAACCTGCATGCTTTATCTGACCTCTGGCTTGGGAATGTGGCCTGGATAATGAAGCTGCTTCCCTTTTAAAGAAGGATGCGAGCTGGGTGTGGTGCGCACACTTGTAATCCCAGCATTCAGGAGGCTGAGTCTGGAGGATCGTGGTTCGCGGCCAGCCTCAGCTACTTAGTGAGGCCCTCTGCAACTCAGTGAGACCCTGTTTCAAAATAAAGAATAAAAAATAGGGCAGGGGGGATAGCCGGGAGGTAGAGTGCCCCTGGGTTCCACCCCCAGACCTGAAAAAAAAAAAGAAGGATGCATACTATTAGTATTTCCCTTGCCAGGGTGTGAAAGCGCTAAGCCTGCAGTTAGATGAATGGATTCAACCCACAAGCTGCTACACTCTGTGTGAGGGGAAACTCAGAAGCAAGGCAGGGTTTTCTTTCACATTTACTTTGATTTATTTATTTTTGTGGTACCGGGGGTTGATCTCAGAGGCGTTCACCTTCGAGCTACACCCCTCAGCCTGATTTTATTTCTTATTTGGAAACAGAGTCTCACTGGGTTGCTGAGTCTCACTACTTGCTGAGGCTGTCCTCGAACTTGCGATCTTCCTGTCTCAGCCTCCCAACTACTGGGATTACAGGCGTATGTCACCATACCTGGCTTTTTTCACTTTTTTCTTCTCATAACCCAGTCTTGGATATGGTACTGAAAACCGTCCCAAGAAATGGGTTGTGATGATGGGCAAAAGGGCTGCCTGGGGAAAGAGCTGCCCCTCATTCATCCCACCTCTTTCCAGGCCAATGTGACTTTATTTATTTCTTCCCTTGGATAACTGCCCCTTGGGTCCTACTTTCTACAGAATGCCAACTGCACTGTCTGTGTGTGTGTGTGAATGACACATACTAAAGGGGAAAAAGTTAAAATGCACTGCTGAGCTGCAGTGATTTCGTATGCATATATATATATATACATATATATGGTACTGGGGTTCCTGGAAGCCCTTCTACCTCCGGGCTACACTCCCAGACCTATTTTTACATTTTTATTTGGAAACAGGGTCTCCTAAGCCAGCACGCGCGGCTGGCTTCGAACCTGCGCGATCCTCCTGTCTCCGCCTCCCAAGCGCGGGGATGACAAGCGTGCGCCACCACGCCCGGCTATGCTGCTTGTATATTTTAATCTAAGGCCTTCACTTCTGCGCTGTGTTCAGCAATCTCAGGGATAAGTTGGCAGCAGCTCCAGGTCTGCACAGCACAAATACTTTTTGTTGCTTTTTATCATCACAGACAGCAACCATTTGGAGCGCACAGCCTACTGAGCCACCTCATTTCTGCCAATTTGAGCTGGCTTCTCTGTATGCTGTCCCCTTGAAACCCCCTCCACCTTGAAAATGTCTCGTGGGGAGCCAGGTTTTAATTGGGCTATCCCATGACTTGATCTCCTTCTACTAGAAGATTAGAAATTAGTCTAAACAAGAAAAGGTAGTCCAGAGAAGTTAGGAGAGGCTGGGCCGGGTGAAAGGCCCAGAGAAGAAGCCGAAGTTAGGTGATGGTTGTCTATCCTAGGGCATGGGCCTTGCTTTACATACCAGATCCCTCCCTTCCCAGGTTAGTCAAGGCCTACCATGCATGACAGGGGGTATGTATTTTTGTTTTGTAATAGGAGTCAGTAAGGATGACTTTTAAGATCAGTACTTCTCTACCCACCTCATGCTGTCCAAGGGGCTAAATGAAGCAAGGGCTAAAATCCCTCACCTTTCAAAATTCTGGGCTTCTAGGGAGATCCATAAACGAGGGCCTCTTGTGGCGCCTAGAGCCAATGTCCAACCTCACTATAATAGTGAGGAGTAGCAACGTGGTAGCTAAAGGAGAAAGAAGGGGGTTCCCTTTACATGTTAAAACCTACCTGTGTTCAAATGGGACAAATGCGATGGAACGTACTGGGTGGTGTGTGTCTCGCCTGGTTTCTTGATTCTCCCAAATGTCGCCTCTTCTAGTTCTTGTATTTGTCTGGGCTTTGTAGGACTTTACTGAGTCTTGGAGTTGGTGATTGCTAGGTGGCCTAGTTCGTGTACGTAGAATGTTTTGGCCTTTCTCCGTATTCTTTTGGGGTTTGTTTACAAACTTCTCTTTGTACTGAGACAAAAATAGCTAAAGCATCTGTGCAAAAGGATCATCTGAAACATAAGTTTAGGGGGCCCTCTTGTTGAAGTTTGGCTCTTGAGCCATCTTTTTTTTTGTGCTCCACTTCTTATTCCCTATTTTTGGACCAGAGCTCCTATCATGTAAAATATGGTTTCATCTGACTCACTTCTCTTTCAAAAGAAAACCTACACATTCATACACATATTGAATTCTTGGAGTGTATAACTCATAAATGATTTGTACAAAAAACCTGAAGAAGCTAGCCCCCCCCCCCCCCACACACACCTTGTTCTCAACCTCCAGAGACAATACTGGTTCTTGATGCAATCCATGCGGAACACCACACTGCTGTGTTTGGTTGGATCAAACCTACTTAATCTCTAACTCTAAAGTTGAGAGAAGCAACTGGGGGCCTTCCATGGAGAAAGTAGAGTCAGAAGACCAGGAAAGAGAATATGAATGTATGTTTAAGTCATTCAGGAACTTTTTTTTTTAATGGTACTGGGATTGAACCCAGGGATGTTCTACTTCTGAGCCACACCTCCAGCCTGATTTTATTTTTTAGTTTGAAACAGGGTCTCATTAAGTTGCTGAGGCCGGTCTTGAACTTGTGATGATCCTCTAGTCTCAGCCTACCAAGTACTGGATTACAAGGGTGTGCCACCATGCCCGACTTCATTCAGGAACTTTTATTGCAGGTGTGAGAAACTTATGTCAAAAGTGACCACAAGATTGTTTAATAGGAGATGGATGAGTGTAACTCCATGTTTACTGATAGAAACCAAAGCTTTGTGTGAAATCTTGAATTTATGGGGAAGGGAGGGACAGAGTGTGGGGATGTGTGTACCTTTCTGTTCTTTTCTGATCCCTTCCCCTCATTCCTAAACTGCAGGCGACTAAGCCCCCTTGAGCTTTGGTGACCCTATCACCAGGGTGTTTATTTGATGATTTGATTTTGCTGTACTTGGGTACTTAACTTCCTCTCCTATTTTCTAATCATTTTATAACACACATGCTGACTCTTCCCTTCCCTTCTCCTTTCCCTGGGGAAATACCTACTGGTTCTCAAAAAGTAAAATAAAATAAAATAGGGCTGAGGAGGTATAGCTCAGAGGTAAGAATGCCTCTAGGTTCAATCCCCAGTAAACACACACATGCACACACACACACAAGTATATATGGAGTCAGTTGTTGTGGTACATACCTATAATCCCAGTACTTGGGAGGCTGCAACAAGGTTTCAGGTTCGAAGCCAATATCAGGAATTTAGCGAGACCCTCAGTAATTTAGTGAGATCCCCTTTCAAAATAAAAAAGAGCTGGGAGTATGGCTTAATCCCCAATACAAAAAAAAAGTTTATATATGGACGTCCAGTGGTCTGACTCCTGAATCTGTCTTTTAGCTGGTTCCAAACTATGGCAGAGATGTTACTTATTGGCTCCTCTCAAACAGCAACGTGGAGGCAGGTGATATACTGCCATCTATCATTTTCCTCACATGTTGTGGGGTGGCTCTCTACAACCACATGATGAGCCCATGCCTTGCCCTTAGTGGGGCAGTGGAGAGGATCCCGGAGGCCTGGGTCCAAATGTGGGCTCTGATGCTTCACACCTTGAGCAAATGACTGAGGTTCACACTGCTGTGTCTCTTCTTCTATACTTGCATGTGGATCTTGTAAGGACTAAGTGAAAACATAGACCACAAAACACTGCCTCAGCACGTAGCAAGAACTGAAGGCAAGGGGTGGGAGGGAGCTTGTATTTTATAGCTTATATAGTTTTTTTGTGATACTGGGACATTCTACCTCCGAGATGTACCCCCTGCCCTATTTTTATTGTTTCTTTTGAAACAGGGTCTCAGTGAGTTGCAAAGGGGCTCACTAAGTAGCCGAGGCTGTCCGTGGACCGTGATCCTCCTGTCTGCCTCAGCCTCCCAAATGCTGGGATTGCAAGCATGCACCACCACGCCCGGCTTGCTTATGTGTTTTCAAATGCAATTAAGGCAACTAAGTACATTTTCCCTGCAGATGATGAAGTCCTGAAATCCTGGAGATGAAGGATTATTTTATTCAACCTTATGGAAACATTGCTAAGACTCCATCAAGAGGGTCCTCTCCCTTACCAGTAAGAACAAACTCAGCCTGTTCTAATCAACAGGCTGACGTGGTAACACACCAGAGAGGCAGTATGTAACAAGGACAAATGACTACGTCACTGTTAGCTGGGGGTAGGAACTAGACACTGGAGAGAGTACAGTAAGGAAACTAAGAAGTTTCTGTTACACTGAAAAAAAAAAGTTTCGTACTTAGCAAGGATGAGTGGTTTTTTCCTCCAAAACACGAATCTAAAATGAAATAACGTGTGTGTGTGTGTGTGTGTGTGTGTGTGTGTTTTGCTAGAAATTGAACCCAGGGGTATTTTACCTCAGGGTTACACCCCCAGCCCTATTTAAAGAAGTTTTTTGGTCTTGAAACAGGGTGTTTCTAATTTGCTGGGGTTTTTGCTAAGTTGCTGAAGTTGGCCTCCAACCTGCAATCTTCCGGTCTCAGCCTTCTAAGTACTGGGATTACAAGCATGCACCACCACATCTGGCAAATGATTGCTTCTTAAACTTATCACTTCTAACTGAGCACAAATTCTCTGTGCAGATACACAAATCTGGGCTTCATGGCTCGGGCAATACTTTTCTCTTGGAATCATATTTCCTTGGTCTGTGTTTTGATCTCTGACTCCTTGAGCCTTTTTCTATTTCCCATCTTTCTACTGTTTTTATATATAATATTCACCTACTCTTGAGACTTTATCAGACTGAGGATCTATGCTTAAATTGCTAAAGGATACAATCAGATGATGTTTGAATAAGATACTGACCCAGAAATGGCACCTGTACTTTTCTTTGGTATCCGTATTCTCCACCACCTCATCCAGGGCCTTAAAACAGACTGAGCTCTGAGGGCAATCCTCCTCCCATGATCTTTTGAATAAATACATACAGGATTTAATTTCACCTTTATCACTGTGAGAGCTGCATCCCATTATCAACTGGGAGAGGGATCATTACAAGGAAATCAACAAAGACTATGGTAATCTGAGCTGAATTTATTTGCCCGCCTGGGAAGAGAGGGCCACACCACTCAAACACAAATTCTGCTGGTGTCTCCCTGTAGTCCTTAAAAGGACCAGATGGAAAGAGAGGAAGGACATCAAATCTGGCGATATTCGAAGATTTCTGCTTGACTCCCAAGATCGGGCATAAACTTGTTACAGCTGCTCATGGCACTGGTTCACTTCCATAGACTGCAGACACCACACCAGTGCTGGCCAGGATGCTTTGATGGGCTCAGTATCATTCAGATGGCAAGTCTGACGCGTTTACTTGAAATTGGCCAAATCTTTCTGGAATATTCTTGAATGGTGTCAGTAAGATATTAGTACAGGTAGGTTAAATGAGTTAGAGTCACTGGTTACCTGTTTCTTCATCAGTCTCTTGCAGAAGGAATAGACCAAATCTTTTCTTTTGTTGTTTTGTTAAGGTCAAAGGCTGGTGAACATACATTTGTACTTAGAAAAAGAAATTTCATATAGATGGAAGGGCCTTCAAAGTTGTAACAGAATAAAATACAAGAGACACTAAAACAAATACTTGTACATGGATGATGTTAGTGGCAACAGCAAAAAGATACAAACAATCCAAGTGTCTTAACAATGGATAAATGGATAAACAGGATGTGCTCTACACAAACAATGGAATACTAATAGGCCAAAAAAGGACTTAAGTATTGATACATATTTAGAAAATTAATAAACCTTGGAAACATAACTCTAAAGTTAAAAAGAGCAGACACAAAAGGCCACCATTTGTAGGAAATATTTGGAACAGTTAAATTCATAAACATCGAAATTAAATTGGTGGTGACCCAAGGGTGGCATCAGGCAGGAGGACCATAGGTGCTTACTGGCTACAGGAATTTCTGCTGGGGTGCTGCAAATGTTTTGGAAACAGAGTGGTGGTGGCATAACACTGTGCATGTACTGAATACTATGAAACTGTACTTTAAGATGGTTAGGTGTTTGCTATATGAACTAAACCTCAATTCTTAAAAAGGAAACAAGAGGGCAGAAAAGGTCAAGGATCCGTTCCAACTGAAACGAGAAAGGGGAAAAGCAGAGATGAGGGAGCAAGGGCAGGCTGAGCGACTGACCAATCGACAAAGGGAAAGGACACAAAAGAACAAGGAGGATGCAAGCATTTGAAATGCAATTAAAATGAAGTTTAAGAAGGCTGCAAGCATTGGAGACTATTAAAACTGAGTTTACTGTACTATTTAACTTTTTGTGAATAACCCAATGCTCTAAAACTGTAAGTGAATTTATAAAAAAGAGACATGAGGACATCCCAAAGTGCCTTTCCAAGGCCAGTGACAGGCCTGGAGGGGAGAGCTGGGCTCTGCGGGGGCACTGACTGCAGGGAGCCTTTGGAAGAGCAGGGGACTGTCACACCACCAAATCTGCCACCACTGCCATGCCACAGGTGTGCAGGGCCCCAGTGTGCTCAATCTCAGTGTGACAAACTTTGTTTGTTGCACTTTCTTCTGATTTTGTTTTTCCAAACTGCATTTGTACCAGTTGCTTTTCATACATTGTTCAAAACCTTTTAAACTAAAAACATAAATACCAACCACACTCTTCTGAAAGAGGGTTCTCTTAGTTCATAAGCTACTTCATATATACTACCTACAGGGAAACTCTTCTTAAGAAGCAAAGCCCCTCCTATCACGGGGGACAACGTGGATAACACTCCAGGACATTACAGGAAGTGAAATAAGCCAGTGTGGAAATGATGAACACTGCACGCTCTGCTTCCATGAGGCTCACAGGGGACTTGAATTCATGGATTCAAAAACAGATGCAGGGGTGGGGGTTGTGCAGCAGGAGCGAGGGGGGGTCGTGAGTAAGGGGGGCGCAGCTTCAGTTCTGCGAGGGAAAGTTCTTAGCGCTCTGCTGCACAACCATGGAAATGTACTTACTACTACTGAACTGTGCACTTAAGACAGTTAACAGGGTAAACTGTGTTATGCTTTTTCACGACTTCAAACTTTTAAACAGCTCATCTTGCTAAAATCCTAACTTGAGGTGTACTGTTACTGAAATTTTATCATTTAGAGAAATTATAAGCTTCAAGAGTTTAAACTAATTTGGATTTGGGCACACATTAAAGCACAAAGATAAAAATAAACATGTCATCAACAACAAAATGAACAACTTAAGCAAGACAATCCCAGTTTCTTAAATTCCCTCCCTGCTTCCTATGTAAACCGTATCTATCTATCTATCTATCTATCTATCTATCTATATCTATCTATCCATCCATCCATCCATCCATCAATATATCTATCAATCAATCACTATCTATCTATCTATCTATCTCTATCTATCTATCTATCATCCATCTATCAATATATCTATCAATCAATCTCTATCTATCTATCTATCTATCTATATGTATTTGGTACTGGGGACTGGACTTGGGGCATTCAACCTCCAAGCTACCCCCTCAGACCTATTTTATTGTTTATTTTGAAACAGGGTCTCACAAAGTTGCTAAGGCTGGCATCAAATCTGCGATCCTCCTGTCTCAGCCTCCCAAGCACTGGGATTACAGGCATGCGCCACCATGCCCAGCTAAACCTTATATTTTAAAAGGTAAAACACTGGCTGTGTAAAACTTATACTCTTAACTACATTCCATGTAAATCTTATACTTTAAAATAATTTCTGTATAAATTTTTTACCTTAAAATACTTTCTTGTAAAGCTCATACTTTAAAATGTAAAATATTGATCTATTAAAAACATGAAGTAAAAACTTGAAACTGACTAGACTCAACACTCCTGTGTTTGATAAAAGAGGAAAAGCTAGGCAAGAGTTAGGACTTGGGTGTGGAGGGCTGCCCTGTCTTCGCGTCGTCTCTGGCCTGGCCTGCTGTGTGGCTACTACTGGCCTGAGCTGTGTCAGAGGAGGCAGCCGCCTCAGACGCTGGGTACTGCACCATCCTCAGCTGTGGATTCTGCAGATTGGGTGAACGGGCCTGCATTTGCAGCTGCAGCTGCTGTTGCAGGGCTGCAGCGAGCTGGAACCTCTGCTGTTCCAGGGTCTGGCGGGGCTCTTGTTGGCCAGAGCTCATCTGACAAAGCATGGCGCTCTGGGCCTGCAGGTAACTCCCAGCACCAGCCAGGTTCAAGAGGAGGGCCTGCTGGGCTGACAAGGCCCACTGCTGATCCCTCGACTCCCGGGCAGCAGCCTGTGGCCGTTGCTGTTGAGCCCCAGGAGCTGTGGGCTTCTGAGACTCCTGCTGCATAACCAACTGATACAGCTGGGACTGGGACTGGGACTGGGACTGGGACTGGGTCTGGGACTGGGTCTGGGATTGGGACTGGGACTGGGACTGGGACTGGGACTGGGAGCGGGAGCGGGACGGGGAGTGGTGCTGCTGCGACCGTGGCAGCTGCTGGGGGTTCACAATGTAGGAACCTGGTGGGAGCTGCAGGAGAGCGAAGGGACCTGCACTGTTATTTAAAATCAGCTGCACACCTGCCTGAGTGGATGGTTGCGTGGTACTGGGCCCTGCCTCCGGTGGCTGACCTCTGGGGGACAGAAGGCCGCTGGGCTGGCTTCCCACAGGAGCTGGGTCAGCAGTGGTGCTGGCCAGTGTAGGGCTGGACTCACTCACAGAAACCTGGGCTCCCCTTGCTGGTCCCAGCACATTCACGGCCTTTAGGCCACTGGACCCGGCCCGGACTTGAGTGGCCGGGGCTCCTTCTGAGGGACTGGCTGGGGGCCAGGCAGCTGCAGGTGGTGTGCTGGCTCTCCTGAGGCCCATGGGGGCCTTCTGGGAAAGGCTGCCTGGCTTAGGAGCAGGAGCCAGAGGTGGGAACTTGCGAAAGCTGCTTGTAAGCCCAGAAGTATGACTGCCAGAGCCTGAGGGACGGGGTCCCAAGCCCGAGGGCTGGGATACCTGGGTTTTTTCTCCCCTTCCTAGGGCCCAGGACTGCATCCACATGGGCCTCGGCTGCTGGGGCTTTTTCCCCAGGTGACTGACACCTGTGGAGCCACTGGAGCCCTGGGCCATCTGGCCTGCCCACCCCGCTTTGCTCTGCGCCCACTCCTGGCATGCACCGGCTGCCCCAGCACTATGCTTTGACCCAGCCCCAAAGCCACCTGAAGGGTCACCTGGGGAGACATGGCGGGAACGCATCTGGGTCTCACCTCTGGCTTCTTTGGGTGGCCATGTTCTCCCAGACAGAAGTGGATCACCACTTCTACGGCGATGAAGCAGGATACTCGGCTTCATCTTCCACTGGTGTTTGCCAGCTTCTCGTTCAGGTACAAAGTCATCTTTGGCATCCATGGGCGGCCAGAAGATCACCTGGGGGTCACTGGCCCGAGAAGATGGCTTCCCTGTAGCGTATTTCTCCACATCCACTTTAGAGGGCACGGCCAAGTCACAGGGCCTCTGTTTCCATGTGTCCACAAGACGCCCTGCTTCAGGCAACTTCAGGTTGGGCTGCTGGCCTGCTCTGCTTTCCTTCTCTCTTCTCAGAGCCGCCCACACTCCTACATCAGGAGGAACAGAAGGAAGAACAGGAGGAGGACTAGGAGGAAGAGGAGCAGGTGCAGGGGCAGGAGCAGGAGCAGGAGCAGGTGCAGGAGCAGCAGCAGCAGCAGCAGCAGCAGCAGCAGCAGGAGGAGGAGGAGGAGGAGGAGGAGGAGGAGGAGGAGGAGCAGGAGCAGGAGCAGGAGCAGGAGCAGGAGGAGGAGCAGTGGTGGTAGCAGCAGCAGCAGCAGCAGCAGCAGCAGTAGCAGCGGCAGAAGGAACGGCTGCAGCAACAGTGGCAGCAGCAGCAGCAGCGGCTGCAGCGGGAGGCGGCTGCTCACTCCCAAAGGACCACGAATACCCCTTGAAACACTGTCTTATTGGATCCGTGTTCATAGTCTCCTGGCTAAACAGTAGGCTGGCGCTGGTGCTGGTGCTGGTGCTGGTGCAGGGCAACTCCACAGAGGGTTCTGGACCATCTCTGGCTAAGATGAGGCTGCTCTCCAGGGCAAGCTTGTCTTCCTGGCTCCACTCATCATCACCCTGTGTCATGGCCTCTACATCACATAATAAAGCCCGCATGATTGGCCTTAGGAGAATGTGCTTTCTCTGGTACCTGGGAGATGTCATATCGCTGCACTGTCTGTAGTCACGGACTTCGGATATGATGCACCCACGGTAGTAGAGGTTCAGCTGAGAATGTTCTAGGACATTCAGCAGAATAGGCGGTAACTGCCGGGCATCCAGGTACAAAAGCAGCTCCTCTAGTGTGTAAGGCAGGCGGATGGACTCGGAAACTGTTCCTGCCTTGTTCTCCAGCATTAGAGAATAGCCATTGTTCCCTGGGTATAGGCTGACCACCAAGTAGGGCAAATTCTCTTTCTTCACCAGCTTCTCCAGCAGGTTGACGTTGTTCTGCAGCTCCTCCATAACTTCCGGAGCTTTCTCACACTCCTCAACAAAAATGTCATAAAGTCTGTGATGCAAAGACTTCTCCCTGTCGGGCAAAGCCTTCCTTTTAGGGGTTCTCTGCTGGGCATGTTCAGTGGTCTCCTCTGCAGGATCCAATGCTTGGTCTGAAGGTTGCTGCATGGCAACGGAGAATAGAGGCCCTAAAAAAGAGAACACGATGCGCGCGCTGGTGAAGGGAGGTGGAAACCGCATAGGCCCGGCCTATTAATTTGAGTCCTGCCGGACTCTACAAATTCCCCCTCTCTCTCCCGTTGGAGCAGACAGTCTTAACTCGACCCACATTCCAAGAAACCCACCTCAGAAAAACATTACAGAAAGTAGGCCCTTGGGGGTGTCGTGAAAATACCTGCAGCTGTGGTAGCACTGGACAGGCCTGGGCCTGGCGTTGGTGTCCTCTGATCCGGAAGTGCCCTTAGGGGCCAAGGGCCACTGACTGGGGTGACGCGCATGCGCTCTGCGCACCCGGCCTCGCGCTCCCTGGCCACGCGGGCTGCGTTGGCTGCTGGGCACCGGCCGCCTCCCAGGCCGCGCTTCCTGTCCCAGGCTGCACTTCTGCCTGAGAGATGAGTGACCGGGACCTGACCACACCTTGTCTTTCCCGTTTCGCTCTAAAGCGTGCACACAGAAGTACGGGCAAGCACGGCAAGAGGCCATCTGTGGTGCCTCTGCAACGTGGACCAAGTTTCACAAGGAATGCAACTGCCATAGAAGCATGGAGGGTCGCGATGTGCGTTGCGGGAGCTTCGAGAACTGCCCTGCGTTCGCAAGCGCTCTTCCTCGACGGTAAGGCTGCTCCGGGCGCCCGGTACCAACTGGGCACAAGCTCCCTTTCTACGGAGCCCACCGCGCCTGCCTGCTCCCCACACACCCCGCGTGCGAGCAGCCCGACTCTTCCTCGCGGGGGCTCCGGCGGGGTTCTGGGGCTCCACGCGGAACCCCGAGTCTTTTGTTGCTCTGTGGTTTGGGGTCAGTGCATTTCATGGCGTGTGCAAGCCTTGGCGTGGGGCACTCTCTTGCATAGGAATTTTGGTTCTGGAGAGGAAAGGGCAATGGGCGGTTGGTTTTGGAAAGTTGACCTGCTCCTCTTGGCGATGACAACGAGCATCCTAGGTGATGGAAACAGGTTCTCGGCGATCCGACTGTAGGCGACAGCTGCGGTCCTAATGGCGGGTTCTTGGGAGTGGCATGATGGAGCCTTGCAGAATTTATGAGACGCTCTTTTCCGGGGACTTTGTTGCCTTGAAATCTGCCGGTCTTGTGAGCTAGGAGTCTTTAGACAGAGATCCAGTGATAATCATAATGTCTTTGAAATGAGAAGAGAACTGGCGAAAGTCCTAAATTGCAGCTTACTTGAAAATAAACTTGGTTTTCTTTCTTACCCATAGCAACAGTTATTGTTATACACGACAAATGATACATGATGTCACCTGGGATGCAAAGCTCCTGGGCCAAGAGTTTCTTTAAAATGTCCCATGCTTGTAATCACAGTACTTGGGAGGCTGAGACAGGAGGATCACACAGGTTCAATGCCAGCCTCAGCTACGCAGTGAGGCTCTCAGCAACTTAGACCCTGTTTCCAAATAAAATATAAAATAGGAGCTGGGCGTGGTGGCGCACGCTTCTAATCCCCACGCTTGGGAGGCTGAGACAGAGGATCGTGCGGGTTCAAAGCTAGCCTCAGCTGCCTTAGGAGACCCTGTTCCCGAATAAAATATAAAATAGGTCCGGGAGTGTAGCCCAGAGATAGAAAAGCCCCTGAATTCCATCCCCAGTACCACACACACACACACACACACACACACACACACACACACACACAATGTCCCTCATTCAGGAGCAGAGAAGAAGGGTTTTCTCGTAACAAGTCAGTCTTTGGGCAAATGGACACTTCTGGAACACCACAAGGGGCTTGAAAATGCTTTCTTTTATTTTAAGCCTTCCTTCCTCCCTGTCTCTCTTTTTCAAACATTTCCACTGTCTGAATTTAGACCAACTACAAGAAGTGCGTGAGTGAGAATTAGTCATACTTTGCTACCCGCTAACTTCGTGTCCTTGAGATGTCCCACCTGTTTGGACAGAGCCACTTAACACCCTGCCTACTGTCCCAGCGTGTGCTCCAAATGCTGCCCCCTACCGACATACCCGGGCACAACGTGCCTAGTGAGAAGGGCTCCCAGCCCAGCCTGTCAAGGAACCTTCAGTTCCTGCTGTGTTTGGGGCTTAGACTGGATTTCACTAGAAGCCTTCCCTGAGAAGAGGGTTGGAGTGCAAGTGGTTTGTTTGGGAGCTAATTCCCGGAAGCAGAGGTGAGGGAAGGGGCGGCGAGTCAGGAGCAGGACAGAAGACACCACAGGGCTGGGCACGAACTGAGGACGGCTGTGGACAACTCGTCTTTGTTGGGGACCTCGGGACACGGTGCAGAACCAGCCTGACTCAGTTGGTTCTATGCTAGGGCGAGGAAGCCGGGGCAGTTATCCATCCACTTCTGTGACTGTCATAGGCGGCCACGGTCCCGGGAACATCAGCCCCTGAACCTTCTGGCTGACATGCATGTGGGCCACCCATCTGATGTGACTTGAGGATACCCTCAGACTAAGAGTCGCACGTGCCTGAAGTAAGACTGTCTGTACAGGATGACAAGCCCCAGGGGTGATGGGCAGGGCACCGGCAGCATCTGCTACGCTCTGGACTAAAGTAGGAGGAGTCACCCATTCATTCTTTTTTTTTAAATTTTTTTATTGGTGCATTATATTCAAACATCATATTGGCCATTCATTCTTCCTGATCCGACTATCGTTCTCTGCAGTGTGTGCTGGGTATTTTTTTTTTTTTGGTGGTTCTGGGGGTGGAACCCAGAGGCTTTCTACCTCCGGGCTATACTCCCAGACCTTTTATTTTATTATTTTTATTTGGAAACAGGGTCTCACTAAGTTGCTGAAAGCCTCACTAAATAGCTGAGGCTGGCTTCGAACCCGTGATCCTCCTGTCTCAGCCTCCTATGTGCAGGGATTATAATCATGCGCCACCAGGCCCGGCAATGTAGACTTGACAATATATGTCTTTTTTTGGTGGTACTGGGGTTCCTGGAAGCCCTTCTACCTCCAGGCTATACTCCCAGACCTATTTTCATATTTTTATTTGGAAACAGGGTCTCTTAAGCCAGAGCAAGCGGCTGGCTTCGAACCTGCGCGATCCTCCTGTCTCTGACTCCCAAGCACAAATTACAAGCGTGCGCCACCACGCCCGGCAACTGTGCTGGGTATTTAAAGACACGAGGTTGTATTCCATTCGAGGGGGAGATTTCATGTAAGTTGTTTTCAGGCATTTAAAACAGATGGACCCAAAATTTGGAGAGTGGGACCCGCTACTTATTCCTCAGGGGTTTCAATCAAGGCAGCCTGGGCCACAGTTACTCTAGAGGAGATTCTGGTCGTGTGTGTGTGTGTGTGTGTGTGTGTGTGTGTGTGATTCTGGTCGTGTGTGTGTGTGTGTGTATGTGTGTGTGTGTGTATGTGTGTGTTCCACCATGTATGAGAGAGAGTATGTGTGTGTATGTTCCAGCATGTATTAGTTGGATGGCCACTCTTTATCATGGCTCACCCATCCCCTTCACTTGAGCTGCATAATTGCTTGTTCTTTCCACGTGATGAGGTGTTTTGTTTTTATTTTAAATTACTCTACATGTACACCGTTCTTTGAGACTTCCAGGCATGGTAATGAGCCCACTGGCTGATTATAAGAACTCCCAACTACAACCATCCTCTCTAGCAGAGATGTACATGCTAAGAAAACTCATGACTAGGCTAAGATTTTCTACAGGAATAAGGAAGTTCATGTAATTGCAAGATAACTGACCTAATTTGCAATTAGTAAGATTTTTTTTCTATGCCAAATGAAAGTCAAGCATAAACCTTAATAGATTGTACTCAGGTTTGAACCCAGAAGCATTCACATCCCAGCCCTTTTTATTTTGAAACAGGGTCTCATTAAGTTGCTGAGACTGGACTTAAACCTGCCATCTTCCTATTTAGCCTCCTAAGTACTAGAATTACAGTCACATGCCACTATGCCCAGCTAACTTTAAAACTTAAAAAAATAAACATAGCTGGGCGTGGTGGCCCATGCTTGAAATCCCTGCGCTTGGGAGGCGGAGACAGGAGGATTGCGCAGGTTCGAAGCCAGCCTCACTGGCTTAAGAGACCCTCTTTCCAAATTAAAAAATATATAAAATAGGTTTGGGAGTGTATCCCGGAGGTAGAAGGGCTTCCAGGAACCCCAGTACCACCAAAGGAAAAAAGTAAACATAGAAATCTGTTGTACAGTAAGGTGACTGTTGTTAAAGACAATGTCTTATTTTTCTTTTCTATTTTTTAGTGCTGAGTATTGAACTCAGGGGCATTCTTCCTCTGAGCTATACCCCAGCCATTTTTACAAATTATTTTTAAACTCTGAAACAGGATTTTGCTAAGTTTCTGAGGCTGTCATCTACATAGCAATCCTCCTGTCTCAGCTTCCCAAGTTACTGGGATTACAGGCAGGTGCCACCATGCCTGGCTGATGTACTGTTTTCTTCAGAATTACAGAAAGCAGGTGTGAAGTACCCTCACCACAAAATAATATAGCCAGGTGTGGTGGTGTATGCTTGTAATCCCAGTACTTGGGAAGCTGGGACAGGAGAATCATGAAGGTTCAAAGCCAGCTTCAGCTGCTTAGTGAGGCTCTCAGCAACTTAGACCCTGTTTACAAAATATAAAATGGGCCTGGGAGTGTAGCCTGGAGGTAGAGGGCTCCTGAATTCCATCTCCAGTACCACAAAAAAAAATAAGTGTAATATACATACACTAAAATTCATCCTTCTGTGAGTGTTGACAAATGCATGCATTTTGTAGCCACCACTACCATCAAGTTATAACACTGCTCTACCTCCAGTCAAATCCCTCATACATCTTAAAATCAATTCCTTCCCTTTCTCTGAGTTCCTGTAAACTGTTAATCTGTTTTTTGTTTGTTTGTTTTGTTTGTTTTGTTTGTTTTGTTTTGTTTTGGTAGTACTGGGGTTCCTGGAAGCCCTTCTACCTCCGGGCTACACTCCCAGACCTGTTTTATATTTTATTTGGAAACAGGGTCTCTTAAGCCAGCGCGGCTGGCTTTGAACCTGCACAAACCTCCAGTCTCAGCCTCCCAAGCGCAGGGATTACAAGCGTGCACCACCACGCCCGGCTTAATCTGTTTTCTCCACATATATATATTTGCTCTTTCCAGAAAGGCACATAAATTAGTCATATAAATGGAATCATAAAGCATATAGCCTTTGCAATTGGTTTCCCTCAGATAACCTATGCTTAAGATTTATATATGTTGTTATATACATTAGGTGTTTTCTTTTTTTAACATTAGTAGTTTCTTGTTTTTCATTGTTGAGTGATATTCCACTGAATGGATGAACTGGTTTGTTTACATATTCATCAGTTGAGGGCCATTTGGATTCTTCCTAGTTTTAGGCAATTATGAACAAATTTGCTGGAACCATTAACAAGTAAGATTTCCTGTAAACATAAGTATTCATTTCATTTGGGTAAATATCCAGGCAGGGCCATGTCAGGTCACATGATAAGTTATATATAAGAAACCATCAACCTATTTTCTTTTTTGGAGGACAGAACCCAGGGGCATTCTACCTCTGAGCTATCCCCCCCCCCGCCTTATTTTTTTATCGTTTATTTTAAAACAATGGCTCACTAAGTTGCTGAGAGCCTCATTAAGTAGCTGAGGCTGGCTGCGAACCGTGATCCTCCTGTCTCAGCCTCCCAAGTACTGGGATTACAAGCGTGCACCGCCACGCCCAGCTCATCAACCTATTTTCTAACGCACTTATACTATTGCCAACAGCAGGAATGTTGGGAGTTCCAGTTGCTCTGCACTTTGTCAGCATTGGTACTGTTTGGCTTACTTTCAACAATTCTAGTTGCTGTCTATTGAGTTTTATGGGGGTTTTTGTTTGTTTGTTTTTGTTTATTGTGGGGATGGAACCCAGGGGTGTTCTACCTCCATGCTACACCCCCAGCACTATTTTTTATTCTGTATTTTGAAACAGGTTCTCACTGAATTACAAAGGGCCACACTAAGTAGCTGAGGCTGGCCACAAACCTCGATCCCCTGGTCTCAGCCTCCTGAGTGGTGGGATTACAAGTGTGTGCCACCAATGCCCGGCTGCTGTCTATTGTTTTTGTTTGAATTTCCCTAATAACTAGTGTTGGTGAGTGTCTTTTCATGAGTGTATTAGCTTTTTGTTGCTCTAAGAAAATCAACTCAGAGAAAAGGTTTATTTTGGCTCATGCTTTCAGTTCATGGTAGGCTGGCTCCATTGCCATGGGCCTGTGGGGGACTTTACAGGCCCGAACCATAACAGTGAGCTTATTGTCTGTCTATATATGTTTGGTGGCATGGCCATTCAAATATTCTGCCTTTGGGAATGGGGGTGTAGTTCAGTGGCACAGTGCTTTACTAGCATGTGAAAAGTCTTGGGTCTGATCTCCAGCACTGCAAAAAATTTTTTAAATGATGTTTTTGACTCTTTTTCATTGGATTGTTTCCTATCATTAAGGTTTAAGATGTCTTCCATGTTCTTCTCTAAATCCTCTAGGAACCGGGTATGGTAGTGTACGCCTGTAATCCCAGTACTTGGGAGGCTGAGATAGGAGGAACACAGGTTCAGGGACAGCCTCGGCAAGTGGCGAGACTCTCACCAACCGAGCAAGTAAGACCCTGTTTCAAAATAAACAATACAAAATAGGGCAGGGGGTGTAGCTCGGAGGTTGAATGCCCCTGGGTTCCATCCCAGACCTGCAAAATAAAATAAAATAAAATAGGGCTGGGGGGTATGGGTCTACTGCTTAACCAGGGCATATCATGATTCCAAATAACTAGAATTCTGTGGTAGAGAGAATAATGACCCTCAAAGATGTTCATATCTGAATCCTCAGAACCTGTGAGTATTCAGCCTTCTGGTACAAAGGGGACTTTTCAGATATGACTGAGTTATGGAGCATATGATGGGATTGCTATCCCTTATTTATTTATTTATTTATTTATTTATTTATTTTGTGGGTCTGGGATGGAACCCAGAGGCATTTGACCTCCTAGCTATACCCCCTGCCCAATTTCTTATTCTTTATTTTGAAACAGGATCTCACTGAGTTGCAGAGGGCCTCACTAAGTAGCTGAGGCTGTCCGCGAACCGCGATCCTCCAGTCTCGGCCTCCCAAATGCTGGGATTACAAGCGTGCGCCACCACGCCGGGCTTCTAGTTTTTTTTTTTTAAGTAAATGTAATGTAATCCCTCATAAGGGAAGGAGTGAGGCAGGAGAATGAAAGAGTGAGTGAAAGCAAGAGAGAGAGAGAGAGATGCATAAAGATGCTATGCTGCTGGCTTTGAAAATTGAGGAAGGATCTGATCTGGGCATGGTAGTGCATGCTTTTATTCCCAGTACTTGGGAGACTGAGACAGGAGAACTGCAGGTTCTAGACCAGCCTCAGCAATTTAGCAAGATCCTGTTTCAAAATAAAATTGGGGTGGGGTGTTGCTCAGAGGTAGAATGCCACTAAATTCAATTCCCTAGTACCACAAAAAAAATTGAGGAAGAGACAATGAAGCAAGGATACAGATGACCTCTAGAAGCTGGAGAAATATAAGGAAATAGATTCTCCTCAACAGCCTCTAGGGAAAAAAAGGCAGCCTTGTTAACACTCTGGCTTTTTGCTTGGTGAGATCCATTCCAGACTCTGACTTCCAGAACTATCAATAAGTTTTTTCAAGTCACTACATTTGTGGAAATTTGTTACAGCAACACTGGCATCTTAGTCCGTTTAGACTGCACTTGCAAAGTACCTTATACTGGAAATTTATAAACAATAGAAACTTATTCTTCACTGTCCCAGAGGCTAGAAAATCCAAAGTCAAAGTGCTGGTGGATTCCACATCTAGTGAGAACCCATCTCCTCATAGTTGGCACCTCCTAGCCATGTCTTCACATAATGAAAGGGTTGTAAACAAGTTTCCTCAGACCTCCTTTCTAAGGCCACTAATCCCATCCATGGGGCAGAGTTCTCATGAACTAATCCCCTCCCAAAGTCCTCACCTCTTAATACCATCATCTTGGGGTCAGGTTTTAAAATATAAATTTGGGAGGAACACAAACACTAAGACTACAATGAAGAAAACAATGCACTTTCTTTGGTCAGGAGTACTCGGGACTGAACTCAGGAGCATTATATCTCTAAGCTATACCCCCAGCCCTTTTTATTATTCTTTTATTTTGAAACAGGGTCTCACTAAGTTAAGGCTGGCCTCAAACCTGTGATCCCCCTGTCTCAGCCTCCCGAGTACTGGGATTACAGGTGTACACCACCACGCCCGGCTCCAAGACACCGTTTTTGTGATCGTGCTCAGAACTGGGGAAGACCTGTATTCTGCTGTCTATACTAGTTCATTAAATCTAGGTTTTCAGAATTCCGGACCTCTCTAACAAAAGAGGGCTACCTGATTGTTCAATATGGTTGAAATTGAGGGGAGGAGATGCAAGCAGCCTTTCCTAGAACATCTAATGTCATGCTTTCTGGTTTGATTTTTATAAAATGCTTTATTTCCCCAAGATCTCAAATCTCAGAAACAAATCAGTGAGAGAAATAATGTCTTTGGGAATGCAAAACAAATCTAAAAAGAACAACATTGTGTAGGAAACTCTGCGTCTGAGACTGGAGAGGCCTATTTCATATTCCTGGGTTTTCTCTACATATATGAGCTTCAATGAATTCTAAAACCTTCCTGAGTCTCTATTGCCCATCTGTAAAATTGGGACTATCGTAGACCCCAAGGATTAATGCATGTAAATAGTTAGTATGCAACAAGCACTCAATAAATGTTAACCACTTGTGTAAGCCTCTCAGGAGGCTGAGAGCTAAAGCAAGTGAGGACAGATCATCTCTGTTATATTAAAATGTCATTTTATATCTATGAGTGAGGAAGCTCTCATCCTACACTGAATCCACTAGTGCCTGCTTTTGGACTTTCTAGCCTCCAGAACTTTAAGAAAGACATTTCTGCTGTTTATAAGTTACTCAGTATCTGGTAGTTTGTTATAATATCCCAAGTGGACTGAGATAAACATCATCATTTAAAGGCTCAATTACATTCACTATACCATACCTGCTAAAATGGGAAAGTAGACTCATGCTATTAATTGGAAAGGTTCTTTTTTTTTTTTTTTTTTTTTTTTTTTTTTTTTTTTGCAGGTCTGGGGATGGAACCCAGGGGCATTCTACCTCTGAGCTATACCCTCTGCCCTATTATTTTATTCTTTATTTTGAAACCGGGTCTCACTGAGTTGCGGAGGGCCTCACTAAGTAGCTGAGGCTGTCTGCGAGCCGCGATCCTCCAGTCTCAGCCTCCCGAATGCTGGGATTACAAGCGTGTGCTGCCACGCCTAGCTATTTGGAAAGGTATCTAGGAACAAAGGCCAAAACCACAAACCATTTTCATTATACATAATACTCTAGTGCCTAAACCAGTCCATATATTGCATGCTTTTATAAGAACTAGAAAATATAGCTTGAGAAATTGAAAAAATAAAATTGTTTTCATATATATTTATGTCTCTATATAATTTTATATGTAAACACTAAGATTTTGTATGAAATGTTTTAAATGGTATATATAAACCTGCCATTGTGGCACACACTTGTAATCCCACTACTTAGGAGGCTGAGACAGGAGGATCACAGGTTTGCAGACGGCCTTGGCTACTTAGTGAGGCCCTCTGCAACTTAGTGAGACCCTGTTTCAAAATAAAAAATAAAAAATAGATCTGGGGTGTAGCTCAGAGGTAGAATGTCCTTGGTTCAATTCCTAGTATCACAAAAAAAGTATAAATATGTACATAAAATATAAATATTTCATAAATATAAAAATAGAAGGGAAATAGCAGGCTTCAGTATAATTTTAACATTTATATATTTGTCAAAATTATATGTATAGTAAAGCACACTGTTTTACCTTACCCAAAGAAATTCCTGTAGATAAGTACCTCCTATTTAGTCATCCTACATTCTGAAAAGAGTAAAAACTTAAAACATTTTTAAAGAAAAAAATTGTGTCATCAAATCCATTTTAATAAGGCTGACTAATGTTACTAAGTATATAACACTGTCTAATACCAAATTACAGTCAAAATAAATTGCTAAGAAAAGATGATAACCCCAACTATAATTTTAGTTTCGTCAGGTATAAATGCTAGATAGAATTCCTGGCCTACATTTTTCTGGAAAGATTGTTCATTATCCATTCATCTGGCTCTGAGAGTCAATGCCTTGAGCCACCACCATTTTGATAACAATCTGGTCTTTGCAAGGCCAAGGTACAAAGGTGTCATTTCTTGTAAGAACCTCTCACATCCGGTGTGACATTTAAGCTCTCAGTGTGACCCAAGCTTTACCTTTCCTCACTCTTCATAGGTGATTTTTTTTTTTCAGAGAAATGGGGGCTTGTCATCCGCCCGCCTCCCAAGTCATCCACCACCTGATCCTTCCTTTTCTTCTTTGTGAACTCCTGCTCTGACCACCACTTACAGCTATGTCTTCTTCCACGTGATGTTGTCATGGAGCAGTGGAAGGTTGTACAGGAAGGGCCACACTCTCTGCCATGTCCTACTTTCTGATACCACCACAACCACAGGTGATAACATGCTTAAGACTACTGTCTAGCTGGGCATGGTGGTGTGCACATGAGATCCCAGTACTTAGAAGGCTGAGACAGGAAGATCACAGGTTTGAGGCCAGTCTCAGCAACTGAGAGAGACCCTGTTTTAAAATAAAAGGTGCTAGGCATGGAGCTCAGAGGTAGAATGCCCCTGAGTTCAATACCCAGTACCAAACAACAACAACAAAGATTACTGACCAACTAGAGGTATCTTAATGGCATTACCAGGTAGGAAGTAATTTTTATTGGATACCAAATATGACTCCTTCCATAGTCCAAGAGAAAAGAGCAAAGGGCATAAAGCACTTCACTGAGGTGGGCATTTGCCAGTTGTGGGCCTCCTCCCTGAACTCAGTGCTCAGGGTCCTCTTTCTTTTTTTTCTTTTTTTTTTTTTTTTTTGGTGGTGGTAGAACCCAGAGGCTTTCTACCTCCGGGCTATACTCCCAGACTTTTTTTTATATTTTATTTGGAAATAGGCTCTCACTAAGTTGCTGAAAGCCTCACTAAGTAGCTGAGGCTGGCTTCGAACCCGTGCCATCCTCCTGTCTCAGCCTCCCAAGTGCAGGGATTACAAGCATGCGCCAAAACGCCCGGCTTCCTCTTTCTTTTCAAGAGCAAGCTGGGTGTGGTGGCGCACGCTTGTAATCCCAGTATTTGGGAGGCTGAGACCTGGAGGATCGTAGTTCGCGGACAGCCTCAGCTATTTAGTGAGGCCCTCCGCAACTCAGTGAGACCCGGTTTCAATATAAAAAATAAAAAGTAGGGCAGGGGGTGTAGCTTGGAGGTTGAATGCACCTGGGTTCCACCCCCAAACCCGCAAAAAAAAAAGAGACAGAGCACCCTCTTCTTCTGATTTGCTCAGTACATGTTTGAACCCAGCTTTAAGAAAAAACTGTCCCCTCCCTCTAGGCTTAGCATTGTCCCCACTTCCACACTGTGCCTTCTTGGCTCCCATTGGGGGGCTTTCGTTTCTAAATGCCTCTCCCCTGGCTGCCATGTACTTTTTGCTCCTAATGGCCTACACCCGAGACTCCTTTTAGAAGGCCACTTTTAAGTTACTGGAACCAAAAAGAGCCAGGTACAAATAGATACCAATGTATGACAACCCAGCTCCATGGCCTTACATTGGGACAAACTCAGAGGCATAACACATTCCAGAGCTCCCAGGCAGAGCAGGGCTGAGGCGGGGGTCTTTTTACAAAAATATATCTACCCCATCCAAGTACTAACCAGGTCCCACCCAGAAGTAGAAGGGTTTCCAGGAGCCTCAGTACCACCAAAAAAAAAAAAAAAAAAAAAAAAATATATATATATATATACACACACACACACACACACATATATATACATATATATATATATATCCCAAATTATATAATTATGCTGAGCCAATTTTGTTTCCACTCCCCCCACTCTGTGGGAAGGGTACTAGGGATTGAACAAGGGACACTTTACCACTGAGATACATTCCCAGCACTTTTTCTATTTTGAGACATATCATCACTAAATTGCCAGGACTGCCCCAGAATTTGGAGATCCTCCTGCCTCAGCCTCTAGAGTGACTGGGATTACAGCTGGATACTGGTTAGAAATACAAATACTTGGGCCCCATCCCAAACATGCTGCCACAAAAACCCTGGGGTCTATGGGTGGTTCCAGAAATTGCATTTTTTTTTAATTATTAATTTATTTTTTAAATTGGTGCATTGTAGTCATATATCAATCACATTGGAGTACAAGACTTGAGAGGATATACAAGCACACATCATCCAATTAGCCCTCCTCCAGCCCCCATCCCATTCCCTCCCCCTCCCTCCATCCCACACTTCTTTGGTGATTTACTTTGATACATTTGTTTATGTACCTCCTGCGTTTTAAAGAGGCTCCGTCCTCCAGTATTACATACCCTCTGATTGGTCACATTAGTTGCTTCACTATAGGGCCCTTTCTATAGCTCAACCTCTTCCTGTTGCCCTTTTCCTCCTAGTTATTGCTGATTAAGAGAAGAGTCTGATTTATATTTTCTGCGATATTTCTCTGTGCATGCTGCGTTGCAAGTACCAATCCCACTCTTGATGGTCCCAGTAGTGGCCTGGCTACTCAGTGGACTGATCCAGATCTCGCTGGCTCAAGCAGCGGCCTTGCCTCATGGGAGGCCCCAGTTCTGGTCTCGCTGGCCCCTGAACTGGTCTAACCCCTAAGCTGGCTTTGGTCCCGACCTTGGAGGCCGCAGGAGTGAACTTGCCTCACGCCAGACTCCGATGCTGGCCATTGGCCCCTGCACCGGTCTAACCCCTTGGCAGGATTCCAATCCCGGCCTCGGAGGCCCCAGCACCAGCCTAGCCTCATGGCAGGCTCCAATGCCGGCCTCGTTGGCCCCAGCACCAGCCTAACCCCTCGGCAGGCTCCGATCCCGGCCTCGGAGGCCCCAGCACTGGTCATGCCTCAAGGCAGGCTCCGATGCCGGCCTCGCTGGCCCCAGCACCGGCCTAACCCCTCGGCAGGCTCTTATCCTGGCCTCAGAGCCCCAGTACCGGCCTTGCCTCACGACAGGCTCCGATGCCGGCCTCGCTGGCCCCAGCACCGGCCTAACCCCTTGGCAGGCTCCGATCACGGATTTGGAGGCCCCAGTACCGGCCTTGCCTCAAGGCAGGCTCCGATGCCGGCCTCACTGGCCCCAGCACCAGCCTAACTCCTCGGCAGGCTCCGATCCCAGCCTCGGAGGCCCCAGCACTGGTCATGCCTCAAGGCAGGCTCTGATGCTGGCCTTGCTGGCCCCAGCAGCGGCCTAACCCCTCGGCAGGTTCTTATCCTGGCCTCGGAGGCCCCAGTACCGGCCTTGCCTCACGGAAGGTTCCGATGCCGACCTCGCTGGCCCCAGCACCGGCCTAACCCCTCGGCATGCTCCAATCCCGGCCTCGGAGGCCCCAGCACTGGTCATGCCTCAAGGCAGGCTCCGATGCTGGCCTCGTTGGCCCCAGCACCGGCCTAACCCCTCGGCAGGCTCTTATCCTGGCCTGGGAGGCCCCAGTACCGGCCTTGCCTCACGGCAGGCTCCGATGCCGGCCTCGCTGGCCCCAGCACCGGCCTAACCCCTCGGCAGGCTCTTATCCTGGCCTCGAGGCCCCAGTACCGGCCTTGCCTCATGGCAGGCTCCGATGCCGGCCTCGCTGGCCCCAGCACCGGCCTAACCCCTCGGCATGCTCCGATCCCGGCCTCGGAGGCCCCAGCACTGGTCATGCCTCAAGGCAGGCTCCGATGCCGGCCTCGTTGGCCCCAGCACCGGCCTAACCCCTCGGCAGGCTCTTATCCTGGCCTCGGAGGCCCCAGTACCGGCCTTGCCTCACGGCAGGCTCCGATGCCGGCCTCGCTGGCCCCAGCACCGGCCTAACCCCTCGGCAGGCTCTTATCCTGGCCTCGAGGCCCCAGTACCGGCCTTGCCTCACGGCAGGCTCCGATGCCGGCCTCGCTGGCCCCAGCACCGGCCTAACCCCTCGGCAGGCTCTTGTCCTGGCCTCGGAGGCCCCAGTACCGGCCTTGCCTCACGGCAGGCTCCGATGCCGGCCTCGCTGGCCCCAGCACCGGCCTAAGCCCTCGGCAGGCTCCGATCCTGGCCTCGGAGGCCGCAGCACTGGTCATGCCTCACGGCAGGCTCCGATGCCGGCCTTGCTGGCCCCAGCACCGGCCTAACCCCTCGGCAGGCTCTTATCCTGGCCTCGGAGGCCCCAGTACCGGCCTTGCCTCACGGCAGGCTCCGATGCCGGCCTTGCTGGCCCCAGCACCGGCCTAACCCCTCGGCAGGCTCTTATCCTGGCCTCGAGGCCCCAGTACCGGCCTTGCCTCAAGGCAGGCTCCGATGCAGGCCTCGCTGGCCCCAGCACCGGCCTAACCCCTCGTCAGGCTCTTATCCTGGCCTCGGAGGCCCCAGTACCGGCCTTGCCTCAGGCAGGCTCCGATGCCGGCCTCGCTGGCCCCAGCACCGGCCTAACCCCTCGGCAGGCTCTTATCCTGGCCTCGGAGGCCCCAGTACCGGCCTTGCCTCAAGGCAGGCTCCGATGCCGGCCTCGCTGGCCCCAGCACCGGCCTAAGCCCTCAGCAGGCTCCGATCCTGGCCTCGGAGGCCCCAGCACTGGTCATGCCTCACAGCAGGCTCCGATGCCGGCCTCGCTGGCCCCAGCACCGGCCTAACCCCTCGGTGGGCTCTTATCCTGGCCTCAGAGGCCCCAGTACCGGCCTTGCCTCATGGCAGGCTCCGATGCCGGCCTCGCTGGCCCCAGCACCGGCCTAACCCCTCGGCAGGCTCCGATCCCGGCCTCAGAGGCCCCAGTACCGGCCTTGCCTCAAGGCAGGCTCCGATGCCAGCCTCGCTGGCCCCAGCACCGGCCTAACCCCTCAGCAGGCTCTTATCCTGGCCTCGGAGGCCCCAGTACCGGCCTTGCCTCAGGCAGGCTCCGATGCCGGCCTCGCTGGCCCCAGCCCCGGCCTAACCCCTCGGCAGGCTCTTGTCCTGGCCTCGGAGGCCCCAGTACCGGCCTTGCCTCACGGCAGGCTCCGATGCCGGCCTCGTTGGCCCCAGCACCGGCCTAAGCCCTCGGCAGGCTCCGATCCTGGCCTCGGAGCCACAGCACTGGTCATGTCTCACGGCAGGCTCCGATGCCGGCCTTGCTGGCCCCAGCACCGGCCTAACCCCTCGGCAGGCTCTTATCCTGGCCTCGAGGCCCCAGTACCGGCCTTGCCCCAAGGCAGGCTCCGATGCAGGCCTCGCTGGCCCCAGCACCGGCCTAACCCCTCGGCAGGCTCTTATCCTGGCCTCGGAGGCCCCAGTACCGGCCTTGCCTCACGGCAGGCTCCGATGCCGGCCTCGCTGGCCCCAGCACCGGCCTAACCCCTCGGCAGGCTCTTGTCCTGGCCTCGGAGGCCCCAGTACCGGCCTTGCCTCACGGCAGGCTCCGATGCCAGCCTCGCTGGTCCCAGCACCGGCCTAAGCCCTCGGCAGGCTCCGATCCTGGCCTCGGAGGCCGCAGCACTGGTCATGCCTCACGGCAGGCTCCGATGCCGGCCTTGCTGGCCCCAGCACCGGCCTAACCCCTCGGCAGGCTCTTATCCTGGCCTCGAGGCCCCAGTACCGGCCTTGCCTCAAGGCAGGCTCCGATGCAGGCCTCGCTGGCCCCAGCACCGGCCTAACCCCTCGTCAGGCTCTTATCCTGGCCTCGGAGGCCCCAGTACCGGCCTTGCCTCAAGGCAGGCTCCGATGCCGGCCTCGCTGGCCCCAGCACCGGCCTAACCCCTCGGCAGGCTCTTGTCCTGGCCTCGGAGGCCCCAGTACCGGCCTTGCCTCACGGCAGGCTCCGATGCCGGCCTCGCTGGCCCCAGCACCGGCCTAACCCCTCAGCAGGCTCCAATCCCGGACTCGGAGGCCCCAGCACTGGTCATGCCTCAAGGCAGGCTCCGATGCCGGCCTCGTTGGCCCCAGCACCGGCCTAACCCCTCGGCAGGCTCTTATCCTGGCCTGGGAGGCCCCAGTACCGGCCTTGCCTCACGGCAGGCTCCGATGCCGGCCTCACTGGCCCCAGCACTAGCCTAAGCCCTCGGCAGGCTCCGATCCCGGCCTCGGAGGCCCCAGCACTGGTCATGACTCAAGGCAGGCTCCGATGCCGGCCTCACCAGCCCCAGCACCGGCCTAACCCCTCGGCAGGCTCTTATCCTGGCCTCGGAGGCCCAAGTACCGGCCTTGCCTCATGGCAGGCTCTGATGCCGGCCTCGCTGGCCCCAGCACCGGCCTAACCCCTCAGCAGGCTCCGGTCTCGTCCTCGGGGGCCCCAACACTGGCCTTGCCTCACGGCAGGCTCCAATGCCAGCCTCGCTGACCCCAGCACCGGCCTAACCCCTCAGCAAGTTCCGGACCCGTCCTCGGAGGCCCTAGCACAAGCCTTGTATCATGGCAGGCTCCAATGCCGGCCTCGCTGGCCCCAGCATCGGTCTAACCCCTCTGCAGGTTCCAATCCTGGCCACGGAGGCCTCAGTAGTGGCCTTGCCTCACAGCAAGCTCCGATGTCGGCCACTGGCCCCGGCGCCCGCCTGACCCCTCAGCAGGTTCCGATCACTGTCTCTGTGGTTATTATTTCAAAGGTTCCAGTTGTAATGTATCAGATCTCTGCCTCCCCCGAATATTGACCACTGGCATTGCCACTGCCTCCACCGTTTCAAATCCTTCCCAGGCTCTTTTTCCACTCTGAATGTTGTCCAGTGTTCCTAAGCATGCGTGATGGTAGCATTCGACATTTGGTGTAATTTCTCCAAAAAAATAAAGTTGGTAAGATCCGGTTTCTGCTTCTCCTGAATACAAGTCTCCACCACCATCGCAGAGAACTCTTTCAACACCGCATTTCTCCTTGGTCTCCGCTAAACTCTCTCCTTATATGTGATGTCTGAGATTCTTACCAATATAGAGAAATAGCAGTCCTCTTTCACGGCGAATTTTTCCATAAGTTCCAGTGCATTTAGATAAGTTTTGTCTGCATCTCCAGTGTCCTGGCATCCATAACGGCTTTCTTACCACCTCTCCAACATTTTTCTTTATCTTTTTCTGTTCTGGGCCCGGTTTCTCCAGGGGTCTGGCGTGCTACTCGCAGTTCGGCCCGGGGCACAGAGTCCCGCGACCCGGGCCCCAGCTGGCGTGCCCCACGCGCGACCCCTGCCCAGAACCCAGCATCTTACTGGGCCTGGTTTCTCCAGGGGTCTGGCGTGCTACTCGCAGTTCGGCCTGGGGCCCAGAGTCCCGCGACCGGGGCCCCATCTGGCGTGCCCAGCCCGCGACCCCCGCCCAGATCCCAGCGTCTTACTGGGCCTGGTTTCTCCAGGGGTCTGGCGTGCTACGCGCAGTTCGGCCGGGACCCAGAGTCCCGCGACCCGGGCCCCTGCTGGTGTGCCCTGTGCTCAGGCCCCGCCCAGAACCCAGCGTCTTACTGGGCCTGGTTTCTCCAGGGGTCTGGCGTGCTACTCGCAGTTCGGCCTGGGGCCCAGAGTCCCGCGACCGGGGCCCCATCTGGCGTGCCCAGCCCGCGACCCCCGCCCAGATCCCAGCGTCTTACTGGGCCTGGTTTCTCCAGGGGTCTGGCGTGCTACGCGCAGTTCGGCCGGGACCCCCAGAAATTGCATTTTAATAACGCCTTCAGGGATTCTGATGCAAACTCAAATGTGAGAGCCAATGCTTTTGTCATATCCAGCATCATCTGTCTCTGATCTCTGTAACTGAAAAGAGGCATCAAAATGACGTAGCAGATCCCGAAATAGAGTGAAGGCCTGGGACTAGGATTGAGGGTTAAGCAGTTGTTGTTTCTTCATTTACATAAATAAGGCAGCTCTCAACTAAACCCCAACAGATCTGAAATATAGGACTTTGTGATCTAGTGGTAGCAGGGAGGAAATAATAGAAAGACTTCACATAAGCTTTAACGGGAATCTTTTGTTGTTGTTTTTGCAGTATTGGGGATGGAACCCAGGGGCATTCTACCTCTGAGCTACACCCCCAGCCCTATTTATTTATTTTTTTTTATTTTGAAATAGGGTCTCACTGAGTTGCTGAGATTACAAGCGTGCGCCACCACGCCCAGCTTCTTTATATTGAAACAGGGACTGTGTTGACCCATTAAATCTGTTAGATCTACCCAGAAATGCAGGCTTGCAAACAGTCATAGATCATTATTGAGCCATTTCTCTATTGATTTGGTCCAGTTTTCTTTTTTATCCAGTTTATATAATAGTTCTGATAATATTTTTTTTTGTGGTACTGGGGTTCCTGGAAGCCCTTGAACCTCCGGGCTACACTCCCAGACCTACTATATATATATATATATATATATATATATATATATATTTTTTTTTTTTTTTAATTTGGAAACAGGGTCTCCTAAACCAGCACAGCTGGCTTCGAATCTACGCGATCCTCCTGTCTCTGCCTCCCAAGCGCGGGGATTACAAACGTGTGCCACCACGCCCGGCTAGTTCTGATAATATTTGATGACACAAACAGATCTCCATTTGAACTTGAAATAAATACTCATTTAAATTTGGCTTTACATATATATTATTAATAATATCCAATCTTTAACCAGAGTGGCATGATTTGAAATGTCAAGTGTCCAAGCACCTTTGATCTTTGCTTAAAAATGGTTATAATATAGGCCGGGCATGGTGGTGCCCACTTGTAATCCCAGCATTTGGGAGGCTGAGACAGGAGGATCACAGTTCACAGACAGCCTCAGCTACTTAGTGAGGCCCTCTGCAAATCAGTGAGACCTTGTTTCAAAATAAAAACAAAAAAATAGAGCTGGGGGTGTAGCTCGAAGTTAGAATGTCCCTAGGTTCCATCCCCAGTACCTCAAAAAAATGGTTATAATATAATTTAGGAAAACATAAATGTAAACCTGAAAAAGGCTCTCACTATTAACTTTTTGTTATTGTTTGGAGAATACCAGCTTGGTAAAGTGTTTTCTTAAGCTTTGTGTTTTAGAGGATACTTGAGAAACACAAATATATGCAACTTACAAAGAAGCCAGTAGTAATTAAAATATATTAACTTAGCAAATACAATGCACATTGCATAAAATGATCACTTATTAGTTAGCTTGTATGTATATACAACTCATACATATTTAACTTTATAAGCTTTTAGAAAATATTTAGTTGAACCTCAGATATCCAGCATATTTAGCCCTCAGATGTATAAACATCTAGTCACAGATATATAGGGTATCAAATATAGCAACCCAAAGTTATAGTGGTTTATTTAGCCTGCCTTAAAATATAAACATTTAGGCCACACGCTTGTAATCCCCACGCTTAGGAGGCTGAGACAGGAGGATGGCACAGGTTCGAAGCCAGCCTCAGCTACTTAGTGAGACCCTGTTTCCAAATAAAGTATAAAATAGGTCTGGTAGTATAGCCCAGAGGTAGAAAGCCCCTGGGTTCCATTCCCAGTACATATATATATATATATATACACACACACACACACACATACATACATACATTTAAACCCCAATTCTGCTAATTGCTAGGTAATCAAAAACAGTAAACACAAGAGATTATCTTGATAAAAACCTTTCCTCTTAAACAAGTTTTTCATAAATGTCACTATGAGCAGAAAACCTTATTGTTTAAAAAAGGAAGAACATAGCAGCCGGACTCTGTCTTTGAAGACCACTCTTGGCTAAAAGCCTAGGGACAAGATAGGAGAATAAGACTTTCTTTGCAGGCTCCTCCCCCTCTGAGGTAAACAAATGAGGGCCTCTCTTGGCAGCTAAAAAACATAGGTAAGGCAGCTAAGTCCAGCAAGATGGCACCCCCAGTCCCAACCACATGGAGCCCAAGGTGACAAACTTTAAACTATAAAAAGTGTTTAGCTTTGGCGGGAAACCCAGTAGGAATGAAATCTGGGCATCTTGCTCTATAAATACTGCCTTTGCTACCATGGTGACCAACTGGCCATGCTTTGGTGGTCCCTCTTTTTTTTTCCTGCCTGTTTTATTAGCCAATACATCACCTTTAAATTTGTCTTCACAGAGCTTCACACTGATCCTAACAATAGACACTATTCCAACATTACACTGAAACAAACAAAACAATATCTAATTGGCTAGCTTGTATTTGTTAAAGATTTATACGTTATGTGAAATAAAAGGTATTTGGATTCTTTTCTTTAACTTATGAGTGCTCTTTTATTATAAGCCAATTTCAGTACCATGTGGACAATAGACAATACATTTATGGGTATAAACATACATAGAAATAGATAGCAAGCATATATCTAATAGCTTTAATTTTCTAGTCATTGCATCCCCATGGATAAGGGACAAGAAAGCTATAGATAATTTACTAAAACATAAAGCCAGATTTAGAATTCCCAAAACCAAAATACAAACTATACACAATGAGCAATAGATTATAGAATAGAGGACAAAAACATGAAAGCCCATACAGCAGAGGATGTCTGGAGCAGGGTCTACCAATCATGGATGACACTGAAACAAAGAGTTCAGGACGGCCGCTGTCACCATGAGGCAGATCTGCATCAAACATCACCACAGATCTTGTAATTCTGGGTGCTTAGCTCTCCAATATTGTAACATTAGGCCTAAGGGACTACCAGAAGGAATTTTGTCCTTAATCCTCTGCCTAGCAGTGTCTTGTATCTACCACCCCAATATAACTGATGGACTATGTTCGCATCCGAGTATCAACTCCTATTTTCCTGGGAGTTTCTTGATTCAGATGCTGCTTCCCCTCTGGCCAGGCTGCTCACCAGAAAGCCTTAACCTTTGGGGTCCGCATCCATTAGGTGTCTTCAGATGCCCCCACTATATCCATACAACCCTCACCCCAGGAGATCCCAACCACCAAGGAGATCCTTGGTCCCCTCCCATGACACTTTCTTCCGTTGGTCTGCATGCAGTTACCTTGCCATCATGGAGCAAGCAAGAGCATCTCTCCCATGTCACTGTTCTGCTTTCTACTCGGGGTCCATTGTCAGCCAGGGAATGGTGGTACCTCCTGTCTTGGGGTCCCCAGCGACTTCGGTGGCAGGACACGTCTCCACAGAGAGGAACATCCATGACCCTCTGGTGATGATCAATTTCCCTGTGCGGGTGACCAAATTATCAGGAGTAAATTTTTATAGTGCTGTAAAAAAAGACATATATTTGAAAGCACTTTGGTGAGGCGAATTTTACTTTTTGCAAAAAGGGATCCTGCCACCTTTAAAGTTAGGTGTGCAAGAACCTGGTCCAGTTTTTGAGTAAGTGGTTTCCCAGTTCCCTTTAGGAAGCCCTAACCACATACTATCTTGCAATTTCTCATACCCTCCACGCCCAAGATTCTGCAAACTTTCTATATTAAACTTAAGATCTTTTTCACTGTGATCAGGAACATTTCCATAATTAAAGTTGATGGTTGCCAGGCATAGTGGCACACACTGTAATCTCAGAACTTGAGAGACTAAGACAGGAGGATCGCAGGTTCACGGTCAGCCTCAGAAACTTGTGAGGCTCTGCATCTTAGTGAGACCCTGTTTCAAAAAAAAAGATAAGACAGGGCTAGGGGTGTAGCTTGGAAGTAGAATGCTTCTGGATTCAATCTCCAGAGCCACACACACACACAAAAAGATGCTGTTTAGCCAGGTGTGTTGGAGCACTCTTAAAATCCCAGTACTTGGGAGGCTGAGGCAAGATCGAAGGTTCATGGTCAGCTTCAGCAACTTAGTGAGGTCTTGTTTCAAAATAGAAAATAAAACAGGGCTGGGGGTATAGTTCAGAGGCGGAGTCAGTCCCCTGGGCTCAATCCCCAGTAACACACACACACACACACACACACACACACACACACACACACACACAGAGTTGATGGTTGTATCTGGAAAGAAAGAACATTAAGTGGAAGGTGTAGAATAATACATCCTGTGTTAGGAGGTCCCCAAGACCACTCCCTACATTTGACCAATAGCTAAAAGGACTCACAGGACTTCACCACATTTACAGCTATGGTTTATTGATACTGAGCACAACCAGGAAAGAAAAAAGGCACATGGAGAAGTAGAAGTCAGGGGGAAAGTGGGCACAAGTGCCCAAGTGTCTTCTCCCGGGAGTCACACAGGACACGTTTAATCTTCCGGATGGTGAGCTGTGACGAAATGCAAGAGATGCTACCAACCAGGGAAGTTCATTAGAGACTCAGCACTCATGGTTTTTCTCCAGGGCTGATCACATAGGCGCCTCTGCCTAGCACATCCTGAAATTCCAGACTCCCTGGAGGAAAGCAGGGTTTCATCATAAACCATAGCATTTGTACAGTTTAGACATAATGCGCCACTATTGGGTAAGGACGGGAACCTTCCCAAAATCTAAGTCCCCAGACACCAGGCAGTGCAGCCTTCAGGCAGGCTTTTCAAAGGATAGCGATGAGGAATGGTATGTCAACATTATTCTGTACATATGGCCACTTGAGAACATTCCATTTCATGTTCAACTTCTTTTGTAAGTCACCATAGAGCAACATATATTTCCATAAAGAATTTACTATTTTTATGGCAAGCATTTAGTTCTCCTTTTATATTGTACAAGGCCTTTGCTCCTTTGGTTAATTTTTTCTCTCAGATCTCCTAAACAAGGGAACAGCACATTATGAACTGTGGGTTAAATACAGCTTGGGCCTGTTTTGTAAATAAGTTTTATTGGAACACAGCCATGCCCATTTATTTTCATATTATTATTTATTGCCATTTATACTTAATTTTTTTCCATTTTTTTCCATTTATACTTAAAATGGCAGACTTACACAGCTGCAGCAGGGACAGCATGGCTGTATGGTCCAAAACCCAATATATTTACTATCTGGTAGAGTGAGAGTGAGAGTGAGAGTGAGAGTGAGAGAGAGAGAGAGAGAGAGAGAGAGAGAGAGTGTGTGTGTGTGTGTGTGTGTGTGTGTTACTGGGATTGAACCCATTCTACCTCTGAGCTACACTCTCAAGCCCTTTTTTTTATTTTGAAATAGAGCCTCACTAAGTTGCTGAAGCTGATCTTGAACCTGACCACCTCCTGTCTCTACCTCTCAAGTGCTGAAATTTCAGGCATGTACCATTGTGTCCAGCTAAAATTTCTTTTTTTTTTCAGCACTGGAGATGGAACCCAGGGGCATTCTACCTCCAAGCTATACCCCCAGCCCTATTTTTTATTCTTTGTTTTGAAACAGGGTCTCACTGAGTTGCAAAGGGACTAAGTAGCTGAGGCTGTCCTTGAACCACAATCCTCCTGTCTCAGCCTCCCAAATGCTGGGATTGCAAGCATGATCCACCTGGCCCAGCTTTTTTTTTTTTTTTGAGGTACTGGGGATGGAACTCAAGGGCATTCTACCTCCAAGCTACACCCCAATTCTATTTTTAGTATATATACATATACATATATACATATATACATACACACACACACACACACACACATATATATATACATATATATATATATATATATATATATATATATATATACACACACACACACACACACACACACACACATACAGGGTTTCACTGAGTTGCAAAGGGCCTTATGAAGTAGCTGAGGCTGTAGGTGAACCAGGATCCTCCAGTCTCCACCTCTCAAATGCTGGGATTACAAGCCTGTGCCACCACAACCGGCCTTATTTTATTCTTTTATTTTGAAATAGGGTGTCACTAAGTTGCAGAGGGCTTCACTAAGTAGCCAAGGCTAGCCACAAACCTGCACTCCTCCTGTCTCAGCCTCCCAAGTACTGGGATTACAAGTGTATGCCACCACACCCAGCTCCTGGTAGTATATTATAATCTCCTGGGAAGCTACTGAAAGTGAATGATGCCCACTCAGCAGCCTAGACCAATTAAACAGAATTTCTGGGTTCCACATGTTGCTATTTTTTTTAAACTCTCCCTGGGTAGCTTTAATGGAATAGCTGTGGGTGTAAACCATTGCTTGGGGCTGTCTCTAAGTATCATCAGCCAGAATGATTTTCATTAGTCCCCCCGCCTGTCCAATGCTTGTCTATAACCTGGGAGGCATATTTCCTATCTTATGTGACACGCAGCTACCATTTCTGGAGGACCTATTCTTATGATTCAAGGTCTTTATCTACAGTAAATCATCTGCTGTGTCAGGGGGGAAAACTCTGAGATTAATGAAAAATTCAAAACATCCCTCACTACCAAAACCAATGTGACCATACAGAATAACAAGAGTGAGTGAACATCTGGGAGCTGGGCAGATGTGTGCAGAGGTTAGCCAGGTGTGGTGGCGCATGCTTGTAATCCTAGTACTTAGGAGGCTGAGACAGGAGGATTACAGGTTCGTGGCTAGCCTCAGCAACTTGTGAGGCTCTCCGTAACTCAGTGAGACCCTGTTTCAAACTAAAGAATTAAAAAATTGAGCTGGGAGTATAGCTCAGAGGTAGAATGCCCCTGGGTTCTATCCACAGTACCAAAGGACTGGGAACACTCACCCAAAAAGGCTGCTGAGAAAGCAGCTCTTTCATCAGCCCTAATGTTAGGTCTGTGAACCCCCAAAGAAAATCCACCTGGCAACTGGAACATTGCGCAGACAAAACAATTGCAATGGGGCTCTGTGCTGATCTCAGACTCCCCGTTCTGAACAAGCCAGGCTATCATTTGACTTTCACATTCTTGAGTCAACAACAGGTCCTTGGAGGATCATAATAGCAGGGACCCTGTAAAAGGAAACAGTCAAGGCCACGCATGGTGGCACATGCTTGTAATGTCAGTACGTGGGACGCTGAAACAGGAAGATCACAGATAGTGTCAGCAAGTAGTGAGACTCTCATCAACCTAGAGTGACCCTGTTTCAAAATAAAGAATAAAAAAAAGGGCTGGAGTATAGTTCAGAGGTACAATGCCTCTGGGTTTGATCCTCAGTACTGCAAAGAAACAGCTGGCATATGGCATCTGGCCTTCAGGTTTGGGAAGGAAAGGCTAGGCTAATCTTTTATTTTTGTGTGTGTGGTACTGGGGTTTCTGGAAACCCTTCTACCTCTGGGCTACACTCCCAGACCTATTTTATACTTTTTATTTGGAAACAGGGTCTCTTAAGCCAGCGTGGCTGCCTTCAAACTAGCACGATCCTCTTGTCTCCGCCTTCCAAGCGTGAGGATTACAAGAATGCGCCCCCACGCCCAGCTGGCTAGGCTAATCTTGAACAGTGGGGTTTCATGTCTTCATTTCCTATTCACTTGGTAGCTTTATTTGGCAGTTTCCCAGGGGAACTTTTTTTTTTTTTTTTTGCGGTACTAGGGAAGAACCCAGGGACATTCTACCTCCAAGCTATGCCCCCAGCCCTATTTTTTTTCTTAATTTTGAAACAGGGTCTCGCTGAGTTGCGGAGGGCCTCACTAAGTTAGCTGAGGCTGCCTGCGAACCACAATCCTGTCTCAGCCTTCTGAATGCTGGGATTACAAGCTTGCGCCACCACACCTGGCTTCCAGGGGGACCATTTTTGCCAGATTGAGTCTGGAAGGCCAGCTCGGCTTGCCTGGCCAGCCCACCCGGCACATACCCGGTGGTCTCTTTCTGGATGAGGGTTTTTCCTCCACTTCATGAGAAAAATTGTCACATGGGTGAAATATGTCTTCCTACCTGGGTATGGTGGTGCATGCCTATAATCCAGAACTTAAGAGGCTGAGATAGGAGGATTGGGGTTCAAGGTTAGCCTCATAAACTAGTGAGATGCTCATCAACCCAATGAGACCCTGCTCAAAAATAAAATAGTACTGGGAGTATAGCTCAGAGGCAGAATGACCCTGGATTCTATCCCCAGTATCATACAGATACACAAAAATAAATATACCTTCCTGTCCCCATAAGACCCTTTTGCACCCTCAGGGTTCCTTCTCATCTTCCTTGACACCCTATGCTGTCTCTCCTCCCACCCACCTCTTCATAAAACAAACCAAACCCAAGATGTCAGAAAGATCTTCTGCAGTCTGTCCATGGATTCCCTACTTTAAAACTTCCACTCTGACTCCCATTTCCAGATATCCAACTATAGTAGGACTTTTTTTTTTTTTTTTTTTTTTTGCAGTACCGGAGATGGAACCCAGGGAGGGACATTGTACCTCTGAGCTACACCCCCAGCCCTATTTTTAGTCTATTTATTTTGAAATAGGGTCTCACTGAGTTGAGAAGGGCCTCACTAAGTAGCTGAGGCTGTCCGCAAACCGCGATCCTCCTGTCTCAGCCTCCTAAATGCTGGGATTACAAGTGTACACCACTGTGCCCGGCTAGCAGAAGGATTTTTGGAGTAGGGCCCATGAAATCATGTGAGCAGTGGCACAGTTGACCTGCTGACTAAAGCCATACCTCAATGTCCCCAGGATTCCAGTCCTTACCCTGGGATGTCCAAACGGCCCTTAGACCTGTTAGATCAGGAAGGGTCCCAGCAATCTGTCCAATAAATGAGGTCCTGGGGACTCTCTCTAAGAGAGCAACTCTAAACATTTTGTCAGTGTGGCAAATGGGCACAGTTAGGGTGCCCACACAGTGAGGGACCTCACACAGTAGCATGAGCTGAGATGGCACGTAGCAATGATGAGGTGACTCCTGGCCACACTCTGGTTCTACAGCAGGACCAAGAGAGGTTGGGGCCTGCAAAGCAAGCTAGGAAACTGCAGTGTTTACATGCCTAGAGGAAAATTCTGCCTCAAGGATATTCCTGCAGCTTTGGTCAAGTTAATCTCGGCAAGTCTGGAAAACTGGAGAGAAGTTCTAGGGCAATGCCATTGCTCCTTTGTTAACCTCCATGACCCCCATAGATCCCCTGCAGTCAGACCTCAGTTCCATATGGCCTCCTTTTTTCCCCACAAGTCTCAGGACTTTGACCTACCAGCCATCTCTATTTTATTTTTTCTCATCTGGACCCCTCTCCTTCAAGGGCAGAGGCAAAGTGGAACAATTTCCCCAATATTCTCCTGTCCTTGTTTTGCGTTCAAGCAAGTATCACTTGAAAGACAAATGAACATGTTGGCCATTAGGAATCACCAGGAAACAAGCAGTTTTAAATTTTCCAAGAAATTTTGAGCCGGGCATGGTGGCGCACGCTTGTAATCCCCGCGCTTGGGAGGCAGAGACAGGAGGATCGCGCAGGTTCGAAGCCAGTCTCGCTGGCTTAAGAGACCCTGTTTCCAAATAATATACATATATATATATATACATATGTATATATATATATATATGCACACATATATGTATG
Source organism: Muscardinus avellanarius (assembly GCF_963383645.1). Classification (NCBI taxonomy): domain Eukaryota; kingdom Metazoa; phylum Chordata; class Mammalia; order Rodentia; family Gliridae; genus Muscardinus; species Muscardinus avellanarius. The sequence goes on from NC_137792.1 coordinate 18,205,548, forward strand.
TGTATATATATATGTATATATATATATGTATATACATATATATATATATGTATATATATATGAGTGTAGCCCAGAGGTAGAAGGGTTTCCAGGAACTACCAAAAAAAATTTTTTTCCAAGAAATTTTTTTGTGGCAATTATTTATTATTATTTTTTGTAATCATACATCACTTTGGAATACAAGACTTGAGAGGATATACAAGCACATATCATCCAATAAGCCCTCATCCAATTCCCATCCCATTCCCTCCCCCTCCCTTGATCCCATGCTTAATCAGTGATTATCTTTGATATAATTGTTTACGCACCTCATGAGTTTTAAAGAGATTCCATCCTCCTCCATCCCCTCCCCTCTGATTGGTCACCTTAATTGCTTCTCAATAGGGCCCTTTCTACTACTCGACCTCCTCCTGTTACCCCTCCCTTTCCTCCTAGTTCTTGCTAATTAGGGGAAGCATCTGGATTTTATTTTCTGTGCTATCTTTCTGTGCATGCCGTGTTGCAAGTTCCAGTCCCACCCTTGATGGCCCCAGTAGTGGCCTGGCTACCTGGAGAACTCTTATCCTGACCTCGCTGGCTTCAGCACCGTCCTTGCTTCATGGGAAGCCCCAATCCTGGCCTCGCTGGCCCCCGCACCAAACTAACCCCTTGGGTGGCTCCTCTCCTGACCTCAGAGGCCCCAGCACCGGCCTAGCCTCACGACAGGCTACAATCCCGGGCTCGCTGACCCTGGCACCAGCCTAACAGCTCAGCAGGCTCCTATCCTGGTCTCGTAAGTCCCAGCTCCATCCTTGCCTCACAGCAGTTTCCGATCCCGGCTTCGCTGGCCCTGGAACTGGTCTTACCCCTCGGCAGAGTCCGATCCCAGCCTCAGAGGTCCCAGCACCGGTCTTGCCTCACGGCAGGCTCCAATCCCGACCTTGCTGGCCCCGGCACCGGCCTAACCCCTCGTCTGGCGCCGATCCCTGCCTCGGAGGCCTCAGTAGCGGCCTTGCCTCACGGCAGGTTCTGAACCCGGTCTTGTTAGCCCCAGCACTGATCTCACCCCTCGGCAGGCTCCAATCCCGGCCTTGGAGGCCCCAGCACCGGCCATACCTCAAGGAAGGCTCCGATCCCAGCCTCGCTGGCCCCGGCACCAGTCTAACCCCTCAGCAGGCTCCTATCCAGGCCCCGGCCCCGGCCTTGCCTCAGCAGGCTCTGATCGCAGCCTCAATGGCCCCGGCACTGGCCTAACCCCTTGGCAGGCTCCAATTCCGGCCTCGGAGGCCTCAGCACCGGCCTTGCCTCACAGCAGGCTTCGATCCTGGCCTTGCTGGCTCCGGCACTGGCCCAACACATCAGCTGGCTCTGATCCCGACCTCAGAGGCCCCAGCACCAGCCTCGTCTCACGGCATGCTCCAATCCCGGCCTCGCTGGCCCCGGCACCGACCTAACCACAGGGCAGGCTCCGATCCCGGCCTCGGAGGCCCCATCACCTGCCTTGCCGGTTGTCCCACGTTCCCAAGGTGCATGGTGGTAGTATTCCGCCTCTGAGGTAATTTCTTCAAAAGTTCCAGGTGTATTACGTCAGATCTCTGCCTCCCCTGAGTACTTGCCGCTGCCAATGCAACTGCCTCCACCATTTCAAATCTTTCCCAAGCTCTTTTCCCATACCGCATAATGTCCAGTGTTCCTAAGCATACACAACGGTAGCATTCGACCTTTGGGATGATTTCTTCAGAGGATCAGGGTGGGTTGGATTAGATGTCTGCCTCTCCCAAAGACAAGTCTCCCCTGCCATCTCGGCCACTGCTGCCACCGCCGCCTTCCTCCTAGGTCTCCGCTAGACTCTCTCCTTACAGGTGACGTCCAGGATTCTTAACGATGTAGAGAAGCAGCAGTCCTCCTTCGTGGGGAATTTTTCCAAAAGTTCCAGTTTAGATGGATATGTTTTGTCTGCATCTCCAATATTCTAGCTGCCACCACAGCCATCTTAACCCCTCTCGAATATTTTTCTTTTTTCGTTTCCCCCCCTTTTTTTTTTTAATAAGAGAGGAGAGTATGTGTGGTTTGGGGAGGATGTGGGATCAGGCACTTGGTAGCAATGAAATTTTTTTTTCTTTCCGGGTGGGAGGGGGTCTCTTAAGGGTGCCCTGCCCACACCCGTCCCACCCACCCAGGGTTGAGCCATGCGGCCCAGACCTCCAGGGCCCTCTGGGTGGGGGGGGGTCGCCTAAGGGTGCCCCGCCTGTACCCGCCCACCCTCCCGGGTCAGGGCCATGCAGCCTGGACCTTTCCAAGAAATTTTGAAAGAAAAAAACTCCATCACAGTTGTCTCTGGTTTTCACTGAAATGGAAGTCCCCTATCTTAGGAGTAAGTCCTACACAAAGACCAGCTTCAGAACTGTATTTGGCTCTTCTGTCATGGAGAGGGCCTCCACACCTCTCCCTCCATCCCTGTCCACACAGATGCCAGTCCTCAGGTGACCCGTGAGGAATCACTAGTAGCCAGTACTAAATATTCAGGTCCTCACAGATTCAAAGATACTTTCATATGGCTTCACAGATGAAACTCCTGAACTGTCTTTTACTTTATTCCTTTCAGGGGAGGGTACTGGGGTTGAACCCGGGGCATTTTACCTCCCAGACCTTTTTTTTTTTAACTTTTATTTTGAAACAGGGTCTCACTAGGTTGATGAGAGTCTCACTACTTGCCAAAGCTGTCCTCAAATCTGCAATCCTCCAGTCTCAACCTCCCAAGGACTGGGAATACAAGCATGCACCACCACACCTGCCCGGCATTTCTTTCATTTGTATACAGGAAAAACCAACTTGGGATATGAGCTCTCCTTTTAGTCCTCTATGGAAATTCTCACCACAGGATATGCATGCCTCTGGTCAAGAAAAAGGTGGACAGATCTTGTGAAACTGGTTTCCTTTAGGTCCATCTACCTCTCATTGGACAGAACAAGACGAAATGATTGACAGAGTCAAATGTGTTCTCTCACCTTAGCATTACTAGATGAGTATATTTTTCCCTCAAGACAAGAAAATCTACTTTCTTATACGTAGTTCATATGTTCTATTCTAATGACCTAAATATTTCCAATACACCACCAAACAAAAGGATCTCACAGGGAACAGGAGAACCAAAATCTAATTACGGTATTCATGATAAATGGGAACTACATTGCCTTAACCAAATTGCCTTGAGCCAAATCAGTTTTCCTCAGCCATTAAAGCCATCTGTAAATAAGATGAATTTGTTTAGTTAAATTGTGTGCAGTATTCTTTTTTGTACTGGTTTGGTTTGGTTTTGGAGGTTTTTTATTGTTGTTTTTGTTTGTTGGTTGTTTTTTTTTGTTTTGTTTTGGTGGTACTGGGGGGACTGATCCCAGGCGCACTCTACCTCTGAGCTACACCCCCAGCCCTATTTTTTACAGGGTCTCACTGAGTTCCAAAGGGCCTAGCTAAGTAGCTGAGGCTCTCCATGAACCACGATCCTCTGGTCTCTGCCTCCTGAATGCTGGAATTACAAGCGTGCACCACCACACCTGACTATTTTTCTTTTAATTTTTAAACAGGGCCTCACTAAGTTGCAGAGGGTCTCACTAAGTTACTGAGGCTGGCCGTGAACCTGCAATCCTCCTGTCTCAGCCTCCCAAGTACTGGAATTATAGGTATGTGCTACCATGCCTGGCTTATGTAGGGTGTTCTTTTTAAAATTTATTTATTTATTTATTTATTTATTTATTTATTTATTTATTTATTTATTTTGTGTTACTGGAGATTGAACCCAGGAGTATTCTACCTCTAAGATACACCACCATCTCTATTTTATTTTTTATTTTGAAACAAAATCTCCCTAAGCTGCTGAGGCTGGTCTTGAACTTATGATCCTCCTGTCCAAGCCTCCCAAGTACTGTTTACAGGCCTATACCACCATACCTGGCTGGGTACTCTTTTGGTTTAAATTTCTAGTAAAGGAATTACTTTTATTTAGCTAATTTAACCATCAATAAGTCGCTTGCTAAAGTTCAAAACCATGTTTAGCCAACTCAGTTATCTTTATAACTGAAAAAGGATCATCTAAATAATTAAATACTAATTAATGTTTGAAGTAGGTAAATAATGTAAACAATATACCAAAGTGTTCAAAAGAATGAAAGGTAGAAAGTAAGGTTCACTGACAAAGAACCATTACCTAAAATATACAAAAAACTCTTAGAACTCAGCAACAGTAAGAAAACAAATGACTAGATTAAAAAATATATCAAAAGACCTGAGTTGATCCCTCATTTAAGATGTGTGGAGAGCAAATAAGCATATGAAAAAATACTAACCATCATCTGTCATCAAGGAATTATAAATTAAAACAAGAATATATTACTACATACTTAATAGAATGGCCAAAATCCAAAACATCAACACCACCAAAAGCTGACAAAGAAATCGAACAACAGAAATCTCATTCATTATGGATAGAAGTACATAGCCACTTCCAAAAACAGTTTGGTGTTTTCATTTTTTCTTTTCTTTTTTTTTTTCTTTGCGGGTCTGGGGATGGAACCCAGGGGCATTCTACCTCCGAGCTACACCCCCTGCCCTATTTTTCATCCTTTATTTTGAAACAGGGTCTCACTGAGTTGTAGAGTGCTTCACTAAGTAGCTGAGGCTGTCCTCAAACCACGATCCTCTGGTCTCAGCCTCCCAAATGCTGGGATTACAAGCGTGTGCCACCACGCCCCGGCTTTATTCTTTATTTTGAAACAGGGTCTCACCGAGTTGCAGAGCGCCTCACTAAGTAATAGCTGAGGCTGGCCTCAAACTCCCAAATGCTGGATTACAAGCATGTGCCGCCACGCCCGGCTGACAGTTTGGTGTTCTCTTAACAAACTAAACATACTCTTTTTTTCTTTTTATGCTTTTATTAGTGCACATCATAATGTAAATCATGTTGACAATGACATACATGCACGTGCTCTTGGTGCCCCCCAAACTAAACATAATCTTACCATACTATCCAGCAGTTGCATTCCTTGGAATTTACCCAAATGAGTTGAAAACTCATGTCCATGCCAAAACTTTTTTTTCTTTTTTCCTTTTATTTATAAGTGGAACATATTGCAAATGGTATACATTTAGACTGTGCTTGGTGCCCTCCACCCCTCGTTCCCCTTCTTCCCTCCCAACAATGAGTGTCCAGGTTAGCCACGTGATATTCATACTTTTATACATACTCGGATATAGCTCCTCCATTAATAAATTTCAGCCTTCTTCCTCTCCTACCCTTCCATTTTAGCTTTGCTGAGGATTCCCCTCCATTATCTGGAGTCCCTCTCGTATCCCCAATGCTCCCTAGTTTGGGAATATTAGAGAAACATATGTCCCTTCTCTTTCTGTGCTTGTGTCCATGCCAAAACTTGCATATGGATGTTTAGAGCAGCTTTATTCATAACTAACAAAATGCGAAAACAATCAAGATGTGCCTCAGTGAGAAAAAGGACAAACTGTGGAACATCAGAGCAATGGAGTATTATTCAGCTCTAAAAAGAAATACACTATAAAGTCATGAAAAGATACAAAGGAGCACAGCATTTAGGAGGCTGAGACTGGAGGATCGTGGTTCGCAGACAGCTGCAGCTTACTTAGGCCCTTTGCAACTCGGTGAGACCCTGTTTCAAACTAAATAATTAAAAAATAGGGCTGGGGGTATAGCTGGAAGGTATAATGCCCCTGGGTTTCATCCCCAGTACCACAAAAAAGAGATACAAAGGTACTTTATTTTTTGTTGTTTATTTATTTATTTTTGGTGGAACTTGGGGTTGAACCTAAGGGCATTCTACCTCTGAGCTGCACCCCCAGCCCTATTTATTTATTTATTTATTTATTTATTTATTTATTTATTTGTGTGTGTATGTGTATGTGTGTGTATATGGTACTAGGGATGGAACCCAGGGGCATTCTACTTCTGAGCTACACCTCCAGCCCTATTTAATTATTTTATTTTGAAATAGGGTCTCAGTAAGTTGCAAATGACCTCACTAAGTAACTGAGACTGGCCTCAAACCTGTAATCCTCCTGTCTCAGCCTCCCAAGTACTGGGATTACAAGCATACGCCACCACACTCGCTCAAAGGTACTTTAAATATATGTCACAGCCGGGCATGGTGGCACATGCTTGTAATCCCAGCATTCAGAAGGCTGAGACTGGAGGATCGAGGTTTGTAAACAGCTTCAGCTGCTTAGTGAGGCCCTCTGCAACTCAGTGAGACCCTGTTCAAAATAAAGAATAAAAAATAGGGCTTGGAGTGGGGCGTGGTGGCATACGCTTGTAATCCCCACACTTGGGAGGCTGAGACAGGAGGATTGCACAGGTTCGAAGCCAGTCTCAGCTGGTTTAATAGACTCTGTTTCCAAATAAAATATAAAATAGGTCTGGGAGTGTAGCCCGGAGGTAGGAGGCCCCTGGGTTCCATCCCTAGTACCACTACAAAAAATAGAGCTTGGAGAATGTCCCTGAGTTCCATCCCCAGTGCTGCAAAAAAAAAAAAAAAGTATGTCACAAACTGAAAGGAGCCACTCTGAAAAGGTTACGTACTATATGATTTCAACTCTATGACATTCTGGAACAGTCAAGACTCTGGGAATAATAAGAAGATCAGTGATTATCAGCGGTGAGAAAGGAATATGGGATAATTAGACAAAGCACAGAGGATTTTTTGGTCAGTGAAACTATTCTACATGATACAATAATGGTGTGTACATGTCCTTATACACTTGTTTAAACTCATAGAAAATACAATGCTAAAAATGAACCCTTAGCCGGGCGTGGTGGCGCACACTTGTAATCCCCGCGCTTGAGAGGCAGAGACAGGAGGATCGCGCAGGTTCAAAGCCAGGCGCGCGTGCTGGCTTAGGAGACCCTGTTTCCAAATAAAAATGTAAAAATCGGTCTGGGAGTGTAGCCCAGAGGTAGAAGGGCTTCCAGGAACCCCAGTACCACAAAAAAAAAAAAATGAATCCTAATGTAAACTATGGAGTTTGGTTGATAATAATGTGTTAGTGTAAATTCATGCATTGTAACTAATATGCCACCATGGTGTAGAATGGTGATAGTTGGAGAAGCTGGGGTGGGGACAGGGATTATGTGGGAGCCCTACATGATTTCCACTCAAATTTGGTGTTAACTTAAAACTGTTCTTTAAAAATCTATATAATAAAAAATAAAAAAATTAAATTAAAAATTAAAATATATAAGCTGGATGTTGTGGCACATACCTATAATCCAGGACTTGGGAAGCTGAGATAGGAGGATCACCAATTGAGAGCCAGCCCTAATCGGAGCCTTCCGTGAGGCAAGGCCGTTATTGAGGCCTCCGAGGCCGGGATCGGAGCCTGCTGAGGGGTTAGGCCAGTGCCGGGGCCAGCGGCCGGCATTGGAGCCTTCCGTGAGGCAAGGCCGCTATTGAGGCCTCCGAGGCCAGGATTGGAGCCTGCCGAGGGGTTAGGCCAGTGCCGGGGCCAGTGGCCGGCATCGGAGCCTGCCGTGAGGAAGGCTGGTGCTGGGGCCTCCGAGGCCGGGACCGGAGCCCGCTGAGGGGTTAGGCCAGTGCCGGGGCCAACGAGACCAGAATTGGGGCCTCCCATGAGGCAAGGCCACTGCTTGAGTCAGCGAGGTCTGGATCAGACCACCGGGTAGCCAGGCTACAACTGGGGCCGTCAAGAGTGGGATCGGTATTTTCAATGCGGCACGCACAGAGAAATATCGCAGAAAATTAAAACCAGATGCTTCCCCTAATCAGCAATAACTAGGAGGAAAGGGGCAACAGGAAGTGGTCGAGCTATAGAAAGGGCCCTATAGTGAATCAATTAAGGTGACCAATCAGAGGGTATGGAATAGGGGAGATGGAGCCTCTTTACAGGAGGTACATAAACATATGTATCAAAGTTAATCACCAAACAAGCATGGGATCGAGGGAGGAGGAGGGAATGGGATGGGGACTGGATGAGGACTGATTGGATGATGTGTGCTTGTATATCCTCTCAAGTCTTGTATTTCAATATGATGTATGATTACAATGCACCAATAAAAATAAATTAAAAAATAAATAAATAAAAATAAATAAAATATTACTTGTCTAAAAAAAGAAAGCCAGCCCTAGCAATTTAGCAAGACCCTCAGCCACATAATGAGTTCCTGTTTCAAAATAAAAAGGGCCAGGAGTGTAGCTCAGAGACATGCCTGGGTTCAATTCCCTATACCACAAACAAAAAATTCTATAGAAACAAAAATAAAGGAGACAGATGCTTACCAAAAAAGTAAACCTTTATCCTTCTCTGAACTTTGTAACTCTGACTCTTAGGTAGTCAATCCCCAACATCCAGCAGGACATTTTAAATCCGGAAATGTTCCAAAGGCTTTGTCTAGAAATCTTGCTGATCAAGCCACGAAAGTTGTGTTGAGATGAACATTTAATATGAACATTTAATAGCTTCTAGTCCCTCTAGCAATGCTCCAAGGAGCTGGTGAGAATCGAAATGAGCAAAAAAGTCAGAATGACTTGCCTGAACATGGAGGAGCACACATTATCCGCGGCTGCAGGACCTCCCTATGATAAAGAGAGGAGGCTCCTAAGAACCCTGGCCACAGCTGAGAGACCCCCCTAGGCAACGCAAGGGTGCAAAGAAGCATGGCAAGTCTTGGGCAAAAATGGTCTTCTTACCTTATCCAGTGCTTCCACCTTCTGCCTCTCAATAAAAACTCTTCTAATAAATGTGCTTTTCTTCATCAGTTATTTTTATTTCCATGCAACAAATATTATTTTTGGATGTAGGGAGGAAGAGACAGAGAAGATGGAGGATGATTCCTGGGTTTGAGGAAGAGACAGAGAAGATGGAGGATGATTCCTGGGTTTGGATTCCTGAGCAACTAGTAGAATAGCATTGTCATGTCCTGAGAAGAGGAAGACAAACTGTTTGGGGAAATTTGTACTGTGCCAACTTCGCTAATCTGGGCGTAGGGGTCCTAGAATTCACCTTCCTCTGGACCTGTCCCCTGAAGTACAGACTCATAATGGCATGCATACAGTATGGGTCTGGGTTAGGGCTGGCCAAAAGAGAAATTTCATTAGATCTAGAAGGCAGAATTGAAGTGGCAGCTGTTACACTCTGAAGGCAATTGCCAGGTGCCAGGTACCACTCAGCCCACAGTGTCACTGATCTGCTGGCGTATGGCGTAGGCAGTAGCTGGCCCCAGCCCCTCCGCCTCCCCCTGGATCTCCTGCTTTAGCATTTTGGAGTCCTGGGCCAGGCGTCTGTGCAGATTTGTGGCAAAGGGAGCCAGTTGCTTTTGAAGGTCATCAGCATCATCAAGGTGAGAGGCAGCGGGAGCCAGATACAGGCTTGTCCTCACCTGCTCCAATTAGTCTTCATGTGTTCCAGGTGGCCCTGACCCTCTCTTTGCTTCATGGACCCTATTCTTCCTGTCTGCCTATGCGCCTGACTCCCAGTGGTAGAAGGCTCACCCTCAGTTGCAGAGGCAACAGCCCCCTCCACAGACCTCTTCACCAGCTCCCTTTTGTGGCCCCAACTTAATGACTTTACTCTGATGTCCTCTTCCACACCCTTACTTCCCTGGCCTCCCCATAAATGTGTGGGGTCCAGTCCCTATAAATAAATGTTATTCCATATCATTCATAGAGATCCAATTCCATGTTCAAACCCCACTGATACACTGCCAAAGGAGTGAGTACAAGGTCAGGAGTTCAGTTTGGACATGTTAAATTTTAAAGTTCATTCAGCATCTGAGTGGAGATTTCAAATAAGGAGTTTGATGCTATCAGTCTGTTTAGGGAAGATGTCCAGGAGACGAAGATGTCCAGGAGACAGAAAATTTGGAAACCACCAGTGTTTTGGTGATCCTAAAGCTATGATACTAGATGAGGTCACCAAAGGACAAAGTGTAAACAGAAACAAGTTTTAAAAGGACCAAGTCCACAGTTGCTCTAATATTACGAAAATAAAGTTCACAGCCTGGCATGCTGGCACACACCTCTAATCCCAGTACTCAGGAGTCTGAGACAAGAGGATCACAGGTTCAAGACCAGTCTCAAGAACTCAGTAAGATCCTCAGCAACGTTTCAAAATAAAAATAAAAACGAAGCCGGGCGTGGTGGCGCACGCTTGTAATCCCAGCGTTCAGAAGGCCGAGACAGGAGGATCGCGGTTCGCAGCCAGCCTCAGCTCCTTGGTGAGGCCCTCTGCAATTCAGTGAGACCCTGTTTCAAAATAAATAATACAAAATAGGGCAGGAGGTGTAGCTTGGAGGTTGAATGCCCCTGGGTTCCATCCTCAGACCCGCAAAAATAAAATAACATAAAAATAAAAGGGCAAAAGTGCCAAGCATGTAGCTTGAGGGAAGAATGCCCCTGGGTTCAATCCCCAGTAAAAGGAAGGAAAGAAGGGAGGGAGGGAGGGAGGGAGGGAAAGCTCAGGGACATACAGTGAAATAGCAAATATTGAAGGATGACTAAAGAAAAATTATGAAAATGAGCAAAGGTTTTCAGTTGTTGAGTAAACGTAACAAATTAGGAAACTGTTTTAGACTATTTATTAACAGAAAATTATCTTTGCTAGTTTGTTTTGATTTAAGTACACCTGCTTAAGATTTGATGATGATGCCGGACGTGGTGGCACACGCTTGTAATCCCTGTGCTTGGGAGGCGGAGACAGGAGGATCGCACAGGTTCGAAGCCAGCCACGCTGGCTTAAGAGACCCTGTTTCCAAAAATAAAAAAATATTAAATAGGTCTGGGAGTGTAGCCCGGAGGTAGAAGGGCTTCCAGGAACCCCAGTACCACCAAAAAAAAAAAAAAGATTTGATGATGGTATAGCTGAGTCATATCATGGTTCTCTTTTGAGAAACTTCCATAGTGGTTACACTAATTTGCAATCCCACCAACAAAGTATAAGAGTTTCTATTTCCTCACATCTTCACCAGAATTTATTATTGTTTGTATTCTTTTTTTTTTTTTGCAGTACTAGGGATGGAACCCAGGAGCATTCTACCTCTGAGCTACACCCCCAGTTCTATTTTTTATCCTTTATTTTAAAACAGGGTCTCTCTAAGTTGCAAAGGGCTGAGGTTGTCTTCAAACCGTGATCCTCCTGTCTCAGCCTCCCAAATGCTGGGATTATAAGCATGTACCATCACGCCTGGTTTATTGTTTGTATTTCTTGATGGTTGTCATTGTGTGTGTGTGTGTGTGTGTGTGTGTGTGTGTGTGTGTGTTGCTGGGGATTGAACTCAGAGGTGTTCTACCTTGCTACAACCCCCAGCCCTATTTTACTTTTTATTTTTAAACAGGGTCTAAGTTGCAATCAGATCCTCACTAAGTTGCTGAGGCTGTCCTCAAATTTGCAATCCTCCTATCTCAGCCTTCCAAGTACTGGGGTTACAAATGTGGCCACCACACCCACCTTAATGGTTGCCATTCTAACTGGAGTTAGATGGAATCTCAATTAGTTTTGATTTGCATGTCCCTGATTGCTAATGCTGTCAAACACTTTTTCATCGTGTATTTATTGGCCATTTGTATTTCTTTTGTTATTGTTGGTTTTTTGTTTGTTTAGTGCTAGAGATTGAACCCAGGGGCATTCTACCCCTGAGCTATACCCCTCACCCTTATTTTTATTTTTGATTTTGAAACTGGGTCTCCCTAGGTTGTGAAGGGCCTCACTAAATTGCTGAGACTCTTGAACTTATAATCCTCCTGTCTCCGGTCTTCCAAGTACTGGGATTACAAGCATGTGCCACCATACCCAGTCTGTATTCCTTCTTTTGAGAAACGTCTATTCAGTTCAATATCACTCCTTGGTATCTTTCCAAACGAATTAAAAGTCAGAAAACTATAGTTACACATCCATATCCATAATTATAACAGCATAATTCACAATCACCAAATTATATAACCAACCCAGGTGTTTGGCAAAACCTGAATGGAGAGCCAGGCATGGTAGCACATACTTGTAATCTCAGTACTTGGGAGGCTGAGACAGGTAGATCACAGGTCTGTGGCCAGCCTCAGCTACTTAGTGAGGCCCTCTGCAACTTAGTGAGACCCTGTTTCAAAATAAAGAATAAAAAATAGGGCTAGGGATGTAGCTCAATGGTAGAATACCCTTGGGCTCAATCCCCAGTACTGCCAAAAAAAAATGAGTGGATAAAGAAAATGTGCTATATGCACACAGTGAAATTTTACTCAGTCATAAACAATATCATGTTATTGTCAGGAAGATGGAAATAGAGAATACTATACTAAGTGAGAAGCCAGTCTCAGAGAGTCAAGGGCCTTATGTTTGCTCTCATAAGTGGAAGCTAGAGAGAAAATAGAAAACAAAAGGGACTTTATTTGGGGGGGATATTAAAAAATTTATTAAGAGAATTTAGCATAAAAGAAAAATTACCAGCTAACTGGGGTTGAAGACTCTCAAGCCAATTGTTAGAGCTGCGCAGTCTTCCAGTCAGCCAGGCCCTTTTTATGAAGGAAAAACCATAAAACCCTTAACTATATTTAATCTTTTTCCTTATTGGCTAAGCCCTCTTCACTGAGACAGATATCCGTTTTTGGTTGACTAGCAGCCCCCTCTTATGTCCATATCTGGAAACCAGGGACTTTAGATAAATGAGGAGACCAGTAGAATAGTGGAAGGGGGCTGGGAATGGGAGGGGAAGGAGAGTTGGTGGAGGAAACAATTCAAATAATGCTCTGTCCATACATGAAGGTATCACCACCAGTATCACTAACATGCATGGGGAGGGGTGGTAGCCTGCTAGGATCCCAGGGGGAGCACACCAAGTGCTATGCGCAGGTATGTATTACTTTGAGCCTCACTATGGTGTATAATTACAATACACCAATAAAAGGATTAAAAAAGGATTTGATGATATTTTTGTTTGCATCTCTCCCACTGGCCAGGGACCCTGTTAATGAGGAATGATGGCATGTTTAGAGCATTAACAGAAAAATTCAGGACCAACCATAACAGCAAGTGCAGTAAAAACAAAAGTAAAATAGAATATCTCTCATTTGAACTACCCTTGAAATTTAGGTATAAAGTGTTTCATGGTTTGGAGATTGTGGTTTCATTTCTCCAAACTTAATTTTGTGATTTAACTCCAGGAACATTTGGCAATATCTGGAGGTACAATCAGCTGCCATGAGGCCAGGGAAGCCTTTAAACAGTGTGCAGGATAGTGCAGGACAGCCCCCATAATAATACAGAAATCTCTCCTTTTCCTGTGCTTCTGGGCCATCGCCATGGTGAAGCTGCGCAGTGAGGCTGGGCAGAGGCTACGGCAGCTCTTCCAGGGCTGCCAGTGTGCCATCTGTTGGGCCTTTGTTCCTCTTATGATTTACCTGAGATTTAAAAGGGATGCAGATCCTAGAAGGCCTGAGCCCGCAGTTTTGAGCCTACTTTGGGGATAAAGGACTGTTTGATCATCTGGATTTAGAAGTTATTATCAAAGAAGGAAAACAGGGAATGTGTGTGTTCTGGCTGCGATAAGAAAAGGGACATTGTTCAGTCACCAGTTGGATGACACAGGGCTGTTACATCTCAGATACCTCAGTGGCAGAGTGGAACATCTATTGAATTATTTATGATATAGACTTGTCAAAATAAATTTTTTAAATGTGGAAAAAAAAAACCTGATTTAGGATATGGCTATCTATTACAGGAAGTACAATGAAAATCTTCATATAACAATAAAACCAGCCAAGTGTGGTGACGTACTGTAATCTCAGTGCTTGGGAAGCTGAGACAGGAGGATAGCAGGTTCGAGGCCAGCCTCAGCACCTTAGTGAGATCCTATCTCAAAATAAAAATTTAAGCCAGGCATGGTGGCGCATGCTTTTAATCCCAAGCATTCGGGAGGCTGAAACCAGAGGATCGTGGTTTGTGGGCAGCCTCAGCTACTTAGTGAGGCCCTCCGCAACTTAGTGAGACCCTGTCTCAAAAAAATAAAGAATAAAAATAGGACAGGGGTGTAGCTCAGAGGTTGAATGCCCTTGGGTCCCATCCCCAGACCCACACAAAATAAATATATAAATAAATAATAAATAAATAAAATTTTTAAAAGGCCTGGGGGTGTAGCTCAGAGGTAGACTAGCCCTGGGTTCAATCCCCAGTGCCACGATAAAATAAAAAAAAAATCTAGTCTCATTAATTTTTCAGTAAAATGGCAAAAGGATTAACAAGCGGGCAAAGAGAAAGAGAGACAGAATTTGAGCAAAGAAAAAGGTGGCAAAAGAAAAGGAAAGACGATTAGTGTGTGGTGCAACACTTATGTATGGGCTCTGAGAAGCACATGGATCCAATAAAGAACACCCAGCAGGTGTGGCAGCACTGAATGACGGTGTAACCAGCCATGGGAAGAGGTATTCACTCAATCTTGCAGAGTGACAGTGTTCCCTGGGGTCTGCTTTACTGTAACTCAGACCTGATTACAGGAGAAATAAATTAAGTCTAAGGGAAAATGAAAGAGGGTTAGCCGGGGATGAGACCAAGGAGCGAAGTTTCCTCAGCTTCCCTAGCCTTTGCATGCTGTAGGTCTAAACTTTGTGCTGGTGCCTAATTCACTGCAGCAGAAGAGAATGGCAAAGACCTAGACCTAGCTATCAGTGTGTAAAGAAAGAGGTGGCTTGCTAATTGTAAATTAGGTCAATTATCATGTAACTAAATGAATTCTCTTCTTGCACTAGTCTACTTTGCCTGGCCATGAGTTGTCGCCACTTGCGCGGTTTTACACTGAGCTACCATAGGAGAGGACTGAAGCTGGAGTTCTTAAAATCAGCCAGCATACTCATTAATGTGCTTCAAAGGTTCAAAGGATGGTGTGCACTCAGAGTAATTAAAAAAAAAACAACTAATACTGTAGAAAAACCTGGCAATTAGACAGCTCAAGCAAAGGGGATGGGCGAGCCATGATAAACAGTGCAGGGATACATAATGCATGTTAGGACACCCACATATACACACGCACACACACCACACACGCCCCACAACCATACACACAGAAACTGAGAATAACCTTCACAGTACCTGTAAAACAGATTTCCTTGATTAAGCCCACTGAGGAGTAAGGAGTAGGCCACACCCTCCATTTTGGGCCTATTGGCTTTAACAGCCTGGAAAAAAAAGTTATGTGAAATTTGCCTCCTCACCGAGCATGGTGGCACACTCCTATAATCCAGTATTTGGAAGGCTGAGACAGGGGATCATGGATTCAAGGACAGACTCACCAATGTAACAAGACCCTCAGCAACCTAGCAAGACACTATTTCTTTTTTTTTTATGGTACTGGGGTTCCTGGAAGCCCTTCTACCTCCGGGCTACACTCCCAGAGGTATTTTTACATTTTTTAAAATTTGGAAACAGAGTCTCCTAAGCCAGCGTGCGCGGCTGGCTTCGAACCTGTGGGATCCTCCTGTCTCTGCCTCCCAAGCGCGGGGATTACAAGCGTGCACCACCACGCCCGGCCAGCAAGACACTATTTCAAAACAAAAAGTAAAAAGGGCTGGGGAGTAGCTTGGAAGTTGAATGTCCTGAGTTCGATACCCAGTAACACACACAAAAGAAATCTCCCCTTCCTTGAATGGAATACAACCTCGTGTCTTTATATACCCCACACACACTGCAGAGCACGATAGTCGCATCAGGAGGAATGAATGGGTGACTCCTCCTACTTTAGTCCAGAGCGTAGCAGATGCTGCCGGTGCCCTGCCCATCACCCCTGGGGCTTGTCATCCTGTACAGACAGTCTTACTTCAGGCACGTGCGACTCTTAGTCTGAGGGTATCCTCAAGTCACATCAGATGGGTGGCCCACATGCATGTCAGCCAGAAGGTTCAGGGGCTGATGTTCCCGGGACCGTGGCCGCCTATGACAGTCACAGAAGTGGATGGATAACTGCCCCGGCTTCCTCGCCCTAGCATAGAACCAACTGAGTCAGGCTGGTTCTGCACCGTGTCCCGAGGTCCCCAACAAAGACGAGTTGTCCACAGCCGTCCTCAGTTCGTGCCCAGCCCTGTGGTGTCTTCTGTCCTGCTCCTGACTCGCCGCCCCTTCCCTCACCTCTGCTTCCGGGAATTAGCTCCCAAACAAACCACTTGCACTCCAACCCTCTTCTCAGGGAAGGCTTCTAGTGAAATCCAGTCTAAGCCCCAAACACAGCAGGAACTGAAGGTTCCTTGACAGGCTGGGCTGGGAGCCCTTCTCACTAGGCACGTTGTGCCCGGGTATGTCGGTAGGGGGCAGCATTTGGAGCACACGCTGGGACAGTAGGCAGGGTGTTAAGTGTCTCTGTCCAAACAGGTGGGACATCTCAAGGACACGAAGTTAACGGGTAGCAAAGTATGACTAATTCTCACTCACGCACTTCTTGTAGTTGGTCTAAATTCAGACAGTGGAAATGTTTGAAAAAGAGAGACAGGGAGGAAGGAAGGCTTAAAATAAAAGCATTTTCAAGCCCCTTGTGGTGTTCCAGAAGTGTCCATTTGCCCAAAGACTGACTTGTTACGAGAAAACCCTTCTTCTCTGCTCCTGAATGAGGGACATTGTGTGTGTGTGTGTGTGTGTGTGTGTGTGTGTGTGTGTGTGTGGTACTGGGGATGGAATTCAGGGGCTTTTCTATCTCTGGGCTACACTCCCGGACCTATTTTATATTTTATTCGGAAACAGGGTCTCCTAAGGCAGCTGAGGCTAGCTTTGAACCCGCACGATCCTCTGTCTCAGCCTCCCAAGCGTGGGGATTAGAAGCGTGCGCCACCACGCCCAGCTCCTATTTTATATTTTATTTGGAAACAGGGTCTAAGTTGCTGAGAGCCTCACTGCGTAGCTGAGGCTGGCATTGAACCTGTGTGATCCTCCTGTCTCAGCCTCCCAAGTGCTGTGATTACAAGCATGGGACATTTTAAAGAAACTCTTGGCCCAGGAGCTTTGCATCCCAGGTGACATCATGTATCATTTGTCGTGTATAACAATAACTGTTGCTATGGGTAAGAAAGAAAACCAAGTTTATTTTCAAGTAAGCTGCAATTTAGGACTTTCGCCAGTTCTCTTCTCATTTCAAAGACATTATGATTATCACTGGATCTCTGTCTAAAGACTCCTAGCTCACAAGACCGGCAGATTTCAAGGCAACAAAGTCCCCGGAAAAGAGCGTCTCATAAATTCTGCAAGGCTCCATCATGCCACTCCCAAGAACCCGCCATTAGGACCGCAGCTGTCGCCTACAGTCGGATCGCCGAGAACCTGTTTCCATCACCTAGGATGCTCGTTGTCATCGCCAAGAGGAGCAGGTCAACTTTCCAAAACCAACCGCCCATTGCCCTTTCCTCTCCAGAACCAAAATTCCTATGCAAGAGAGTGCCCCACGCCAAGGCTTGCACACGCCATGAAATGCACTGACCCCAAACCACAGAGCAACAAAAGACTCGGGGTTCCGCGTGGAGCCCCAGAACCCCGCCGGAGCCCCCGCGAGGAAGAGTCGGGCTGCTCGCACGCGGGGTGTGTGGGGAGCAGGCAGGCGCGGTGGGCTCCGTAGAAAGGGAGCTTGTGCCCAGTTGGTACCGGGCGCCCGGAGCAGCCTTACCGTCGAGGAAGAGCGCTTGCGAACGCAGGGCAGTTCTCGAAGCTCCCGCAATGCACATCGCGACCCTCCATGCTTCTATGGCAGTTGCATTCCTTGTGAAACTTGGTCCACGTTGCAGAGGCACCACAGATGGCCTCTTGCCGTGCTTGCCCGTACTTCTGTGTGCACGCTTTAGAGCGAAACGGGAAAGACAAGGCGCAAAGTTCACAGCACGAGGAACACAAGGAGCACGGAGAGCACTAGGACCATGGGGAGCATTAGGAGCTTTAGGAGCAAGAGGCGCGTGAGGCACAGGGGGCGCACCTGCACACGAGGCACAGGAAGGGGGCGGATGCCCGCGCACGAGGCGCGTGAAAGGGACGCGTGTGCGCGCACGGCGCGCACGGCGCGCACGAGGCACAGGGGGCGCCAGAGTCGGGGAGTGGGGGTGGGGTACGTGGCGCGCATGCGCACCAACCACTGCCGTCGGTTCTCGCCGCGTCAGGAGCAGTTCGCGCTCAGTCGGCGTCCGCTCGCGGTCCGTCTGGTGCTACCTCAGCTCCAGGCATTTTGAGGATTCCCCTCAAGCGCCTATTTCTGAGGTAAATTTCTTGGGATCCGGGTAGAGTTAAGGCTGTGAGCTCCAGCTGGAGTGGGGTCGGGGCGTGAGGGGGGTTGTAGAGTCCGATGGGACTCAAAAGGACGGGCGGACGCGGTTTCCACCTTCACCTTTGCGCGCGTCGCCTTCTCTTCGGTTGTAGAGTCCGATGGGACTCAATAGGACGGGCGGACGTGGTTTCCACCTCCTTCCCGGACGCGCGCGTCGTGTTCGGAGTCCGATGGAACTCGGGGGGGGGGGGGACGCGGTTTCCACTGTCGTCTCGGACGCGCGCGTCGTGTTCGGTTGTAGAGTCCGATGGGACTCAGATTAATTGGGGCGGGGGGCGGACGCGGTTTCCACCTCCTTCCCGGACGCGCGCGTCGAGTTCGGAGTCCGATGGAACTCAAATTGGGGGCGGGGGGCGGACGCGGTTTCCACCTCCTTCCTGGACGTGCGCGTCGTGTTCGGAGTCCGATGGAACTCAAGGGGGGGGGGGCGGACGCGGTTTCCACCTCCTTCCCGGACGCGCGCGTCGTGTTCGGAGTCCGATGGAACTCGGGGGGGGGGGGGCGGGCGCGGTTTCCACTGTCGTCTCGGACGCGCGCGTCGTGTTTGGTTGTAGAGTCCGATGGGACTCAGATTAATTGGGGCGGGGGGCGGACGCGGTTTCCACCTCCTTCCCGGACGCGCGCGTCGAGTTCGGAGTCCGATGGAACTCAAATTGGGGGGGGGGGGGCGGACGCGGTTTCCACCTCCTTCCTGGACGTGCGCGTCGTGTTCGGAGTCCGATGGAACTCGGGGGGGGGGGGCGGACGCGGTTTCCACTGTCGTCTCGGACGCGCGCGTCGTGTTCGGTTGTAGAGTCCGATGGGACTCAGATTAATTGGGGCGGGGGGCGGACGCGTTTTCCACCTCCTTCCCGGACGCGCGCGTCTTGTTCGGTTGTAGAGTCCGATGGGACTCAATAGGACGGGCGGACGTGGTTTCCACCTCCTTCCTGGACGTGCGCGTCGTGTTCGGAGTCCGATGGAACTCGGGGGGGGGGGGCGGACGCGGTTTCCACTGTCGTCTCGGACGCGCGCGTCGTGTTCGGTTGTAGAGTCCGATGGGACTCAGATTAATTGGGGCGGGGGGCGGACGCGTTTTCCACCTCCTTCCCGGACGCGCGCGTCGAGTTCGGAGTCCGATGGAACTCAAATTGGGGGCGGGGGGCGGACGCGGTTTCCACCTCCTTCCTGGACGTGCGCGTCGTGTTCGGAGTCCGATGGAACTCAAGGGGGGGGGGCGGACGCGGTTTCCACCTCCTTCCCGGACGCGCGCGTCGTGTTCGGAGTCCGATGGAACTCGGGGGGGGGGGGGGCGGGCGCGGTTTCCACTGTCGTCTCGGACGCGCGCGTCGTGTTTGGTTGTAGAGTCCGATGGGACTCAGATTAATTGGGGCGGGGGGCGGACGCGGTTTCCACCTCCTTCCCGGACGCGCGCGTCGAGTTCGGAGTCCGATGGAACTCAAATTGGGGGGGGGGGGCGGACGCGGTTTCCACCTCCTTCCTGGACGTGCGCGTCGTGTTCGGAGTCCGATGGAACTCGGGGGGGGGGGGCGGACGCGGTTTCCACTGTCGTCTCGGACGCGCGCGTCGTGTTCGGTTGTAGAGTCCGATGGGACTCAGATTAATTGGGGCGGGGGGCGGACGCGTTTTCCACCTCCTTCCCGGACGCGCGCGTCTTGTTCGGTTGTAGAGTCCGATGGGACTCAATAGGACGGGCGGACGTGGTTTCCACCTCCTTCCTGGACGTGCGCGTCGTGTTCGGAGTCCGATGGAACTCGGGGGGGGGGGGCGGACGCGGTTTCCACTGTCGTCTCGGACGCGCGCGTCGTGTTCGGTTGTAGAGTCCGATGGGACTCAGATTAATTGGGGCGGGGGGCGGACGCGTTTTCCACCTCCTTCCCGGACGCGCGCGTCTTGTTCGGTTGTAGAGTCCGATGGGACTCAATAGGACGGGCGGACGTGGTTTCCACCTCCTTCCTGGACGTGCGCGTCGTGTTCGGAGTCCGATGGAACTCAAGGGGGGGGGGGCGGACGCGGTTTCCACCTCCTTCCCGGACGCGCGCGTCGTGTTCGGAGTCCGATGGAACTCGGGGGGGGGGGCGGACACGGTTTCCACTGTCGTCTCGGACGCGCGTGTCGTGTTCGGTTGTAGAGTCCGATGGGACTCAGATTAATTGGGGCGGGGGGCGGACGCGTTTTCCACCTCCTTCCCGGACGCGCGCGTCTTGTTCGGTTGTAGAGTCCGATGGGACTCAATAGGACGGGCGGACGCGTTTTCCACCTCCTTCCCGGACGCGCGCGTCTTGTTCGGTTGTAGAGTCCGCTGGGACTCAATAGGACGGGCGGACGCGGTTTCCACCTCCTTCCTGGACGTGCGCGTCGTGTTCGGTTGTAGAGTCCGATGGGACTCAGATTAATGGTGGGGTGGGGGCGGACGCGGTTTCCACCTCCTTCCCGGACGCGCGCGTCGTGTTCGGAGTCCGTTGGAACTCAAATTAAGGGGGGGGGACGCGGTTTCCACCTCCTTCCCGGACGTGCGCGTCGTGTTCGGAGTCCGATGGAACTCAAATTGGGGGGGGCGGAGCGGACGCGTTTTCCACCTCCTTCCGGGACGCGCGCGTCTTGTTCGGTTGTAGAGTCCGATGGGACTCAATAAGATGGACGGACGCGGTTTCCACCTTCGTCTTGGACGAGCGCGTCGTGTTCGGTTGTAGAGTCCGATGGGACTCAATAGGACAGGCGGTCGCGGTTTCCACTTAAGTCTTAGACGCGCGCGTCGTGTTCGGGTGTAGAGTCCGATGGGACTCAGATTAATAGGACGGGCGGACGCGGTTTCCACCTCTTTTCACTGACGTGCCTGTCGTGTTCTCTTCTTTTAGGGCCCCTATTCTCTGCTACCATGCAGCGATCTTTGGAAGAAGTCTTAGATCGTGCAGAAGATATTATCGAACAAGCCCAACAGAGACCTCCTAAAAGGAAGGCCTCACCCGACAGAGAAAAGTCTCTGTATCAAAAACTTTATGACATTTATGTTGAGGAATGTGAAAAAGAGCCAGAAGTTATGGAGGAGCTCCGGAGCAACGTCAACCTGCTGGAGAAGCTGGTGAGCAAAGAGAAATTGCCCTGCTTGGTGGTCAGCCTATACCCAGGGAACAAGGGCTATTCTCTGATGCTGGACGACAAGGCAGGTGGACATTCGGAGACCATCTCCCTGCCTTATGGGCCAGACGAGCTGCTTCAGTACTTGGATGCACAGCAGTTACCTCCTATTCTGCTGGATGTTCTGGAACATTCTCAGCTGAACCTTTTCCACCGGGGGTGCATCATAGCAGAAATCCGTGACTACAGGCAGTGCATCGATATGACATCTTCCAGGTACCAGACCAAGCACATTCTCCTACGGCCAACCATGCAGACTTTACTTTGTGATATAGAGGCCATGACGAAGGGCGATGATGAGTGGAGCCAGGAAGACAAGCTTGCCCTGGAGAGCAGCCTCATCTTAGCCACAGCTGAACCCCTGTGTTTGGATCCCTCTGTGGAGGTTGCCTGTATCACCAACAGGCTGCTGTATAACCAGCAGAAGATGAACACAGACCCAATGAGAAAGTGCTTCAAGAAGTATGCACGGTCCTCTGTGAATGAGCAGCAAGAGCTGTCCGAGAGCGCTCCTCCTCCGGCACCTCCCTCGCCTCCTGTTCCTCCTGTTCCTCCTCCTCCTGAGCTAGGAGTGCAGACTGCCCTGGGAGGAGAGAAGGAAAGCAGAGCAGGTCAGCAGCCCGACCTGAAGCTATCTGCAGCAGAACCTCTTGTGGATGCATGGAAACAGAGGCTCTGTGATTTGGCCGTGCCCTCTAAAGCACATGTGGAGAAATATGCTACAGGGAAGCAGTCTGCCCAGGCTGGCGACTCCCAATTGATCTTCTGGCCGGCCATGGACACCAAAGATGACTTTGTGCCCGAGCGTGAAGCTGGCAAGCAGCAGTGGGAGATAAAGTCGGGTATCATGCGGGCACTTGGTGATCCACTTCTGTCTGTGAAAACATGGCCACCCAAAGAAGCCAGAGGTGAGACCCAGATGTATCCCCCTCAGGTCTCCCAAA
Source organism: Muscardinus avellanarius (assembly GCF_963383645.1). NCBI lineage: Eukaryota > Metazoa > Chordata > Mammalia > Rodentia > Gliridae > Muscardinus > Muscardinus avellanarius. Next base: position 18,227,913 of record NC_137792.1, read on the forward strand.
GTGACTCTTCAAGTGGCATTCGGGCTGGGTCAAAGCGTGGTGCTGGGGCAGTCGGTGCATGCCAGGAGTGGGCTCAGAGCAAAGCGGGGTGGGCAGGCCAGAAGGCCCAGGGCTCCAGTGGCTCCACAGGTGTCAGTCACCTGGGGAAAAAGCCCCAGCAGCCGAGGTCTGTGTGGGTGCAGTCCTGGGCCCCAGGAAAGGGAGGAAAACCTCAGGGTCTTCAGGTGTCCCAGCCCTCGGGCTCGGGACCTCGTCCCTTGGGCAGTTACCCTCCCGGGTTTACAAGCAGCTTTCGAAAGTTCCCACCTCTGGCTCCTGCTCTTAAGCCAGGTAGTCGTCCTCAGAAGGCCACCGTGGGCCTCAGGGGAGCCAAAATGCCACGTACAGCTGCTTGGTCGCGGGCCAGTCCCTCAGAAGGAGCTCTGGCCACTCCAATCCGGGCCGGGTCCAGTGTCCTGAAGGCTGTGAATGTGCTGCGTCCAGTCAGGGGAGCCCAGGTTTCTGTGAGTGAGTCCAGCCCTACACTGGCCAGCACCACTGCTGACCCAGTTCCTGTGGGAAGCCAGCGCAGTGGCCTTCTGCCCCCCAGAGGTCAGCCACCAGAGGCAAGGCCCAGTACCGCGCAGCCACCCACTCAGGCAGGTGTGCAGCTGATTTTCAATAATAGTGCAGGTACCTTCGCTCTCCTGCAGCTCCCACCAGGTTCCTACATCGTGAGCGCCCATCAGCAGCCACGGCCGCAGCAGCTGCAGCCCCAGCCCCAGCCCCAGCCCCAGCCCCAGCTCCAGCTGCATCAGTTGGTTCTGCAGCAGGAGCCTCAGCAGCCCAGAGCTCCTGGGGCTCAACAGCAACCACCACAGGCTGCTGCCCAGGAGTTGAGGGATCAGCAGCAGGCCTTATCAGCTCAACAGGCCTTGTCAGCCCAGAGGGCCCTGCCCCTCAACCCAATCAGGGTTGGGAGTATTCTGCATCCCAAGGCCCCTGTGCGTTCTCAGGTGGGCTCAAGTCAGCAACAACCCCAGCAGAGCCGGGTTTCTCAGAGGTTCCAGATCTCTCTTGCCTCACAACAGCAGCTGAAGCTAAAGCTGAAGGTAAAGCTGAAGCTGAAGCTGCCGACTCAGCAACCAAATTCACAGAATCCACTGAGTACACAGGTGAGGATCATGCATTACCCAGCATCTCAGGCGGCTGCTGCCACTAACACAGCTCAGCCGAATAGTAGCCGCACAGCAGGTCAGGCCAGAGATGACAGGAACACAGGGCAGCCCTCCATGCCCAAGCCCTAATTCTTGCCTAGCTTTACAACTCTTTTAACAAACATGGGAGTGTTGAGCCTAGGCAGTTCCAAGTTTTTACTTCAAGTTTGGTTTTTAATAGGTCAATATTTTATATTTTAAAATGTAGGCTTTACACAGAAAGTATTTTCATTTAAAAGAGATACACAGAAAATATTTAAAAGTTTAAGATTTACCTGGAATGCATTTTAAAGTATAAGCTTCACACAGCAAGTGTTTTGCCATTTTTGTGATTTAAAGAAAATACTCTTTATTTTTAATTTTTTTGTCTTAAAAATTTTTTTATTGGTGCATTATAGTCATACATCTTAATGGGGCACACAATGGTAGAGGCGTACATGCACACATCACCCAGTTTGCCCTTACCCAATTCTCACCACATTTCCTCTCCTTCTCTCCTTCTCGTGTTTGCCTTAGTGATTGACTTTGATGTTTGTCTTGGCTTCTAAAATATAAGGTTTAGCTGGGCATGGTGGCACATGCCTGTAATCCCAGTGCTTGGGAGGCTGAGATAGTAGGATCACAGATCTGATGTCAGCTTTAGCAACTTTGTGAGACCCTGTTTCAAAATAAACAATAACATAGGTCTGAGGGTGTAGCTTGGAGGTTGAATGCCCCAGGTCCAGTCCCCAGTACCAAATATGTATAGATAGATAGATAGTGATTGATTGATAGATATATTGATAGATGGATGGATGGACAGATAGATAGATATAGATAGATAGATACGGTTTACATAGGAAGCAGGGAAGGAATTTAAGAAACTGGGATTGTCTTGCTTAAGTTGTTCATTTTGTTGTTGATGACATGTTTTTTATCTTTGTGCTTTAATGTGTGCCCAAATCCAAATTAGTTTAAACTCTTGAAGCTTATAATTTCTCTAAATGATAAAATTTCAGTAACAGTACACCTCAAGTTAGGATTTTAGCAAGATGAGCTGTTTAAAAGTTTGAAGTCGTGAAAAAGCATAACACAGTTTACCCTGTTAACTGTCTTAAGTGCACAGTTCAGTAGTAGTAAGTACATTTCCATGGTTGTGCAGCAGAGCGCTAAGAACTTTCCCTCGCAGAACTGAAGCTGCGCCCCCCTTACTCACGACCCCCCCTCGCTCCTGCTGCACAACCCCCACCCCTGCATCTGTTTTTGAATCCATGAATTCAAGTCCCCTGTGAGCCTCATGGAAGCAGAGCGTGCAGTGTTCATCATTTCCACACTGGCTTATTTCACTTCCTGTAATGTCCTGGAGTGTTATCCACGTTGTCCCCCGTGATAGGAGGGGCTTTGCTTCTTAAGAAGAGTTTCCCTGTAGGTAGTATATATGAAGTAGCTTATGAACTAAGAGAACCCTCTTTCAGAAGAGTGTGGTTGGTATTTATGTTTTTAGTTTAAAAGGTTTTGAACAATGTATGAAAAGCAACTGGTACAAATGCAGTTTGGAAAAACAAAATCAGAAGAAAGTGCAACAAACAAAGTTTGTCACACTGAGATTGAGCACACTGGGGCCCTGCACACCTGTGGCATGGCAGTGGTGGCAGATTTGGTGGTGTGACAGTCCCCTGCTCTTCCAAAGGCTCCCTGCAGTCAGTGCCCACGCAGAGCCCAGCTCTCCCCTCCAGGCCTGTCACTGGCCTTGGAAAGGCACTTTGGGATGTCCTCATGTCTCTTTTTTATAAATTCACTTACAGTTTTAGAGCATTGGGTTATTCACAAAAAGTTAAATAGTACAGTAAACTCAGTTTTAATAAGTCTCCAATGCTTGCAGCCTTCTTAAACTTCATTTTAATTGCATTTCAAATGCTTGCGTCCTCCTTGTTCTTTTGTGTCCTTTCCCTTTGTCGATTGGTCAGTCGCTCAGCCTGCCCTTGCTCCCTCATCTCTGCTTTTCCCCTTTCTCGTTTCAGTTGGAACGGATCCTTGACCTTTTCTGCCCTCTTGTTTTCTTCTTTGAAAAATTAAGGTGTTGTTTTGGTTCATTCCCAGCACACCACACAACACACACACACACACACACACACAAATTAGTGTAATTCATATAAGAAACATTTAACCACTTATAGGTACAATTCAGTGGCATTGAGTATATTTACAGTGTTTTGCAACCACTCTTGTTTCTAAAACATTTTCAGCAATTAAAAAAAAAACCCCTGTATCCATTAAGGGAGGAAGACTACAAAGTGTGTAGTCTTCTTCCCTCTCTCCTGATAATTGTCAATTATTTGCTTTTTGTCTTTTTGTGAATTTCACTGTTTTCTGTATTTCCTATAATGGAAATTATGCAATATGTGGTCTTTTGTGTTTCGCAGAATATTTTGGGGTTAATTGAAGTTCAATATGAATCATTACTTCATTTCTCTTTTGGCTGAATGCTATTCCATTGTTTGTATGTAGCACATCCTGTTTATCCATTCATTCATTGTTGAATACTGGGCTGGTTCCACCTCTTGCCTACTGTGGGTAGTGCTATTACCATGGTTCATGTGAAGTATTTGTTTTAGTGTCTAATATTTTGTTCTGTTATAATTTTGAAGGGTAATCTGCCTACATAAAATTTCTTTATCTCAGCGCATACGTATGTTTATCTGACTTTTGCCCTAACAACAACAACAAAAAAGAAATTTGGTCTGGCAGCTCTGCAAGACATTAGTGAAAAAACAGGTCAATTTCAAGCAAACACACTGAATTCGCCATCTGAGTGGCAGTGACCCTGCAAGAACATCCTGACCATCATTGGGAACGGTGCCTGCACTTTTAGGACACAAACTTGTGCAGTGTGCAACTGCAAAGAAGTTTTGCTCCGCCTTGGGAACCAAGCAGAGACTTAACTCCAGAATACCACCAGACGTAGTGTTGTCCTATCATTTGGTCCTTTCATGTATAACAGGAGATACCAGCTGAATTTGTCCTTGAGTGATTGGCCCCGTCTTTCTAGGGGGAGCAAATAAATTGTTTCAGATTACCATTTAATGGCCTTTGTTTATTTTCTTGTAATGATCCCCACCAGGGTGGTACTTGGACACAGGGTCCCTTTTGAGGATAGTAGCTGGCTGTGTCAACTTTTCATTTATTTAATTATCATGAGAACTTGGAGATTCTTTCCTAAACCAAGACAAATCCTTTCTTGTTGGGGTCTAGCCTTAGCAAGAGTCGGGGTTTGTGTGTTGGTGAGAGAAGAGTCGAGGTCGTGAGAGAAACGCTGACACATGAAACCAGCTGCAATCTTTTCTAATTTTATTCAGAACTTATTATAATCTTTATATATTTTTTATACAGGACAGACAAAACCATATTTATGTAAGCAGGAAACTTTAAAGACAGAAAGATTCTTTAACAGACTTCAGGGCAGGGTGCCAGACATTTAATGAATCATAGAAAGTCAGCTTTGTTTATATCTCAAGGTCAATTTGAACCTAGTCTTATATGTCGGCTCAAACCAAGGTCAGTTTGAACTTAATCTTTTGGCCCAGACTTTGTCTTTGGGAAAAAAGTCTTTGTTGACTGAGTCTCTCACAAGCCATCGCACACCTGTTTTAGTTAATAATGCTTATACATAAAACTCCATTTACACATATTGATCCAAATAATCTTAAAATAATTTTTTGAAGAAGGAGATGCTATTTATACTTCATGGGGGACTCAGGCTCTTGTGCACCCCCTGACCAAACTTTGGCTCAAGGTCAGCATGAGATGCTCTAGCATTTCTTTTATTTTTTAATTTGAGAATATTTATTTTAGTTGTCAAGGCTCTTATTATTCGGCCAGTGAGGTGAATGAGGACTGGAAAACATAATCAAAGAAGGATGATTATTATGTAAAACATTTGTAAGGAAACTGCATAACTCCACCAAGAATGTATATTTATTTTTATTTATTTAATTTTATTTTTTTGGTGGTACTGGGGGTGGAACCCAGAGGCTTTCTACCTCTGGGCTATACTCCCAGACCCATTTTATATTTTATTTGTAAACAGGGTCTCACTAAGTTGCTGAGAGCCTCACTAAGTAGCTGAGGCTGGCTTTGAACCTGCGTGATCTCCCTGTCTCAGCCTCCCAAGCATGGGGATTACAAGCGTGCACCACAACGCCTGGTGCACCACAACTGGCATAAGAATGTATATTTAAAATTGACTGGAAATTGGATACAAATTGAGAAGCTAAATCAGCAGTTGAATTAACATCTAAATGGGCTTTTTAAAGTGTTTGAATCTGTCTTTGAAACGGTCTCACTAAGTTGCTGAGAGCCTAAGTTTCTGAAGATGGGCTCAAACCAGCAAGTCTCCTGTCACAGCCTTCTAAGTACAGGTATGTGCTACCACACCCAGTGAGCTTTATATATAAATTATTTTCATAGTCACATTTTTTATTCTTTTTTGTGGTATTTAACCACAAAAATTGAAGCATTCTACCTTTGAGCTACACCCTCAGCCTTATTTTATTTTTTGGAACAGGGTCTTAATAGGTTGATGAGAGTCTCACTACCTTGCTGAGGCTGTCCTGAACCTGTGATCTTCCTGTCTCAGTTTCCCAAATACTGGTATTATAGGTGTGTGCCAGCATACCCAGTTCATAGATAGCCACATTGTGTGTGTGTGTAACTGGGGATGGAACCCAGGGGCATTCTACCTCTGAGTTACACCCCCAGCCCTATTTTTTTGTTTTGAAACAGGGTCTCACTGAGTTACAAAGGGCCTCACTACGTAGCTGAGGCTGTCCTCGAACCTCAATCCTCTTGTCTCAATTTTTTTTTTGGTGGTACTGGGGTTCCTGGAAGCCCTTCTACCTCTGGGCTACACTCCCAGACCTATTTTATACTTTTTATTTGGAAACAGGGTCTCCAGCGTGGCTGGCTTCAAACCTGCACAATCCTCCTGTCTCTGCCTCCCAAGCATGGGGATTACAAGCGTGCGGCACCAGGCCCGGCTTGTTTCAGCCTTTCAAATGCTGGGATTACAAGCATGCACCACCATGCCTGGCTCATAGCCACATTTTTTTTTTTTTTTTTGCGGTACTGGGGATGGAACCCAGGGGCATTCTACCTCCAAGCTATACCCCCAGCCCTATTTTTTATTCTTTATTATGAAACAGGGTCTTACTGAATTGCAAAGGGCCTCACTAAGTAGTAGCTGAGGCTATCCTCAAACCACAATCCTCCTGTCTCAGCCTCCCAAATGCTGGGATTACAAGCATGTGCCACCATGCCCGGCTTCATAGCCACATTTTTAATAGTTAAAAGCCTCAAAGCCAGGTGTGGTGGCACATGCTTGTAATCCCAGTACTTGGGAGGCTGAGACAGGAGGATCGTGGTTCACAGCCAGCCTCAGCTACTTGGTGAGGCCCTCTGCAACTTAATAAGACCCTTTTTCAAATAAAGAATAAAATAAATCGGGTTGGGGGTGTAGCTTGGAGGTAGAATGGCCCTGAGTTCAATCCCCAGTTACACACACACACTCTCAGGAGAAGAAAGTACATATTTTTTGCGGGTTTGGGAATGGAACCCAGGGGTATTTGACCTCCTAGCTACACCCCCTGCCCTATTTTTTAATCTTTTTATTTTGAAACAGGGTGTCATTAGGTTGCAGAGGGCCTAAGTAACTGAGGCTGTCTGCGAACCGTGATCCTCTGGTCTCAGCCTCCTGAATGCTGGGATTACAAGCGTGCACCACCATGCCCGGCAGAAAAGTACTTTTGATAATAAATTTTTGTTTTTGGTACTGGGGATTGAACCCAGGAGCATTCTACCTCTGAGCTACACCCTCAGCTCTTTTTATTTTTATTTATTTTTTGTGTGCTCCTGAGGATGGAACCCAGGGGCTTTCTACCTCTGGGCTACATTCCCAGACCTATTTTATGTTTTATTTGGAAACAAGATCTAAGTTGCTGAGAGCCTCACTAAGTAGCTGAGGCTGGCTTTGAACCTGTGCGATCCTCCTATCTCAGCCTCCTAAGTACTGGGATTATAAGTGTGTGCCACCACGCCTGGCTTTTATTTTTATTTTGATACAGGGTCTTGCTGAGTTGCTGAGGTTTATCTCTACCCTGCGATCCTCCTATTTCAACCTCCCAAGTACTGGGACTACAGGTGTGCACCACGTGCCCAGCTTAATAATAAAATTTACTTAAACTGGGCGTGGTGACGCATGCTTGTAATCCCTGCGCTTGGGAGGCAGAAATAGGATCGCGCAGGTGCAAAGCCAGCCTCACTGGCTTAAGAGACCCTGTTTTCAAATAAAAAATATAAAAATAGGTCTGGGAGTGTAGCCCGGAGGTAGAAGGGCTTCCAGGAACCTCAGTACCACCAATAACAATAATAATATAATAATATAATAATAATAAATAATATTTACTTAACACAATACAATATATCCAAAATATTATCATTTTCTCAGTATTTAAAAATTCTTTTTTCTTTGGTGCATTGTAATTTTACATCGTACTGGGATATAGAGTGACAGAAATAAATGGCATGATTCTTGGCATAATACTTAAAAATACTTTTTTTTTTTGCAGTACTGGGGATGGAACCAGGGCTCCATATTACCTTTGAGCGCAACCCCAGCCCAATTTTATTCTTTATTTTGAAACAGGGTCTTACTATGTTGTGGAGGGCCTCACTAAGTAGCTGAGATGGGCCGCGAACCTGCGATCCTCCTGTCTTAGCCTCCCAAGTACTGGGATTACAAGCGTGTGCCACCACACTCAGCTTTAAAAATTCTTAATGAGACATTTCTTTTATTACTAAGTTTTCAAGCAGACACTGTTACATTTGGATGTTAAATTTACATCAAAATACTTGATCTGAATTTAGAATTTTATGAAATTTACAGTTGAAAATGTAGATTCTAAGCCAGGCGTGGTGGCACACGCTTGTAATCCCAGTACTTGGGAGGCTGAGATCGGAGGATCGCAGGTTTGTGGCCAGCCTCAGTTATTTAGGCCCTCTGCAACTCAGTGAGATCCTGTTTTAAAATAAAGAATAAAAAAATAGGGCTGGAGGTGTAGCTCGGAGGTAGAATACCTATGGGTTCAATCTCCATTACCACACAAAAAAAGTAGATTCTCCTTGCCAACATACAAGTTTCCAATAATTGAACCACGTACTAGTTTCTCAAATTAGAAGCAAATGAAATTTATATGTTAGTCTCTCAGTCTCACTAGCCACATTTCTTTTTCTTTTTCTTTTTTTTTTTTGCGGGTCTGGGGATGGAGCCCAGGAGCATTCGACCTCCGAGCTACACCCCCTGCCCTATTTTTTATTCTTTATTTTGAAACCGGGTCTCACTGAGTTGCAGAGGGCCTCACTAGGCCTCACTAAGTAGCTGATGGTGACCGTGAACCGCGATCCTCCAGTCTCAGCCTCCCGAATGCTGGGATTACAAGCGTGCGCCACCACACCCGGCTTCACTAGCCACATTTCAAGTGCTCAATAGCCATGTGTGGCTAGTGACTGTCGAATTGGACCAGTATCCTTCTGGATGGACAGAGGAGCAAAGCAGATATCAAAGGTAGCCTCAGGCATGAACTAGGTACCAGGTCTTGAGATCTTGGAATTGACCACCAAGGTACACAGATGTAGCAAGACGTCTGGTGCTAATTCCAAGTGCTGGCTGAGCTCCCTGAAAATCCTCAGCCTGTGGTCTCCTGGGCTGGGTTCTGCAGGTAGAAATCAAGGGGTCCGGCTGAGCGTGGTGGGGGACTCCTGTAATCCCAGTACTTGGGAGGCTGAGACAGGAGGATTGCGTAGGTTAAAAGCCAGCCTTGGCTACTTACTGAGGCCTTGTTTTCAAATAAAGAATAAAAAATAGGGCTGGGGATGTAGCTCAGAGGTAGAATGCCCCTGGGTTCCATCCCCAATACCACCAAAAGCCCCCCCCCCAAAAAAAAACAGCCTCAGCAAGTAGTGAGCCTGCTGTCTTTATCTCAACCTACGGAAACCTTGTTTCAAAAATAATATAGGGGCAGGGATGTAGCTCAGAGGTAGACTGCCCCAGGGTTCAATCCCCACTACCACAAAAGAAAAAGAAAAAGAAATCAAGGGGGTCTAGCTGTGGAGCAAGGAGGATGGTAGGGACTGGTAGACAAGGGTCGGTCCTCCCTTTGCTAGGCTCTGCACAGCCATTTGCAAGGTGCTCACGAAGAGGGCCTTAACCATCACAGCTGTCAACTAAATTTCATCTCCACACCAAGCAGCTTGGAGCCTGAGGGCATGGGAGAGAGAAGTGGCACTACCCTCTTCTTTACCCTTCCTTTCGCTCCTCCTCCCTGTCCATCTTCCTGGTTGAGGTACTGTTGCTCCAGCAGCGGTGAAACCCAATCAGCCAGGAGTTAACTGTGGGAGTTGGGCGATGGGTCAATGGAAGCTCATTATATTATCTTCTCTACTTTGGCATATAATTGAAATTGGTTGGAACACACACGCACACGCACACGCCTGTGCACATGCGCATGTGTCTTTGAGCAGCCAAGTTTCTGATGTTCTTACAGCTCCCTTAACACACCTTTCTTTCTCCATCCCGGCCTTCATCTGCTACCCAAGTCTAGCCCTGGACTTGCCCTTCTGTCTCCCTGCTTCATTGCTGTAGCCGCAGGCAGCAAAGGGTGTGTGAGTTAATTGTTAAATTCAGTTCAACAAGTTCCTCATTAGGGACAAATTACCTGAGTTTGAAATCTGCTAATTTTCCAATCAGAGTGAGTGTTTGCACTTGTGATTTGGAAATAATTACCATATGGTAGAAGCAGAACCTATGTGGGGATTAAAGTAAAGGTGAGGGAGGACAGGAGCTTATTTTGGTGTCTTCTCTGGAAACCCATGTTAGCATATGCAGATTAGTTGAGGGGTGTTAAAGCTCACCTGTAGGGCTGTTTTGCAAAGGCCTTTTCCTGTGCTAAAGTCACTGAAAGGTGACTGTGGCCTTTGATGAAAGAGAGAGTAGTGTGGGCTTCCTAGGCCAAACTGGGCTTGGGAAAGAGAAGGGCCTTTTGACTTTGGCTATTTCATTGAAAGATACACCTATAGTTTTGCTTAAATGTCTCCTCAGTCTGAAGCTTCTGCATCGGTGACAAAAATATTTCCTTGGAGGTGGATATGGTAAGTCTAAAATGTCCTTTGGGTGACCTCACAATTAATATATTAGGGAAAGCTCATTTGGAAGACTTATGAAAAATAATTGCTGCAGAATTTGTCTCAGTCCCTACATCACTAGTTCTAAAGCTGGTAGAAACCGATGGTAAAGAATAGTCAAGTTTCAGGTAATTTGGAAGGCAATGCTTCTCCTGCGCCCTGTGGAGATCGAACCCAGGACCCTGGCCATATTAGGCAAGTGTTCTACCACTGAGCTTAATCCCCAGCCCCTGAGACATTTCTTTTCGAATTTTGGAGCCAGGACAAGCTCTGTCTTCTCTAAGAAGGCAGTATTCTACCTCCTCCTTGATAACTGGAGTTGTGTAAGATCTTAGCTTTCCTTTTACACCTTGGCTGCCAGGAAACTCAAAACCAAACTTGAAACTCAAGCCACCAAGTTTAGATTTGTGGTTAGCACTTCCCCATTCCGTGCTCCTTTTATTTTGAACTAGTTTTACTACTTCTCTTGTCATCGATTACTTAAAAAAGTTTTTTTTTTGGTGTGTGTGTGTGTGCCAAGGGTGAAACAGAATAGTTTCCTAATAGCTTAAGAAAACTTTCAGCCGGGTGTGGTGGCACAGGCTTGTAATCCCAGTGCTTGGGAGGCTGAGACAGGAGGATCACACAGATTGGAAGCCAGCCTCAGCTACTTAGTGAGGCTCTCAGCAACTTAGTGAGACCCTGTTTCAAAATAAAATATAAAATAGGTCTGGGAGTGCAGCCTGGAGGTAGAAAAGCCCCTGAGTTTTATCCCCAGTACTGCAAAAAAAAAAAAAAAAGTATCAACATATCCGTAACAGTCAATTCTATTCATTTATATTCATGGCCTCTACGCCTTTCACTAACCTACTAGTGATGTCCATTAGCTATTATTCTTACTTTGAAATAAAGACAGGGAGGCTCAGATATTTCGTTTTTCCAATCACTGGTTTCAAACCTGTGTAGTAAAGTCCCTCTTCCCATCCTTAAAAGACACCTTGGGCAGATCTCATAACTCTGGGCTCTCTTGATTGGCCAAGTTGACACTCTTAATTACAATTTCAACAACACACCCGCGGAGGGGAGAAGGGAGACTGCTCCTCCTGAGGTAATGGTCCCTTTCCAGGTCTGAAGCTGTCATCTACCCAGTGGGCCCCCCTCAGGGGGCTGTTCTGATTTTTTGAGCCGACAGTATCAGCTTTACCTGGGTTTCTCCTCCAGGGCCTTCCGCAGGCCCCTGTGCTCCTCCAGACCGAGCCTCGGTGGCGGCTGAGGTCCTTTCCTCAGCCTTCTGAAGGCGTGGAGTCAGGGCAGTGGGAATGCTGTTCTTGCTCGCTTCCCAGCAGGACCTCGAGTCTCCCACGTTCAGATATCTCCAGACCACGAGGGGGCAGCAGACTCCAGGTTCAGATGCGACACAGCTCAGAGAACATTTATCAAACACTTGTCCAATAATTCTCTCACCAAGGAAGGAAACACGCCAAAAGTTATGTGTATGGCTCACCACTATGAACCCCACGTTTATGTACAATTACAACCCACCGATAAAAATTTAAAAAAGAACACGGAAAGGGGAATAAAAGACACCCCCCCCCCCCAGTCTCCAAGGCTCTTAGGGCAGCCTGCAGACCTGTGCAGCCCAGCAGGAAGCCAGGTAGTAAACTAGGACGCCAGCTTTCCCCTGGCACAGACCCTCCTCGCCTCTTCTCCAGGGACTCCCTTGCAGCTGTCCTGCACACACCTCCTGGCTTGGGAGACCTCGGGGGGTGGGGGGAGAACCGAGGACTCCTGTCCTCTTGCCACTCTGTCCTAAGTGAAAGCAGCCTCCCACTGGGGACGGGAAAAGAGTGGTGGTCGTCTGTGGTTGAAGGGGACGGTCGGAATCCCAGGAGGTCCCAAGAGGACGTGTCTGCTGGCTAGTTGCAGCCTTTCTTTAGGATAAGGGAGCCGCTGATGCTCTTCCAGCAGTAGCAACTGTGGGACAAGAACGGCCCTTTTGAGCGTGGGAACGTGCGCATGCGCACATACACACGTACAGTGGATTCCCAGGCTCCTCTCATCCTTGCCTAGGTAAGATCAATTCCGGAGGTTGAGGCAGGAGGTGCGCAAGCTCGAGGCTACCCTGGGCCACTTAGTGAGATCCTTTCTCAATAAATAAATAAAATGAAATGAAAAAATTCTAGGAAGCTGAGCGTGGTGGAGCATGTTTGTAATCCCAGTACTTGGGAGGCTGAGACAGGAGGATCTTGGTTTGCGGCCAGCCTCAGCTACTTAGTGAGGCCTCCACAACTTAGTGAGACCCTGTTTTAAAATAAAGAATAAAAAATAAGGCTGGGAGTATAGCTTGGAGGTCGAATACCCCTGGGTTCCATCCACAGTACCAAAAAAAAAAAAATGCTAGGAAGCCCGGCGTGGTGGCGCACACTTGTAATCCCTGCATTTGGGAGGCTGAGACAGGAGGGTAGCGGTTCGCCAACAGCCTCAGCCACTACTTAATGAGGCCCTTTGCAATTTAATGAGACCCTGTTTCAAAATAAAGAATAAAAAATAGACCTGGGGGTGTAGCTCAGAGGTAGAATGCCCCTGGGGTTCCATCCCCAGTACTGCAAAAAACAAAAGACAAAACAAAAATCAATGCTAGGGATATAGCTCAGTGGCAGAACGCCCCTGGATTCAATCCCCAGTACTAGGACATCAACACCACCACCACCTCTGGCGCGCCCCTCCCCCCATTTACAATGGAAAAGGACAGAAGAAGATGAGGTCTCTGGCTGATGGGACACTTTTTCTTTCTTTTCTTTTCCTTTTGTGGTACTGGGAAGTGAATCCAGAGGCATTCTACCTCTGAGCTAACCCCCCACCCCCCGGGACTGTTTGGTGTGAGTCTATCGAACACTAACAGTTTATTGTAAGACTGGAGGGTGGAAGGTAGTTGGGGAAGGTTTAGCCCTCCATGCCCACATCGCTGGGACATTCTTGGTTGTGGTCAAGTAGCTGAGTGAAGGGTTATGGAAATAGAGCTTTAAACCGAATCCCCCGCTGCTCTGGCCCTCCCAAGCGGGACTGCTCTAGGGTTCCAGGTGGTCCCTCTGCGGAGATCTCGGAGCGTCCACTGGAATAAGAGGCAGAGAGGGAAGGGGAGCGAGTTCTCTAAGTGCTGTTTGGGCACCTTCTTCATACTCTTGGAGAAACCAAAGATATCTTGAAATTTGGGGTTTTTTTTTTTTTTTGCCAGGTTTGGTGAGTGTGGTGTTGGAAGCTGAGATTATGGATAAGGTCCTAGGTAAAATCAAGGCTAGTGCTAGATGTGGAGAAGAGGAGGTCAAGGATCATCCACGTGAATGAATTTGTTTGTGTGTGTGTGGCACTGCAGATTGAACCCAGGGTCATTCTACCTGAGTTATGCCCCAGACCTATTTTATTTTGAAACAAGGTCTCTAAATTGCCAAGGCTGGCCTCAAACCTGAGATCCTCTTGTCTCAGCCTCCCGAGTACTGGAATTACAGGTGTGCACCACCACACTCAGCTTATGTGAAAGTATTCTTGCCTGCATAGTGTTGGGGAGTGTGATAATGAGTCTTCAAGCTATGGCGGAGAGTTGACTTTCCACCATGCAGGAGAGAAGTTCATTTAGGAGGTCAGTTACATCAAGATGACCCTTAACACTGGTTGTAAGAAATGTCTTTAAAATTATTTTTGAATTATTAGAGCATTCTTACATGGGATTAATGTCTACTGGGGGGTATGCAAGTAACTATAGATCAAGGCAACTCTGGCAAATACTGTTAAAGATGAATCTTGAGCCTGATGCTGTGGTACATGCCTGTAATCCCAGTACTTGGGAGGCTGAGACAGGAGGATCACAGGATTAAGCACAACCCCAGCAACTTGGCAAGGCACTCAGCAATTTAGTGAGACCCTGTTCCTAAATAAAAATATAAAACTGAGCTGGGGGTATAGCTCGCAGGTAGAATGCCCTTGGGTTCCATTCCCCAGCAACACACACACACACACACACACACACACACACACACAGCTTTAACTGAATGGAATTGTGGAAGGCCTCACAGAGGAGGATCTTGGCTTGGATTTCGATAGTTTGAGGTGGGCATGAAAAAAGAGCATTCTAAGTAGAGGAACAGCACAAGAAAAGGAACGGTGGAGGGTGATAGTGTAGAAGAGGAGCTATTTATTGCATGGTGTTTGTGCAGAGGGGAAGGAAGAAGGCAGAAACCTCATGCTGGCCCCATAGCGTAGATCTTCCTGGTAACTGGAGTGAGGCTGCTGTACTGTTTCAAGAAGCGATCCAGAAAGTCACAGAGTTTACAACACCTTTGTGCTGAAAAGGGGGAGAAAGAAATTCTAAAGCATTTCTTCCATACAACAACAACAACAACAACAACAACAACACTCTAGCTGAAATATTTGTTACCTTACAGAGGACAGAGTTGGCAATTTAAGTATTGTTATGATGGGAGGAAAATGTTATTAAAGGAGATGGTCAATCAGAGACGCAGACCTTTTGGCTTTTATAGATTCCATGTTCCAGGGCACAGCAACACATGCTGACAGCCAGGTATCTTAAGAAGTACATTTCTGCCGGGCGTGGTGGCGCATGCTTGTAACCCCCGCGCTTGGGAGGCAGAGACAGGAGGATCGCACAGGTTCGAAGCCAGCTGCGCACGCTGGCTTAGGAGACCCTGTTTCCAAATAAAAAAGTATAAAAAATAGGTCTGGGAGTGTAGCCCGGAGGTAGAAGGGCTTCCAGGAACCCCAGCACCACAAAAAAAGGTACATTTCTTTGCAAATAGCACTTCCAAGGACAATTTCAAAGCAACGGCACACAGAATAGGATCATAGCCTTTCACTGAAGCCTCCACACTGGCCAGGAGAATAGGAGGCTGAAGATCTCCAGTGAAATAATCCAATGAATGTGTCCAGTTTTAATTTTATAGTGTGTCTCTGGTCACACAGCAGTGTCTGCCTCTCTGCAACTGCAGGGGCAGAGGAAATATTTTTTCTTTACTATTTTGAGATTTTCTCATCAGATGTAGAGGCTGGTCTCCAGGCTTAAACATTAAAATTCCAAGAAGCTTACATCATACAATATGGAAAAAGCTTTTCCATATTTTTAGAGGAGCTTAACAAATGAAATATAGCCAGATAATTTTAGGTTGAGCCATATAGAATTGCTGATATTTGACCTTTTTTTTTTACTGCATTAACATAACAGTTTCATGTGGTTCAAACCTAGAGTCTATAGTTTCGGTCTTGGATGTCAGATGAGAAATATGAAACCAATTCAACACCCACAAATTTGAGAGTCACAGTCTGGGTGCCAATCACATGATCACATGGCAGCCCACTAGGATGAGTATTGTCTTTCCAAATTTAGACCAGAGATATTCTTAGAGGAGCTTGTTTCAATATTCTGGTTCTTTGGGCAGAGGGCCAATTGTCTCCCAGGCTCATTACCTCTTCTTAGTGAATTGATAGAAAAAGAGAAGGACTCTGTAGGAGGGAGAGGAGGGAGAGAAGAGCTAATAATCTCTTACTGGAGACCCACTGGTTCCTAAGACACCAGATAGATCTCCAAAGCTAAATATATATTATGTGAGTATTTTAAGCAGTCGAGAAAATAGGAAAATATCAAATGTGATGGTCTAGACACAATGTTATTATGATTCGTTTTTAAACCTGCTGCCTGTTTGTTATATCCAGACCTTCTTTCGAAGGGGAAAAACCACAAAGCATTACTCTTTGATCTGAAAGTTCTTAGAAGTAGGCGGCTCTGGGTTTTATAGCATTGACCTGCCTCCTGGAACATCATTTACTTGATTAAAACACCATGTTTGTGTTTCTTTGCCATTCCCGGGAAGGAGTGCCAATTTCAAAATCCTTTTCTCTAGTTAAAAATGAGGGTATTGGATCTCTACTGAATATGGAACTGTGAAATAACACCTTCTCTATTGTAGGAACGATAAGTTTGGAGGCCTTGAGAACTGGTTTCTTGTCAATACCAAAAGTGGAGATAGTTACGGCAGAGAGTGAGCGCGAGAGGGAGGGAGGAGGGATAAAGGCACCTCTATTTGATCACATCTTGATTATAGGGTTGTTGGAAAACTATTATTAAGTCTTCTGGAGAACTAGCAATATTCTAGTTGACGTACTTTTTTGTTTTTGTTTTTGAAGCAAAGCAAAAGCATAAGTATAGTCATAAGAATCGGGGTCTTTTAAAAAAATTCCCACAATAACTTTAATATGGTAATCTGCCATCGAGGTGATTAAAGGTTTGAGCAATTAAGGGGGAAAGTCTGTCTTATAAATCTCTAGTGTCTCACAAATACCATTCCTCCCTGCTCCTCTCCAGTACCTAGGGCCATGCTCCAAGCCCAGAATTAGCCATGACTAAATCAGGCTCTCGGAATTGCTTCCCATTCTCCATCACAGCCTGTCCTATGGAGGATGGACTTTGTGGCAGAGAAATGACTATGACTATATGAATGAGTACAAATTTATTTAGTCATTGGATAGATATATTGCTTTCCATAGCCATTATCCCTCCAAAAACTGTCTTCAAAAAAGAATACCATCCGTCTATCTTCTTTGGTCAATAAAGATCAAATCTGCTTTTTCTGGTCATGAGCAGAGAACCTTTCAATAAATCTTTCCATGGGAAGAGTCAAGGTCAATGTTACTGAGATTCTGTAACTAGGGTTGCCAGATAGAGTGAATAGCAATAAGGGTTGCTAAAGAAATTTGAATTTCAGCTAAACAACGCATACTTTTTAGTATAACCATGTGACTATTAAATTTAAGTTAATTTAAATTAAATAAATCTATGCCCAGTGTGATGGTGCATGCCTGTGACCCTTGTACTTGGGAGGCTAAGACAGGATGATTGCAGGTTCGAGGTCAGCCTCAGCAACTTAGTGAGACCCTTGGCAACTTGGTGAAACCCCATTTTGAAATAAAAGACAGGAAAGGCTTGGGGTGTAGTCAGAGGTGGGATGCCCCAGGCCAAAAATGAATAATTAAAATTTAAAATGTGGTGGCTCATTTGCACGGGTAATATTATCAAATGCTTTGTGTGGCTAGTGGATAGCAGCTCGGACAGCGTGCATTGGTGCAGATTATTTCTATCATCCCAGAAAGTTCCACTGAATAGTGCTGCTTAGAGCACAGCAGGAAGGTGTTTCTTAAGCCAGGGATCCAGGCACATAGTCTAAGCTAGCAGGCTCTTTACATACCATCCCTTCCTTCCTCACATACAAAAAGGCACGTGATCCCCAAAGACCATGAAGAAAGATCCTCTGGGTCACCACCTTTGGGACAGAACTGTTTGTTAAATTCACTAACATTTTCTCTGGCGAAAAACAAATCCCTTATGTTTGCCCAGGGCTTTGCAGATAAGGGAGCATTCCCAAGTGAGTACTTTTAGTGATTTATCCTGCAGAAAATTTGGTTAGTAGGACTAGGCCTGTGGGGAAAAAGGGACTAAGACAAAGAAACTGGTTTCCAAACCAATCACTTTGTGTATAGCGCGGGTTCTTGTGCTGAAGGGGTACAGAGTCCCCTGGAGGGCATGTGACTTTTTAAAATTAATATTTTTATGTCCAAAATATTTTATTTTGCCTTCATATTTGATCAGTGCCTCTGTTAGGTATAGAATTTTAGGTTCTAACACATTCTCCTCCATCTTTTTTTTTTTTTTTTTTGGTACTGGGGTTCCGGGAAGCCCTTCTACCTCCGGGCTACACTCCCAGACCTATTTTTACATTTTTATTTGGAAACAGGGTCTCCTAAGCCAGCGCGTGCGGCTGGCTTCGAACCTGCGCGATCCTCCTGTCTCTGCCTCCCAAGCGTGGGGATTACAAGCGTGTGCCACCACACCCGGTCTCCTCCATCTTTGAAGACATAGCTCCAATGTCTTCTAATAATTGGTGATGAGAAAAAAATATGTGTGTGTGTGGGGGGGGGGTTCTGGGGTTAGAACCGAGGCACATTCTACCTCTGAGATACACCCCCAGCCCAATTTTATTCTTTTTTTTTTTTGAAACATAGCCTCAGTAAGTTGCCGAGGCTAATCACAAACCTGCGATCCTCCTGTCTCAGCTTCCCAAATACTAGGATTATAGGTGTATTCCACCATACCTGGCTGATGATGAGAAATTTTAATCTGGCTTTGAGTACTTTGCAAGTGCCAGGACATTCCACCTCTGGAGGGCTCATTAAAGCACAAGTTTCTGGGCCTTAGCTTCAGAGTTCCCAATTGAGTAGGTTCAGACTGGCTGGGACTCAAGAACTTGTATTTCTCACAAAAATCCAGGTCAAAAACACCAGTGTAGGCATCACACTTTGACACCCACTACTACCAGGAGATATCCCTGCCTTAGACTAGTGATACAGGAAGTTTGGGCTTCTTGTCTCTCTGACGTGGTGGTCAGCTATGTCCAACCACTCATTTGAATCAGCACTTTTACCCTTTGTACAGCTGCTGTCCACCTGTTGGTTTGATAGTAAATTGAAGTAAAAACAACTTAAGTCCAGGGTGATATTCTCCCTGCTTTACATTTGATGGTGGTATACCCAGACTGTAAACTTGTCAAGCTCACTGGGTAGATATTTCCTTCCTTCTTTCCTTCCTTCTTTTTTGCTGTACTGGGACTGAAACCCAGGGCTTCATACATCGTAGGCAAGTGCTTTACCACTGAGCTACATCTCCAGCCCTAAGATACTGTATAATTTTTTTTGTAGTACTGGATATTGAACCCAGAGCCATTCTATCTCCGAGCAATACCCACAGTCCTATTTTTTATTCTTTATCTTAAAGCAGGGTCTCACTAAGTTGTGGAGGGCCTCACTAAGGAGCTGAGGCTGGCTCTAAATCTGTGATCTCTTGTCTCAGTATCCTAAGTACTGGGACTACAAGCATACACCACCATGCCTGGCTCCAGCCCTAAGATATTTGAAATCCTCATTTGGAGATATACATACTGAGCATCAGAAAAAGAAAAAAGAAATAAACTTGCTCAAGGACTAGGATATGAATCTAAGATATCTACAGTTTTGCTACTAAGAACACCCAGGGGTTTATGAAAGTGTTCTCAGATTCATGAATTTAAAAGACGAATAGAATCAGGCATGGTAGCACAAGCCCTAATCCCAGTACTCAGGAGGTTGAGATAGGAGGATCCCAAGTTTGAGGCCAGTTTCAGCAGTTTAGTGAGACACTCAGCAATTAGCAAGATCCTGTTTTAAAATAAAAATAAATAAATAAAATAGGACTGGGGATCTAGTTTGGATGTAGAACATCCCCGAGTTCAATCCCCAGTACCAAAAGTCCTCACCCCCAAACTAAAAAAAAAAAAACAAAACAAAACAAAACAACAACAACAACCAGTGAATGATGTTTTAACTTAAACTGTAAAAGCCTCCAAGTATTGACCACACGTTTGGGACAGTTGATGGCGATCAACCAGACCTGTTCCTGAATCAGTTGCTTGGTTGCTCGTTAAGCGGACTGTTTCATCTGCTACAGTGGTTATATATCGAGAGGCAGGGTCTCGTTATGTTGCTGATACTGGCCCTGAACTCCTCAGGGCTCAAGCAATCCTGCCATCTCAGCCTTCGGAGTCTCTGGGACCAGATGTAGGAACTACCATGCCTGGCTCTGCAATGGTTTTGACCAATTTACAGCATTAATAATTTTTATTCCACTATCTTATTTGCAAAAGGGTAAAGAAGGACAGCATCAAGAACACTGATTGAGCCCAGGGTGGTGGCGCACGCTTGTAATCCCCGCACTTGGGAGGCGGAGACAGGAGGATCGCGCAGGTTCGATGCCAGCCGCGCTGGCTTAAGAGACCCTGTTTCCAAAAAATAAAAAAAAATAGGTCTGGGAGTGTAGCCCGGACGTAGAAGGGGTTCCAAGAACCCCAGTACCACACACATAAAAAAAAAAAACCACTGATTGAAGTGGGGTGCACTGGTGCATGACTGTAATCCCAGTACTTGAGAGGCTGAGGCAGGAAGATTGCAGGTTCAAGAGTAGCCTTAGCAACTTAGGGAGCTTCTCAGCAACTTAGTGAGACCCTGTTTCAAAATAAAAAATAAACAAGACTGAGGATATATGTAGCTCAAAAGTAGAATGCCCTGGCGTCCATCCCTAATACAAAAAACAGAAACAAGTTGGGCTTGGTGGTGCATGCTTGTAATCCCACTATTGGGGAGACTGAGACAGGAAGATCACAGGTTCGCAGCCAGCCTCAGCTACTTAGTGAGGCCTTCTACAACTTAGTTGAGAATCTGTTTCAAATAAAGAGTAAAAAACAGGGCTGGGGGTGTAGCTCAGAGGTAGGCTGCCCCTGGGTTCAGTCCCTGGTACTGCAAAAAAATACCCCAAACCATGCATTTAAAATAAAATGAGGTACTGAATTCCTCCCTTAAAATAGTTAATATGGTAAAAAAAATAGAATGAATAAGCTGATGAGGGACATAAAAATGATAATTTTGAATTTTGACCTCAGACCTATAAGGTACATTCATATAATTGTTTCTTAGTACATCAAGATATCTCTAGTTCTTCAAAACAAATGTTAAAAGCAGAATTTTTTTAATCAAATTTGGCTTTTCCTTTATTGGAAATAAAATGATCCAACCCCACAGTGTTATTTCTGGAGAGCACTTGCAAATAGCAGCCAGAAAGTGCTCGTGTCTCCTCTTTTAGAAACAAAACATGAAAATTATAATAATAAAGTAATTGATTTTTTTAAAGTGCAAAATTTAAGAATTCCAAATATCAGGTCGTGGAAGCAGTTTGGAGGGCTTCAACACATAGTTAAATTTCAATCTACATATTAATACACTTTTGGTCCCCAAACACAATATTAAAATGTCATTTTGAATTTGGAGATAAACCATGCTCTTTCTTGCATACGTAATTTGAAATAAATTAAGCAGCATGCATCACTTGTTAAATGGGGGAAAGTCAAACTTTGTCCTTATATATTATGAATATTATTAAAGAATACATTAAAGTGAACATTATAATAGTCTTTCATAATAGCCTCTTCTAAATTCATTTTGTGAAACGTAAAGTTGCTCAGTCTTATATACCATACTAAAATATCACAATGATTTAGCGTTTCCGTGGGAGATGATGAAATTACAGATTTCCGTGAGAGTTCTTTGTAAGGATGGAGGCCGGAAGAGAGTGTGGGTGACTCTAGCGAAGTGGGCAGGGAAGGCCAGTGTGTGTTTTTGTGTGTGTGTTTTCTGCTAGCCAAAAATTTTGTGCAGCACCATTTTCTAGCACAAGTAATAGAAATCCAATTCAAGGCAGTTTAAGGAGAGGGAGATTTGTTGGCTCAGGAAACCGGCGAGCCAGAAAGAGGACTTATTTCAGGGACTCAGATGACATCATAAGAGCTCGGTGCCCCTTGGTCGCAGCTCCGCTTCTCCCGGTAGTCTCTTTATCTCTTAGATGTGTGGTGGGGGGAGAGGGCAAAGGTTAGGTCATCCCAGCTTAGGTGACCCTGGAGAAAACACAGCTTTTCTCTTCTTTCCATGGGTGGATGGATGAACAGAAGATAGGTAGGAAATAAGCAAGATCAGAAGAAAGAAAGAATTCCAGTGATAGCTGGGCAGGTGCGGTGGTGCATGCCTGTAATGCCAGGACTGAGACAGGAGGATTGTAGGTTCAGCCAGCCTCAGCAGCTTAGCAAAGCCCTCAGCAAATTAGTGAGGCCTTGTTTCAAAAAAAAAAATTCTAAGTCTGAGGGTGTAGTTCAGAGGTGGAGCATCCTGCATTCAATCCCTAGTATCCTCCACAAATCAAGGGACAGATCCTGTTTATTTCTATGTGGGTCACACCTGCAGCGGCCAGGGAGATGGGGTGTTATAACAACTAGCCATGTCTTGATATCATGCCACTCTTGTCATCAGATGTGACAGAGAACCACACAGAGTGGGAGAAAGGTAGTTCCCAAAGAACCCATTTCTATGACCAGAAGGAAGACTAAGGTGCTGGAGAGGGACAAAGCCAGAGATGAGGGCTCTGGTGGGTGTCTGTGGCACCTGGATGCCTTCAAGATCTCTAGGACACCTTCAACACCCAATGGAAAATAGCCTGAACCCCTGAGCTGCTCACTTCCCATTTGTCCCTCCATATCCAGGATGGAAAGTAGTTGCTTCCTGTTGGTTCCAGCCAATGGCAGACACGGGCAAGCGATCTGAGACATAAACTGAGGAAGGTGAAGGTATTTAATCACTGGAGAGCAGCTGTTTTACTCTCAGGATGGTCACAGCCCTCATCAGTCAGCCCTCTCCAGAGCTGCGGTGCCCACCAGCTCCAGTGACTGCTCCTTCCCCTTGCTATCTCAGACCTAGGGATGGGGTGACCTGTGCTGTCACTCGTTCATTTCCTTTAACCCTGCCCTCATTTTGTATGTGATCCATTAAACTCACCCCAGTGCCAATTTTAAGCGTGTCATATCTTTGTTGCAGGGACCTGCTGGATATACCACCCCATCATACCGTAACAATCCTGGTCTTCCTAGACCCTGGCCCTCTGCATATTTCCACCATCTTAACCATTTATTTTTATTTATTTTTGATAGTGGAGACTGAACCCAGAGCATTCTTACACCCCAGCCCTTTTTATTTTTATATTTATTTATTTATTTTTGCAGAACTGGGGATTGAACTCAGGGGCATTCTACCTCTAAGCTACACCCTCAGCCCTAATTTTTATTCTGTTTTTTAGAACAGGGTCTCACTGAGTTGCAAAGGGCCTCACTAAGTAGCTGGGGCTGGTTGTGAACCATGATCCTCCTGTCTAAGCCTCCCAAATGCTGGGATTACAAGCGTGCGCCACCATGCCCGGCCAGCCCTTTTTATTTTCAAATAGGGTCTTGTTAAGTTGCTGAAGGTCTAGCCAAGTTGCTAAGGCTGGCTTTGAACCTGCAATCCTCCTGTATCAGCCTCCCAAATACTGCAGTCACAAGTATGTGCCACAATGCCTGGCTCCATCTTAATCATTTAAATTGTGCAGTTGAGTAGTGTTAAGTATAGCACCTCATCATGAATTATCTTCGGGCCTTTTTCATTATGTAAAACTGAAACTCTATACTCATTCAACAAAACTCTCCATTTCCCCCCTTCTCCCATCCTCTGACAACCACCATGAACTTTACTTTTTGTCTCAATGAATTTGGCTACTTTGGGTGCCTCCATGTAAGAGGAATCATACAATAGTTGTCTTTTTGTGACTCGTTAAATAAACCATAATGTCCTCAAGGTTCATTCACATTGATGTGATGTTGCATAATCTTCATCCTTTTATTTATTTATTTATTTATTTTTATTTATTTTTGTGGTAGTGGGGTTCCTGGAAGTCCTTCTACCTCCGGGCTACACTCCCAGATCTATTTTATTTTTATTTGGAAACAGGGTCTCTTAAGCCAGCGCGGCTGGCTTCAAACCTGCGCGATCCTCCTGTCTCCGCCTCCCAAGCGCGGGGATTACAAGCGTGCGCCACCACGCCTGGCAATCTTCATCCTTTTAACAGTTGAATAAAATTCCATTGTATGTATAAACCACATGTTCTTTATCCATTCATCTCCTAATGGACATTTGGGTTGTTTTTATCTTTTGGCTTTTGTGAATAGTATTGCTATGAATATGGGCATGCAAACATCTATTGTAAACTATCACTGCTATGGTCAAAAAGACCTGACCACACAGAGCATATAGGAAGGAACATTTATTTGCTTATAGTTTTAGGTATTTCCGAGTTTCAGTCCATGTCAGGCCTGGTCTGTGGAGCTCAGGGCTTGATGATGGAAAGCAGAGAAAGAGAAAGAGAGCAAGGCTCTTGTCTCACATCCTATAGGCCAGAAGCAAAAGAGAGAATAAGGGAAGAAGGGACCTTACATAATCCCCAAGGCCTTTAGCAACCAAGCCCCACCTCCAACATGGCTGCCAGGTTTCTGTGAGGGCAAGGGGGACATCTAAATCCAAGCCATTACAGAGACCAGACCCTGCTTTTAACTCTTTTGGATATACAATGGGATTGCTAGGTCATTTGGTAGTTCTGCTTTTAGTTTTTTACAGAACCTCCATACTGTTTTCCATAGTGGCTCTCATTTTACCTTTCAGTCAGTAGTGTATAAGGGCTCCAATTTCCCCACATTCTGCCAATACTGTTATATTTTGTTTTGTTGATACTGAGGACTGAAACCAGGGGCATTCTACCTACAAGTTATACTCTCAGTTTTGTTTTCTGTTAGATGAAACTCAGGGGCATTCTATCTCTGAGCTACACCCCCAGCCTTATTTTATTTTTTATTTGAAATAGGGTCTCGGTAAGTTGCTGAGTGCCTTGCAAGGTGATCCAGGCTGGCCTTGAACCTGCAATCCTCCTGTCTCAGATTCCCAAGTGCTGGGATTACAAGTGTGTGGCACTATGCCTGGCTCTTTTTTTAAAAAACAAACAAACAAACATAGTCTTGCTAAGCTGCTGAGGCTAGCCTCAAGCTATGATCCTCCTGTCTCAGCCTCATAAGTGCTGGGATTATAGGCATGAGCCACCACACCCAGCTTTATTTTATTTTTGAAAGTGGCCATCCTCATAGGATGAGGTCATATCCCATTGTGGTTTTGATTTGCATTTCTCTGGTGATTCATGATATTGAACATCTTTTCATACACTTATTGGCCATTTTAAGTCATCCATGGAGAAATGTCTAAGTAGTTTGTTTTTTGATCAGGTTATTTGATTTTGTTTGTTGTTGTTGAGTTACCAAATTTCGCTTTTAATTTTTTTTTGGGGGGGTACTGGGGATTGAACCTAGGGGCATTCTACCTCCAAGCTACATCCCTAACCTGATTTTATTTCTTATTTGGAAACAGAGTCTCATTAGGTTGCTTAGAGCCTTGCTAAGTTGCTGAGGCTGGCTTTAAACCTGTGATCCTCACGTCTCAGCTTCCCACATACTGGGATTACAAGCACGCACCACCACTACACTGGGATAGACTTTGCTTTTAACTGGAGAAGTCAATGTTGAGAGGGAAAGGTGTATCATTTTGTTTTATGTTAAAGTCATCCACATTCCAATGTCCTCAGAGGACCAAGGGCTCAGGGGAGGTGAGTTTTTTTTTTGTGTGTGTGTGTCTGTGTGTGTGTGGGTCTGGGGATGGAACCCAGAGGCATTCGACCTCCGAGCTACACCCCCTGCCCAATTTTTTATTCTTTATTTTGAAATAGGGTCTCACTGAGTTGCCGAGGGCCTCACTAAGTAACTGAGGCTGTCTGAGAATCGCGATCCTCCAGTCTTAGCCTCCCAAATGCTGGGATTACAAGTGTGCGCCACCACGCCCGGGTAGGGGAGGTGAATTCTGACAATCAAGAAAATGTGTCTGATGTTCCAGAAAGTTCCCTTAAATAAAGATGCAGGGCAGCAGCCAGCAGAACTCCAGATGCCTCCTGTGGGACTCAGTGGGCTGGGGAAAGAGATGACCTTTATGCACATCCACCAGCCCAGTTCCCAGGTTACATATTAGCACCCTTGTATATTAGGGACAACACCAATGTGATTCTACTAGTAGCTATTGAAGACGTAGAGTCTATAGAAACTGGAAAGAAATACATGATTTTATTTAATCTTCTTGAGAAAAGTTGGCTATTCTGTCCTGTGAAGTAGCACTTTCTGTGGTGATGGAAATGTTCTTTATCTAATCTGTTTTCTGAGGTAGTCACTAGCCCTATGTAGCTACTGAGCACTTTCAAGGTGGCTGGTGGGACTGATGAACTGAATATGTAATTTAATTTAATTCATATGTAAATAGTCACATGTTGCTAGTGGCTAACAAATTGGACAGCATAGCAAAGTATGCCATATATATCTTTTTTGTGGTACTGGGAATTGAACCCAGGGGTATTCTATCTCTGAGCTACACCCCCAGCCCTATTTTAGTCATTTAGTATATATATATATATATATATATATATATATATATATATATATTTAAATATATAATATAATAATACATATATATATATATATTTTTTTTTGCGGTACTGTGGATGGAACCCAAGGGCATTGTACTTCTAAGCTACAACCCAGCCCTAGGTTTTAGTCTTTTTATTTATTTATTTTTATTATTAAAATTTTTTTTTTGTGGTACTAGGGGTGGAACCCAGAGGCTTTCTACCTCGGGGCTATACTCCCAGACCTATTTTTTTTAATATATTTTATTTGGAAACAGGGTCTCACTAAGTAGCCGAGGCTGGCTTCGAACCTGTGCGATCCTCCTGTCTCAGCCTCCCAAGCACAGGGATTACAAGCGCGCGCCACCATGCCCGGCTCTAGTCTTTTTATTTTTGAAACAGGGTCTCATTGAATTGCAAAGGGCCTTGATAAGTAGCTGAGGCTGTCCTTGAACCGTGATCCTCAGGTCTCAGCCTCCTGAATGCTGGGATTACAAGCATGTGCCACCATGCCTGGCTTAGTTGTTTAATTTTGAAACAGGGTCTTTCTGAGTTGCTGAGGGCTTCTCTAAGTTGCCAAGGCTGGCCTCACACCTGTGATCCTCCTGTCCTCAGCCTCCCAAGTATTGGGATTATAGACACGAGCCACCACTTCTGGCTGCAAAATATATCTTGATTCAGAATAGAGGATTAGGGGTTTAATATAGACTTAAATTGTACTACTATTCATGAAGTTCAACCCATGTACATATGACTTGTAAATCTAAAAATTTTAAATTTTTAGATTGTAAGCCAGGCGTGGTGGCGCACGCTTGTAATCCCAGCATTCAGGAGGCTGAGACCGGAGGATCGCGGTTCGCGGACAGCCTCAGCTACTTAGTGAGGCCCTCTGCAACTCAGTGAGACCCTGTTTCAAAATAAAGAATAAAAAATTGGGCTGGGGGTGTAGCTCGGAGGTCAAATGCCTCTGGGTTCCATTCCCAGACCCGCAAAAAATTTTTTTTTAATTGTAAATCTAAAATTTATTTTTATTTTTATTTTATTTTTTGGTGGTACTGGGGTTCCTGGAAGCCCTTCTACCTCCAGGCTACACTCCCAGACCTATTTTTACATTTTGATTTGGAAACAGGGTCTCCTAAGCCAGTGTGTGCGACTGGCTTCGAACCTGTGCGATCCTCCTGTCTCTCTCTGCCTCCCCAGTGCGGGGATTACAAGCGTGCACCACCATGCCCGGCTAAATCTAAAATTTAAACAACATACTGTTCATGACATGTGATGGTGACAAATGAGGAGGAAGAGGAAAAAGTCTATGCCTGTAGGCAGAGGAGGTGATTTCAGAAAGAGGATCAAGAACCAGGCAGGAGGAAATCGGTGAAGAATATGACCAAT
The DNA here is from genome assembly GCF_963383645.1 of Muscardinus avellanarius. Classification (NCBI taxonomy): domain Eukaryota; kingdom Metazoa; phylum Chordata; class Mammalia; order Rodentia; family Gliridae; genus Muscardinus; species Muscardinus avellanarius. Next base: position 18,255,681 of record NC_137792.1, read on the forward strand.
CAAAATCCAAGTACAGAGAGGTCATGTCTTATCCTAGGGAAAAGTTGAAAGTGGGATGGAGAGTTGGATCCACCCTCAAGGGACTGTCTTTAGGGGGAGATAAAAGATAGCCAAATAAAATACCTGGTGAAATAGGGCATATTGTCAAAGTTATGCCAAACAAATAAATATACCTTGGTTCTGAGAAAGGAGATATCCACCTCACCCATGGATAACAGAACCGGACTGGCTGGATTGGTTGCCGGCTCGTTCACTTACTGGTGTGACTCTGGGCAAGTCACTTACTATCTATGTGCTCAGTTTCCTCATCACAAAAGGAAATTATGAAAGTGCCTATATCATAGGGTTGTTTGAGGATGAAACAACATACATGCGCGGACTTAGATCAGTGCCTGGATTGCAGTAAGTATACAGGCAATTTGAATGTGGGAGCCTTGGATGGTGCCCTGAGAAACACTGCCTCAGGAGACTGATAGAAGCTGGCAGGAAAGCAATGAGGGTGTGTGGTCAGGCGAGTTCCCACAAGTGCTCAGCGCAGTCAGATACCCACTTAGGAGCAGATAGAGAGAATCATGAAAACTGTTTCATGACTGCTTTCTGGTGAGCCACAACCTCAGAGTCCCAAAGGACACTTTCCCTGGAGTGGTCATTATGCAAGCCCCAAGGAAGGGAGAGCAAGGGATGGGACTTGTTTATTTTTGTGTGGTACTGGGAATGGAACCCAGGGGTCTTTTAACTCTGGGCCACATCCCTAGCCCGATTTTTATTTTTTTATTTGGAAACAGGGTCTTGCTAAGTTGCAGATAGCCTCACTAACTTGCTGAGGCCATTTCAGATCTATGATCCTCTTGTCTCAGGTTCCCAAGTACTGGATTACAGGCGTGTGCCGCCACACCAGACTAAGGGATGAGATTTATCATTTTATTTATTTATTTATTTGTTTATTTATTTTTGGTGGTACTGGGGTTCCTGGAAGCCCTTCTATATCCAGGCTACACTCCCAGACCTATTTTTTTTAAATTTTTGGAAACAGGGTCTCTTAAGCCAGCGCGGCTGGCTTTGAACCTGCACGATCCTCCTGTCTCCGCCTCCCAAGTGCGGGGATGACAAGCGTGCGCCACCATGCTGGGCGTTAAGGGATGGTATTTAAAGAACTACAATCAGAGCCAGGTGCAGTGGCAATATTTTGCAAAATCCACCTCCTGTAAACCACATGCCTATAATCCCAGTACTTGGGAGGCTGAGACAGGAGGATTGCAGGTTCATGGCCAACCTCAGCAGCTTAGTGAGGCCCTTAGCAATTTAGTAAGACCCTGTTTCAAAATAAAAAATGAAAATGGATGGGGGTATAGCTCAGAGGAAGAATGTCCCTGGGTTTAATTCCCAGTATCAGAAGAAAAAACAACAACCCTACAATCATGGAGTGTCGTAAACTGAGTTTCTCCTGCCCTAGATGGCCTGAGATTAGTCTACAAGTATGAGCAGTCTACTAGGAGGAGTGCAGGAAGCACCATGGTGGGAACAGGGAGGGCGTCAATCAACACAGAGAGCTGTTGGTGTCTGCGAGCCACTGTGGGCAGTGGGGGCTCAGTCTTGCGGGCCACGTTTGGGAGACTGCTTAGCACACAGCTCCCAGCTGTCCTGCACAGGGGTAGGAAGCTGGTGTATTTTGCCATCAAATCCTTTCATCAGTGGCTGAGCCTGCTTTCCTGACCCCAGTGGTGGTAAGTCCCAGGGAGAGTTGCAGATATTTGCAATCAAAAGCCGTCAGCACCCTAGGGCTGGCAAGCACTGAGCAGATACGCGCAGGACACCTACAGTGGCTGCCGGGGTGAGTGGGAATCATTTATTTCCCAAGCGAGGCCAGTCTTGCATTAAATTGCCCACCGACTGCGGAGTTTATATTAGGTGGGTCTGCTTGGCTGAAGCCGTCCTCTGTCCCCCAGCTGCGGGTTCTGATGCCTTCTGTGTGTTCAGCTTGGCCAGATTTCTGGGCCAATCTAGGCTCGGGGATTGTAAGAGGTCCAGGTCCCCTAGTTCACGAGGTTCCAAAAGACTTGTGCTGCTGTCTGCCCGGGATTTAGTCTCCTGAAGGTAAGAACAAGGCAAGAGCTTCCGCCCACCCCGGCCTTGTACATTTTCTATTCACTCCACTGCTGGCTACTGGAGCCACACCTCAGCCTCTGAAAATCCACCCCGCCGCCTTTCCAGCAGGCCGAGGAAAAACCGAGGCGCAGGCAGCGGTTGTAAAGTTCTTTCTAGAACCACGCTGCCTATCCGTTTTTTTTTTTTCCTACTTCTTTTTTTGGTGTGTGTGGCACTGGGGAGTGGACCCAGGGGCATTATGCCTATGAGCTACACCGCCAGCCCTATAAGTTTCAGAGGGCCTCACTAAGTAGCTGAGACTGGCTGCGAACCGGCAATCCTCTTGGCCCAGTTTCCCAAATACTGGGATTACAAGCGTGTGTCTCCGCGCCCGGCTTTCTTCCTACTTTCATCTCTGGCCTTAATCATTTGTCATTGTCTTGTTTGTGACTATGAGTGATGGAAACAGAAAGTGGCAAGTATAAGTGTGTGTGTGTGTGTGTGTGTGTGTGTTACTAGGGGTTGAACCCAGGGGCATTCTACTTCTGAGTTACACCTCCAGCTTTATTTTATTTTATTTTATTTTTGCAAACAGGGTCTCACTGAGCTTTTGAGAGTCTCTCTAAAATTGCCGAGGCTGGCTTCCAACCTGTGATCCTCCTGTCTCAGACTCCCATGTATTGGGGTTATAGGCATATGCCACCATGTCTGGCCAAAAATAGTTTAATATAGTTAAGAAAAGGAACTCCAGGCATATTCCCAGAGTTTAGAGAAGATTTTAAAAATTTACTGTACATACTATATTTTATATGCACATGCATATATGTATATATGGAGTGTATGTATGATGAGAATATATGATACATACATACACTTTTATCTATGTTCTACGGTGAACTATGCATGTATATGTGCATGATCTCATGGCCAGAGAGTCTAAGAGAGAGAGATGATGATGGAGGGAAAATGGTGGCTTCTAAAGGAAGCTAGAGAAGAGAAAAGAGGGGCATATTTAAAGAAACTGTCAAGGCTGCAGCTCTTCAGTGGCTTTGATTTTGAAGGGATGGATGCAAAAAACAGAAGCCTGACATCATTAAAGAATAAACACAAAGCATGCCTCAAATTTCTCACAATTGAAATAAAAAAGCTCAGATTTGGGGAAAATTGAATGGGAGCACTAAAAAGGCTTTTATGCTATACTTGAACCAGAAATACAGTAAGGATAGGTCTGACTGGGGTGAGAGAATATATATGAAACAGGGTCTTTTAAGCCAGCACGGCTGGCTTCGAACCTGCGCGATCCTCCTGTCTCCGCCTCCCAAGCGCGGGGATGACAAGCGTGCGCCACCACGCCCGGCTTCTCCCCCCTTTTCTAATGGTCAATTAAGGAGTGTGTTCTTTAAACTAGAAGGGGTGAAAGACTCTGGGTTTGACTAGAGTGGCAGAAATTACAACAGCGTCTGGGTGTTTGGAAGAAGTTCAAGCTGGCCAACCAGTAAGTGGAAGGGGCTTTTACTGGGGTCGTGCGTTCATTTTTCTATATCAGGTTCTCAACTTGAGCTATGGTAAATGCAAGCTGTAGGGGTGTGCAGATTTAAGTGACAAAGACGAGTTGTGCAGGAAGGACCTCAAGCTAGCGTGGAAGATTTGAGGAGAGGCCATTTGGAAAGGGACCTGTATTATGCTATGGCGTGGGAGACCAAGCCCGGTAGGTTGACATTCTAGGAAAGTGCGATTTGATATTAACATTGAATTCAAGAGTCAACTTCCAGATAGAGGTGCTTAGCCTTAAACAGCTACCTCAAAGGGCTGTATGTTTCCACCTTGTGGAAGCACTTGCAGTTTTTAACCCTCTCCCAATACCTGTGTGTTTGTAGCTTGCCACACGCGATCCAATGCCAAGTCTCAAAGGTTTGACCTGGAAATCACGACAGGACAGAGTTTTTTGCCTCTGGGGTCCAGCCCGGCTTGTGGCAGATCAGAGCCATGTTCTAATACCTAGACACGCCACAAGATGGCGCCCTTGGAAAGTCTTGCGTTTCGAAGTTGATTTTTTTTTTTTTTTCCCCCAGCTCTGACGTCTATTCTAAACATAGCCTTGTAGACTGGTTTGGGATGAGGGCAGAGAATCTATTACGGGGGAGGAAAAGCAGCAAGGACAAACAGCACTGGCACTGGCCTGCGTTTCGGTATACCGAGACAGGCCTTGATTACTTTCTGCTACTTAATCATCAGCTTTTGGAGGCAGACATGTAGATTTATATAATCCTGGCTGCATATCTTTCATACACAAACATACATTTTCTTTTTACCATTTTTTAATTGGTGCACTGTGTCATACATCTTAATGGAGTAAAAGATGGTGGAGGCATACACGCACACATCACTCAATTAGCCCTTCTCCAGTCCGCACCCCGTTCCCTCCCCTTCCCTCCTTCTCGTGTTTTGGCTTAATGATTGACTTTGATATGCTTGTGAATGTACATGATGGACATTGGCGACTTTCCTTCTTCCCCCTCCCATCACACCCACTTAGATCACCTTATTTGCTCATTGGTGGTTTCTTTCATCTTAGAGTTCTTCCTATGACCCTTTTTCTCCCTAGCGTCCACATATTAGGGAGAACATCTGATTTCTTACTCTTTGTGGCTGACTGATCTCACTTAGCACAATGTTCTTCAGTTCCATCCATTTCCCTGTAAATGACATGATTTTGTTCTTCTTGATGGCTGAGTAAAATTCCATTGTGTACATATCCCACAGTTTTGTAATCCCTTCATCTGTCGATGGACATCTTGGCTGGTTCCACAGTTTGGCTATGGTGAACTGTGCAGCTATGAACATAGATACGCATGCGTTAGTTTGGTAGTCTGGTTTCCTATCTTTTGGGTAGATACCCAGAGCGGTATTGCTGGGTCATATGCATGCCTACATTTTCTGCCTTTGCTGATGCTCTGTGTGATTTGGATGCTGCTCATAATTTGGGGGAGGAGCCTGCTCTTGTTTTGGATTGTGAGCTTGAACGTGTGTGTGTGTGTGTGTGTGTGTGTGTGTGTGTGTGTGTGTGTGTTGTTTGGGGATTGAACCCAGAAGCATTCTACCTCTGAGGTACACCACCAGACCTATTTTTTTTGTGTGTGGGTCTGGGGATGGAACCCAGGGGCATTTGACCTCCGAGATACACCCCCTGCCCTATTTTTTTATTCTTTATTTTGAAACTGGGTCTCACTGAGTTGCAGAGAGCCTCACTAAGTAGCTGAGGCTGTCTGTGAACCGTGATCCTCCAGGTCTCAGCCTCCCAAATGCTGGGATTACAAGCGTGTGCCACCACGCCTGGCTTACCACCAGACCTATTTTATCTTTTATTTTGAAACGGGTTCTTGTTAAGTGGCTGAGGCTGGCCTTGAACTTGTGATCCTCCTGTCTCAGTCTCCCAAGTACTGGGATTCTAGGCATGTGTCACTGAGCCTGGCCTTTATTTTTTATTTGGATACAGGGTCTCACTTAATTTCTGAAGATCTTGCTAAATTGCTGAGACTGGCCTCGAACCTGTGATCCTCCTGTCACAGCCTCTCTAGTACTGGGGTTCCAGGTGTGTACCATCACACCTGGTGAGCATTCATTCTTGTGTTGCTTCTGTCCCTGATTTTACTTCCACCCCCCATATTCATGCTACATTAAGTCTCATACTTCCATCTCTTGTTTTATTGCTTGGGTAGCACTTGCCATCACTTTGTAAGCTTCCTTAAGAGAAGGAACAATGCTAATTAGAATACTGCTATTTGTATTGAGAAAGAACCTGCTGTTGGTTTGCAGTCTTTGAGCCATGCACCCCATGGTAAAAAAAAAAAAAGTTTTAAATTACTTACTAGCTGGGCGTGGTGGCACATGCTTGCAGTCCCAGCATTTGGGAGGCTGAGAGAGGAGGCTCCAGGTTCATGGACAGCCTCAGCTACAGCTACTTAGTGAGGCTCTTTGCAACTCAGTGAGACCCTATTTAAAAATAAAGAATAAAAAATAGGGCTGGGGGTATAACTCAGAAGTAGAATGCCCCTGGGTTCCATCCCTAGTACTGAAAAAAAAAAAAAGAAAAGAAAGAAAAGAAATTACTCAATAGAAGAAAACGGCCTTGTTTGTGGCATTGGAGATTGGAGATTGAACCCAAAGGCATTCTACCTCTGAGCTACTCCCTCAGCCGTATTTTTTAAAAATTTGAAATAGAGTCTCACTAACTTGTTGAGACTGGTCTTGAACCCCTGGTCATCCTGTCTCAGCCTCCCAGGTACTGGGATTATAGGTTTGTGCCACCATGCCCAGCTGGTAAACAGCCTTTTTAAAGAATTGTGAGAAGAGGTAATACAGAACCCCACCAAACTCCACAGAGGGGGATTCTTTTCTCCTTACATTGATTTCAAGGATAGTTCTGCTAGAAACCTGTCTTCTGAGCCAACAGCCACGAAACAGAATTCCAAAGTAGCTACAACTGAGTCCTTTAGCGAGCATCTTCCCTGGCCTGGCTCTGTGCTGGGCGTTACTGGCGATGCAGAAATTAAAGCGACACTGTTCCTCTCCTCTGGAAGCTTCCAATGTAGTGGGAAAGACAAACATCCAGAGACCCCATGTTATGCCTGGAATTATAGTTGAGTGCCAAGAGCCAAATAAAATCAAAGCACAGCTCTGCTTGGCTGGGCTTGGCTGCAGCAATTCAAAATCTACTAAAATGCAGACTGTTAGCAAAGTCAAATTATCTTTTGTCCTCGAAATGTAAGTAACTGGCTGGATGTAAGTTATTTTTTCCTTCTTTTTACACTTTTCTGTTCTTTGTAAAATTTCTAAAATAAGCATGTTTCATTTTTTTGCCCTCATTATAAAAGCAAGTGGGAGTCTGAAGAGGAAAATGTATACTTTTTTGGCAATAGTCATAATAATGTTAACAAAAGCAAACACTTCCTTAGCGGTTACTATGGTGCCCGGAGCTATTCTAAGTGCTTTTATATATTAACTCATTTAATCCTCACAACCATCCTATGAGATGGCACTATTATTAAATCCATTTTAGAGAGGAAGAAATCAAGGCAAGGAGAAGTAACTTGCCCAAGGTTACACAGGAACTCAGTGGTTGAGGGGTTGGCTCCTGGATTCAGGTTGCTTAATTTAGTGGACATTATGAAGGAAGGGTTTTTCCTCTTCAATTATTTACCAGGTAACTGAAGCCTGTCATTCTGTCTCAGGATTGGGTTAGGGAAGAAACCATTTCTGAGGTCAGGGTGGGGACAGGCAGGGAGATGCTGGGATCGCAGTGTCAAGTTCACATCTGGTTCAGTCACTCTTAGAAATTTCCAACTGTAGACCAAAGGGTTTCCAGCTGGTTGGACTAACCTGGCCTAAAGATCTCAGTGAATAGAGAGGACTAGCACGGGGAATAGGAGCCCAGGGAGGGAGCCTGAGGAAGGAGTCGTAGCAGAGGGTGGGCAGACCATCCTAGAGATGGGATTTGAGGCTGGAGTTCAGGTTAGGGTTAGGAGTTCGAATTAAGAATCAGAGTTACGTGTTCAGGACGGGCTTGGAGTTAGGGTTAGGGGCCAGAGATTAGAACTATATGATGGTGTTTGGATTAGAGGGCTGGGGTAGTGTTTAGTATTTGGTTTAGGAGTGAGGGTTTGGGTAATCATTAGGGGTAGGATTTAGGGCTAGTGTTAGAGGTTTCGATTATTGGTTAGCAGTTAGAATCTGAAGTTCATTTTAGGGTTAAAGGACAAGGGATTAGGATTAGGAGTTAGTTTCATGTTAGTGTCAGGGGCTCCTGTCGACAACCTCCAGCTCCTTTGTGTGGTCTAAGTTCTAGTCACTCAGCTGGGGGTTGGGAGAAAACATGAAAATCTGGGAAAGTGATTTTTCAAGGGTAAAGCAAGAACTCAGATCCAGGAGAAGCTCAAGGTTACAGCCTAACTCAGCTCTCTCAAATGGAAACAGAGAGGACAAAAGAATGGCAGGAGCTGGACTTGAGGTGGGGGAGGGGTCCATGTCCAGGCCTAGCCTGGACACAGGAGAGAAGGCTCAGAATCATAACTGAGCCACAGCCATAGTCAGGTGCCCTACTACATTAGCCACCTTGAAAGAGGGGGCCTGGGAATTGAGGGTAGAGGTGAGCTGCAGAGTGAGTTATAGTGTGTGTTTATGTAATTTAATCTTTACTAATGACTGTGTTTAACAACCAGCTTGCAAAATTCCTGACAATGTGTCAGCTTTTTGCAAGCTGGTGCATGTCTGATCCCATATCTGAGCCTTTCTCTGCCCATCACAGCTGTCTTATCATTGAGGCTTCCAGTTACAGGTGAATATCCAGGAGGACACTGGAATCTCAGGTGTGAGACACTGAGAAGATAAACTTTCAAAATATTTCAGTCACATCATTCCAATGACTTGTGTTATGATTTGGCAGAAGCCGGGCATGGTGGTGCATGCTTGTAATCCCAGCATTCAGGAGGCTGAGACCAAAGGATCGTGGATCATGGACAGCCTCAGCTATTTACTGAGGCCCTTCACAACTCAGTGAGACCCTGTTTTAAAAATAAAAGGGCCAGGCATGGTTGTGCATGCTTGTAATCCCAGCATTTTGGGAGGCTGGGACTGGAGGATCGTGCTTCACAGACAGCCTCATCTACTTAGTGAGGTCCTCTGCAACTCAGTGAGACCCTGTTTCAAAATAAAGAATAAAAATAGGGTTAGGGCTGTAGCTCAGAGGTAGAATGGCCCTGGGTTCCATCCCCAGTACCCAAAATAAATAAATAAATAAAGAAAGAAAGAAAGAAAGAAAGAAAGAGAGAAAGAAAGAAAAATAGGGTTGGGGGCATAGCTTGGAGGTAGAATGTCCCTGAGTTCAACCTCCAGTACCCCCCCCACACACACACAAACACACATAACTAAAAATAGGGCAGGGAGTATAGCTCGGAGGTACAATACCCCCGGATTCAACCCCCAGTACAGAAAAAAAAGAATATCCCCCAGAAAAGATCATGTATTGGAAAAACGGAGAGGTGGGGCATGGTTGGAGGAGTTGGGTCACTGAGCGTGTGGCCTTGAGAGCTATTTTTGTCCCTAGCTGCTCTCTTTCTCTTTCTCCAATCTGGCTGCCCTAAATAGCTTTCCTTCACCATACATTGCCACCATGATGTTTCTGCCTTGGAGTCAGCCAACTATGGACTGAACCCCTGAAACAGTGAGCCAAAACAAACCTTTCCTCCTCTGAGCTGTTCTGGTCAGGTTTTCCGGTCACAGGGATGCAAAAGCTAACTAAATACAATGGGCATTGTAGAAACAGCTGTTATATAGTTTAGTTAAAAAATAAACAAGCAGAATTTCCTTTACTATCAGTATGCATGTAAATGAATAGTCATTTGGCTATGAAGAAGATGCTCTAGGAGGAATGTTGCATCTCATAATGGTGAAGGATGCACGTTAAGATGCCTTTCAGATGTTCGCGTGCGCATGTGCACACACACATCTTCATTAGATACTGTTGGGTGCTATTTATACTTATATAACCTCATGTGTTAATCTTTCACTGTGTTAAAACAACAATGGTTTATTCACCCTCATACATCTGGGGACTGATTTTTCTAGGCTAGACTTTACTAAGCTTGGTTCTACAGAGGAGGTTGGGTCCTGGTCTACTCTAGATGTCCCTCAGCCTCTTTGAACTAGGAGCCTACGTGGGCCATGTTTCCTCACAAACATGGCAAGAAACCCAGGGAACAAGCCCTACTGCAAAGGCACATTTCAAGCCTATGCTCACACTATGTCTGCTAACATCCTATTGGCCAAAGTCTGTCGCATGGCCATACTCCATACCAGTGAGGTGGGGACATACACTCTGCTTCTGGCAAGAGCAACTGCAAATCCTCGAAAGAAAGGGTATAGTGTGGGGAAGGGTGAAGAATGGAGGACAATCTGCCATGCCACATGTTTACCAAATGGTCTCTCCCAGGAATCATCTTTGATCCAAACTTGTTGTTTAGATTGGCTGAACTAACAAGCTCTAGACTGTACAGGCAGAGAGGAGAGAGCATTGCTATTCTAAAATACAGTACCATTGGAGATATGGCTCCTTAAGTCTAACACCTTAGAGCAAACTTTTCTAGCTCTTTTAGGCTGCGTTGGGGTAAGCCCTTCCTCCCTTTATCATTGCTCAGTTTGTCACTGGTCTGGCCATTTTTTTCTGTCCATTTTCTCTAACATGCTCAGACATACACCTGCCATGCAACTTTCTCTATCCACAATGGCTGCTGCCACCTCCATTTCAGAGGGAGAAAAACAGGAGGTTCTGGGTAGTGTGTAGTTCCAAGGAGACTATAACAGGCTAGGTCTAGCTTGGAACTGGAAGAAGGGGTACAAAGAGGCTTAGCAGGCATCCTGGCCTGGCATAAAGCCCCCTTCTCTCCCTAATTAGCCATGTCAATTTGCAGAAGATTCTCTGCGGATCAGTTCCCCCATTTACAAAGGAGAGAATTCTACATATTTCATAGAGTATCACATAAATGAACAAGGTTGGTAACACTCGACATGATGCTTAACACAAGGAAAGTATTTGTTCAACGTTTATGGTGGAGAGACAATGCCACCAAACATAATCCTATCTTGGATGTAGTTACACTTAGCCTGTAACTTCAAAATTTGTAGAAATGTGTTCCGTTGTAAGCTAGTCTCTGAGAAAATGCCCATTATTTTCGAGGAAGATATAAGCTATCAGTTAGTGTTAAGATGGCCTTGAACCACCCTGTGCAAAACTCAAAACTGACTCCCCGGTACCTGGAGGCCACCTAAGGGCCATTCCATCCCAGACACATTTCTCAGCCTCTGCATCTTTCTGCCCACAGCTAGGTTATGTAACTCCACCTGTACTAGCCACCCCCACCCCTACTCACTCTTCTCCTATAGATGGCTATATCTTCTCCAAAATGGAGTACATTCTCTTCAAAGGCTCAGGCAAGGACGTGTGTGTGTGTGTGTGTGTGTGTGTGTGTGCATGTACATCTATGCATGTGTGTGCATGTGCATGCAGAGAATAACCTTTAAGGCTTCACTGTCAAACCTGGGATAAACCCATTTACCACTTCCTTTAGGGGTAAGTGTGTGTGTGTGTGTGTGTGTGTGTGTGTGTGTGTGTGTGTATGTATGTTACTGAGGATTGAACTCAGGGGCATTTTTTTGTGTGGTACTGGGGATGGAATTCAGGGCTGTTCTACCTCCGAGCTACACCGTCCAGCCCTATTTTTTATTCTTTATTTTGAAACAAGGTCTCATTAAATTGTGGAGGGCCTCACTAAGTAGCTGAGGCAGGTCCCGAACCTGTGATCCTCCTGTTTCAGCCTCCGAGGTACTGGGATTACAAGTGTGCGCCACCATGCCTGGCTCCCAGGGGCATTTTACCTCCAAGTGACACAGGGGTGTCTTTTCTTATAGGGTTCTCATCCAGTGGATTGATGACGAATGAAGTCTAAGGACTAGCAAAGGGTATAGAAATATGAAAGCTTATTTTTAAGCCAGGGAAATATAGAAGACAAAAAATAGCTCCTGCCCCACATGAAAGGGGGTATCCCTGAAAAATAGTAACCACCAAAGCTCTTGGCAGGTAGATTTTTAAACCTTAATGAAGTTCTCCATATCTCTTTTTTTTTTTGCGTGGGTCTGGGGATGGAATCCACGGGCATTCAACTTCCAAGATACACCCCCTGCCCTATTTTTTATTTTTTAAAAAATTTTTAATTTTTTTAGGTGTTACTGGGGTTCCTGGAAACCCTTCTACCTCTGGTCTATACTCCCAGACCTACTTTTTATATTTTTATAAAATATAAAATATAAAATATAAAATATAGCCAGGCGTGGTGGCGCACACTTGTAATCCCCGCACTTGGGAGGCAGAGACAGGAGGATCACTCAGGTTCGAAGCCAGCCGTGTGCGCTATCTTAGGAGACCCTGTTTCCAAATTAAAAAAAAAAAATGTAAAAATAGGTCTGGGAGTGTAGCCCGGAGGTAGAAGGGCTTCCAGGAACCCCAGTACCACCAAAAAAAGAAAAAAAAGAAAGAAAAAAAAACAATAAAATATAAAATATAGGTTTTATATTTTTATAAAATATAAAATATAGGTTTGGCTTCAAACCTGCGTGATCCTCCTGTCTCTGACTCTCAAGCATGGGGATTGCAAGTGTGCGCCACCATACCTGGCATTGTTTTTTATTTTTTAATTTGAAACAGGGTCTCACTAAGTTGCGGAGGGCCTCACTAAGTAGCTGAGGCTGGCCGTGAACCATGATCCTCCAGTCTCAGCCTCCCAAATGCTGGGATTACAAGCGTGCGCCACCACGCCGGGCTTCCTAATCCCTTTTATGATTGGTCAGAATTGGGTTTTGGAGCTGGGCGTGGTGGCGCACGCTTGTAATCCCCGTACTTGGGAGGCTGAGACAGGAGGATCGCACAGGTTCGAAGCCAGCCTCAGCTAGTTAGTGAGGCTCTCCGCAATTTAGTGAGACCCTGTTTCCAAATAAAAATATAAAATAGGTCTGGGAATATAGCCCAGAGGTAGAAGGGCTCTGGGTTCCACCTCCAGTACCACCAAAAAAAAAAAAAAAAAAAGAATTGGGTTTTGGAGAGCTGGACATGGTGGCACATGCACTTGGGAGGCGGAGACAGGAGGATCGCGCGGGTTCGAAGCCAGCACGCTGGATTAAGAAACCCTGTTTCCAAATAAATTTTTTTAAAAAAGTATAAAATAGGCCTGGGAGTGTAGCCCAGAGGTAGAAGGGTTTCCAGGAACCAGTACCACCAAAAAAAAAAAAAATTGGGTTTTGGAGAACCAATGTCTTTTGACCAATTTCAACCCTTAATTTAAACTGTTATCTTTGTGGGCTTCTGGGCCTTGATCTCTTACCCCTCACCCCACAAAAGGTGATACAGATTACCTTCTTTAATCTCTCCTATTCCCAGATCTCTGCTCTACCTCACAAGCTACACCCTCAGCCCTTTTGAAAAATATTAATTTTGAAACAGGGTCTTGCTACATTTTGGAGAGTCCCTCAAGTTGCTGAAGCTCATCGCAAATCTGGGATCCTCCTGCATCAGCCTCCTAGTACTAAGTACTAAGTACTAAGTACCAAGTACTAAGCCATCATTGGTTTAGGGGTAATTGTATCCTATTAAAATATATTGACAGTTGCTTTGAAGTGAAAGGTGTGTGTTTGTTTGAAATAACCCTTGTCTCTTTATGTTATATGCAATTCAAGTCAATGAACACTGCAAGTCTTTGTAGCTAGACATCCAAAAAGAAATGTAGGGGTGAGAAAGATTGGTGTACTGGAAAAAGGTCATTGGGCTTCTCAGAGGAGGTAACTCCACTAGCTGGAGTGGGGGTGGTGAAAAACTGCTGAAGAATAATCTGTGGATCTTCCCACCTTGATATTTCTACCCGACTCTACCTCCATCCCACTCATCCACTAAAAAAAGAGAGAAGGGTTATAATTGGCTGTGTGATAAATTTTCCTTCGTATTACTCCTTTAGCAAATTCATGCTATGCATGATTTGAATGTCACTGGCAGGGGGATGGGCACATTTGCTTCAGAAGGCCAAGGGCCTTCTGGAAGGAAAGATGCTATCAGTACCAAGTCTTCTCACTAAGATTCAGCGATGAAGTTTGTTGACATGGTCCTGTGGTGACAGGGAGCAAATGCTATGGATAGGGACGGCATCAGTACCCTTCAATGCAGTTCCTATGGGGGTGAAGAGACTGGAGCAGTTGGTCAGGTGCAGCTTTGAATCAGAAGCAGTGTTCCTATGTTTGAAGCATTGGGGCCACCAATTAACTTGTCCAGGGCAGACTACCTGGGGACAGACTTGGCCTGGTGGCCATGTGGACAGGGCCAAGCTGCCTGGACCATTGTTCTTTCTCACAACGCACAGCTCCTTAGCCATATCTCTCCTCTGGTAGCTAGAGTGGGATGTGGTCCCGTCAGCTGCAGTGTTCATCTAGCCTAGTGGCCTGGCAGACAGCTAGTAGCAATTTCAGTATCCTGTAATGGTAAGTGGGTGTTGTGAGTTCTGATTCCCTCAAAGAGAAGTAGGAACCAGGCTTGATGGTGCATGCCTGTAATCCTAGTACTTAAAAGGCTGAGACAGGAGGGTCATGGATTGGAGGCTGTCTTAGCATCTTAGCAAGACCGTAAGCAACTTAGGGAGATCTGGTTCCAAAATGAAAAAAAAAATAGCACTAGGGGTATAGCTTGGAGGTAGAATGCCACTGGGTTCAATCCCCAGTACCCACTACCCCAAGAATTTGGAGTCTTTTTTTTTTTTGGTGGTACTGGGGATTGAATTGAAGGACATTCTGCCTCTGAGATACAGCCCAGACCCTTAGTTTTTGTTTTGAAATAGGATCTCATTAAGTTGTTGAGAGTCTTGCTATATTGCTGATGCTGTCCTTAAACCTGCAGTTCTCCTGTCTCAGCCTCCCAAGTACTGGGATTACGGGTGTGCACCACCATAGCAGCCGTAGTCTCTGATATATAATGGGCTAATACATTTCCTTATTGATAGAGTCAGTTTGAATCAAGGCTTTCTGTTACTTGCAACCCAAAGGATTGTAATTGGTAAGGATCTGGGCCCCTATAAGTCTACCCAGGAGGAGCTGGAGTTGAGCCACATCCCAAAGACCTCCTTATGGCAGAGAGTGATGATAAGGAATCCCCCAAAGGCACAGCACCTGAGAACTGACGTCGGCTTACCTTATAGATGATTGCTAGGCATACCTAGCTGCTTTCTTTGTGGTTGGTTTTGATCACACCCAGACAGAGGCTGAACTCACTGTTCTCCAAGGGGAATAAAGTCTCAAAACTGGAAGCCAAGCTGCCCAAGCACAGGCAAAGGATTGAAAATCGCCTTGGAGTAGATCCCAACACAAATCAGGGGCAACCCTTTCAGAGAAGAAAGAGCTGTATACGCTATTCATTTTCTTTGTGTTTGTTCATGTCGTTGCAGAAAATGCCATTTGAAACATCAGTACCGTGTTCATCTGTTAATTTGACTGTAGAAAGGTTAAATCTAAATGCTACTCACCACTTTGAAAAGAGAAGTAGATTTGGACTCTGAACTTTAGGCTTCCAAGTCAGGTACCCCCCACAGTGTGTTTGTGGAAATCGAGTTCAGGTAAGAGTAGTTCGGTTCTACATCTGTGATGTTTGCAGAGGTTTCTCCCTTATCACACTTAATGGTCAGTCAAATAAAACACCTTTGTGGGGGAGTATCTGGTACCTGGTAACACACTACTCCAACGAATGATGAAATTTTCTGTTGCTCTGTGCCCAGACAGCATTTATTTTTACCGGGATCAGAGATGATTGCCTTTCACTCATGTACCCAAAGTGCAGAAAATGAATGGCTTCAGTTGCGGCCATGGAGGCCCACTGCCTATATCTTCCTTTAAGCAAGAGCTTGTACTCAGCTGTCAAGAGTTCAGTTAGACTGGGCATGGTAGTGCATGCCTGTAATCCAGTACCTGGGAGGCTGAGACAGGAGGATCACAGGTTCAAGGACAGCTTCAGTCAATTAGCGAGACTCTCAGCGACCTAACAAGACCCTCTTTGCAAACAAAAACAGAAAAAATAAAAAGGACTGGGAGTGTAGCTTGGAGGAAGAATATCCCTGCGTCAATCCCCGGTCCCCCCCAAAAGTTAGCTATTGGCACCTTCAGCTAATGACCAGACGTGGCAGAGCACTCGGGCCTGGACCCTCCTGCCCACCACAGGGCCGGCTCCTGTCATGGGAAGCGCCAGCTCCTGCGCTTCCCATGGGGTGGGCTGAGACTTTGCCAAGGTGATGTCCTGGTCTGAAGCTCTGCCTGCCTGTTGCTGCTTTCCCTGTCCCAGGCCCACGCTGCCATTTACAGGCGAAGGTCTTCCAACCCTTGGCTCAGTGGAGAGGAATAGGGTGGGGAGGGGGCGGGCCGGCTGCAGTCAGCCAAACAGGGATGAAACGAAGATGTCGTCGATGAGCACAGATCCCATCACTGGATTCCCTTTGCTTATTTGTTACTGGAAAGATGAGTTTTGCGTTCTGTCTCCTACCTTCACTTGATTTTTTTTTTGGTGGCACTGGGGTTCCTGGAAGCCCTTCTACCTCCGGGCTACCCTCCCAGACCTATTTTTATATTTTTATTTGGAAACAGGGTCTCTTACGCCAGCGCGGCTGGCTTCGAACCTGTGGGATCCTCCTGTCTCCGCCTCCCAAGCGCAGGGATTACAAGCGTGCGCCACCACGCCGGGCCCTTCACTTGATCTTAACCCTAGAACCTTGGGCAAATAATACTGCCTCTCTGGCTTCAGTGGCTTCACCTTTAAAACCCCAGGGGACTGAGAAGGAGCCTAATAATAAACTGTCATTTACAGTTGGCCCTCTCTGTATCTGCAGGTTCTGTGTGGGTGGATTCAACCAACTGTGGGTAGAATTTTTTTTTTTTCGGTACTAGAGATTGAACCCAGGCACGTTCTACCCCTGAGCTACACCACCAACTCTATTTTATTTACTTATTTATTTTTTTATTTGGAAACAGGGTCGTACTAAGTTGCAGAGGGCTTCACTAAGTAGCCGAAGCCATGAACCTGTGATCCTCCTGTCCCAGCCTCCCAAGTACTGGGATTATAAGCATATGCCACCACGCATGGCCTAGAAAAATATTTTTTAAAAATTGCATCTGGCTAGGAGTCGTGGCATATTCTTCTAATTCCAGTACTCGGGAGGCTGAGAGAGTAGGATCACAGGTTCAAAGCCAGCCTTGGCAATGTAGAGAGGCTCTCAGAAACCTAATGAGACCCTGTTTCCAAATGAAATAAAATCGGGCTAGGGGAGTAGCTTGGAGGTAAAATGCCTCTAGGTTCAATCCCAGTACCAAGAAAAAATTGCATCTGTATGCTTGTAATCTCAGCAACTCGGGAGGCTGAGACAGGAGGATCACAAGTTGGAGGCTGGCCTAGACAGCTTAGAGAGACCTTGTATCAAAATAAAAATATAAAAAGAGCCGGGCATGGTGGCGCAAGCTTGTAATCCCCGCGCTTCGGAGGCAGAGACAGGAGGATCGCGCAGGTTCGAAGCCAGCCGTGCGCGCCGACTTAGGAGACCCTGTTTCCAAACTTTAAAAAAAAATGTAAAAAAATAGGTCTGGGAGTGTAGCCCGGAGGTAGAAGGGCTTCCAGGAACCCCAGTATCACCAAAATTATATATATATATATATATATATATATATATATATATGTATATGTAAAAGGGCTTGGATGTAGCCTGTGGTAGAATGCCCCTGGGCTCAATCTCCAGTAGCTAAAAACAAACAAAAAACCCACAAAAATGAAAATTGTGTTTGAGGTGAAAAGGCACAGCCTTTTTGTTGTCGTCATCGTTGGCTAAACAATAAAGTGGAACATTTGTGTGTGTATCATTTACATTATAGTAGGTATTATAAGTTATCTAGAGATGATTTAGAGTGTAAAGAAGAGCCAATTTGCCTCTAATTTTAGTACTTGAAAGGCTGCAACAGGAGGATCTAAGGTTCAAGACCAGCCTCAGCAACTTAAGCAAGATCTCAGCAAATAAGAGAGACCCTGTTACAAAACTTCAAGAATAAAAAGGGCTAGGGGTGTAACACGCTCAGAGGTGGAATGCCCTTGGGTTCAATTCCCAGTACCAAAACATATAAGTAAATAAAGAGTATATATAGGAGGATATGTGTGTGTTATATGCAAATATGATATTTAAAAATTTTAATTTATCTTTTTTTAAACTTATTTCCTATAGGGGTATTGAGCCTCTCCTGACGTTAATATTCTTGGGGGGGCATCCTGGATCCAATTTCCTGCCAGTGCTAAGGGGTAGCTGTCTTGTTCTGTTACGTGCTTCATAGATGCTCTCTCACAAGCACACTACCCACGAGATCTCTTTGTTAGCTCCATTTTACGGATGAGGAAACCGAGCCCAAAGGAGTTCAGAACCTTGCCCAAGGGAGTAAAAATCAGAGCTTCCATTCGAGTTAGAGGGGCACTGGCCAACTCCACGACTCTTGCTCTAAAATCCTGCCTTTCCGTCTTTACAGAAAATTCTAGCTTTAACACTTATTATTCCATGATTCAACCTTGATACTTCAGTGGGAATTGAGTGCCTTGTGTGCTCTGGGAAGACCTGTAATCGCCCACTGAACTGTACTCTTTCTGGTCTTGGCCCAGTGTGGTGTAATGACACTTGTCGCTGTTAAACAGGGAAGAAGTGTGAGGATTAACGAGGTGATGATTGGTAAGTGTTTTGAATCTGTTTAATAAAAGGCTGGTCTTTGGGCCTTTCATACAGGAGAAGAATGATTTTTAATCGGCACGAGAAACTGATGAGCCTGCAGTAGCGAGAAGCGTTTTGTTTTTTCGATGGCAGTCTCTTAAACCGAGAGCTATCATTTTGTTTAATGATTTCCAACCTGAATAAGCAGTATAACAAGTGAGCCTCAAAATCAGTTAGTCAACCAAAAGGCAAACATTTTTGTTACCAGGAGATAGGGGAGCTTTACAGCCTTTAAACAATATAATCGGAGCGTACCCCCTGCCATCTGACCGCTGGCAGCGTAAAATACGTGGGTTTTAATCATTGTACTGTGAGAGTTGGAACAGCCAGCTGATAGGGAGCTTAAATCTAGTTTATTCCTGGGGGGAATGAGCTTAGAACCATGTGGTGTGTTTATTTTATTTACGTGTTTTCAAACCAACTGCAAGGGATTAAGAATTCAAACGCCATAAACACCGCAGCCAAGCAACACCCTTTTCTAAAAATGATGTACTAAGCCCACTGTAGGATACAAACAGGGTCCATGGAAGAGAAGCGACGTGCAGGAGCCTGGCTGCCAGCAGCTCTGTGCTCAAAGGACCCAGCAACCCACGCTTTGAGCTAAACCTCAGTTTACTGACACGAGCGTCATTCCTGGATGGGGAACTCATTGCGCAGACATTTGGACAGTAGCCACACTCCATCTGCATTGGGTCTCTACTGCTTGCGCTCTCAAGGCCCCTTTAGAACCTTCTCCACAATTTTACACGATCATTTGTTAACATCTGCCCCTCCCACTTTACCATCGAGCCGCATAATAGACTAATGCAAAGTGCTCAATAAATATTTGTGCCCTTGCGTGGTCTTGCGGGAGATGGGGAGGGATGGGTGAGAAAAGAATGATAGTTCAATAGGATCAGTTTTTATCTTTCTGGTCTCCTCATAAAAATGGAGGTTAGCAAGTCAGGCGTGGTGGCGCACACTTGTAATCCCAGCGTTCGGGAGGCTGAGACGGGAGGATTGTGATTTGCTGAGAGCCTCAGCTACTTAGTGAGGCCCTTTGCAATTCAGTGAGACCCTGCTTCAAAATAAAGAATAAAAAAATATGCCTAGGGGTGTAACTCGGAGGTAGACTGCCCCTGGGTTCCATCCCCAGACTCACCAAAAAAAAAATGTGTTAGCCAGTTAGATTTCAATTTTAGAAATCTACGCTACGAGCTCCAATTCTGGGGACTATCTGATAGAGAACCCAGCCCTAGTGCTTTTGGGGGGGGGGGCTGGGGATTGAACCTTAGGGGCATTATATACCCCAACCCTGTTTTGTTTTTAATTTTTTTTGTGGTACTAGGGATGGAACCCAGGGGTATTTTACTTCTGAGATACATCCCAGCCCTATTTTTTATTCTTTGTTTTGAAACAGGGTCTCACTGAGTTGCAGAGGGCCTCACTAAGTAGCTGAGGCTGCCTGCAAACCGTGATCCTCCTGTCTCCGCCTCCCGAATGCTGGGATTACAAGCGTGCGCCACTACACCCAGCTTTTATTTATTTATTTATTTATTTATTTATTTATGTACTTATTTATTTTTTTGGTACTGGGATGGAACCCAGAGGGTTTTTTTTTTTACCTCTGGGCTACACTACCAGACCTATTTGATATTTTATTTGGAAATAGGGTCTCACTAAGCTGCTGAGAGCCTCACTAAGTAGCTGAGGCTGGCTTCGAACCTGCGTAGTCCTCCTGTCTCAGCCTCCCAAGTGCTGGGATTGCAAGCATGTGCCACCATGCCTGGCTTGTATTTTTAATTTTGAAACAGAGCTTCACTAAGTTCCTGAGGCTGGCCTTGAACTGCAATCCTCCTGAGTAAGCCTCCCAAATCCTGGAATCACGGGCCTGCACCACCATGTCTAGCTTCTCAGGGCAGCTTCTATGCACACCACACTCCTGAGGCATGAGAAAGTCCATGAAGCTCGGCTGGGAAGTCCATGAAGTTGGTCTCCCCAAGACCAAAAGTGCATGGTGTAGTGATGATCAGAATGGTGTCATTTCAAATCCCAGTCCCACCCCTTATTTACTGACCATTCAGACCTCCAGCTTGGAGAGTGCGACTGAGAGCTGGCCCAGCTCCCTCCTTTCTGATCCACCATCAAATTTGCCTTCAGGCTGTGCTTCTGAGGGTTGTGCCCAGCCAATGTCCAAGCACAGTGAGGGGCCAGGGTACCAGCAAGGTTGTTCCTGGGAGGTGTGGGATTCTTCCAATGGGCCACTTGCACTTAAGGCCTGACTCAGATTTTCCTAGAATTGGACTGCAGCCCAAGACTCTTCCTTCTCGGTTTCCTCTTCACGAGGGTCAGACTGGCATCTGACATTGGGTGGCATCACCACCTGGAGGTGTGCCCTGCATTTCCCGGCTCCTTCCTGCAGAGGGACATTTCCCCCACACAGCTCTTGCACATCTGATCCCTTCCTGGCCTGTGCTTGATGGGGGACCTGATGAATGAACACAGCTAGCCATCTGGCCTCTCTAGGACTCACTTTCCTCAGCTGTTAAATGGAACTAATATAACCTACCTTTGGGGTTGTAGCAAAAACCAATATAAGTGACTTCGGAATAGGGCCTGGCATCTGGTCACAAACAAGCTATTATTAATTCCCAGCTTTCTGCCTCCACATTGCCCACTTGCATTGCTCTTCTCTCTCTCTCTCTCTCTCTCTCTGCGGTACTGGGGATGGACCTCAGGGGCATTCTACCTCCAAGCTACACCCCCATCCCTGTATTTTATTATTTCTTTTGAAACAGGGTCTCACTGAGTTGCAGAGGGCCTCACTAAGTAGCTGAGGCTGTCCACGAACCACGATCCTCCGGTCTCAGCCTCCCGAATGTTGGGATTACAAGCGTGCGCCACCACGCCCGGCCCCTGGCTCTTGTTGAAGTATCTTGTAGCTTCTGTCTTCAGATCCCAAAGTATCAATTAGCTCAGTTCAATCCCCCTCACCTGCCTGTGTTAATATACTAATGGCAGCAGTATTTTAACATGGGGGCTCTGAGGGATGACCCATAAGCCATTCTAAAGATAGAACAACTTAGGTAAGTCAGGAAATGGTGCCCTATCTTTGGCACCCTCTTAAATCTCCTCTCTGGCTGTCTTTCTGTTCTTCTCCCCTTGGTGGTGGGAGGAATATCCTTCAGCTCCCTGTTTCCTGCCTCTGATCATAACCTCTGTCAGGGGGCACGTCATTTGGGGCACTCGCGTTGTGTCTCTGTCTAGCTGCCTGGCCTTGCCACCCTTAGGGTGGGCCTGCCCTGGCCGCCTCACTGGCTCTGGCTGTCTGTCCACCCTGCTCTGAAATTTGTGGTGCAGCACTCCACTCCCAGATGCCAGTCCCTCCCTCCTAGGCAGGGCTGGAGTGCTAGTTTGGTTGACTGAATAGAGCAGAGCCTACTTATCCCTCTAAGCAAAACCTGGAGCACAGTCCCTAGAAGGAACAGTTGGGTAGACAGAGGGCCTTAGTGTAGGCAGGTTGTGGGGGCAAAGTCCAGCCTTTCCTCAGATGTGGGAGGCACTCAAGATGTCTCCTTTGCTGCTCAGACCTCTTTGGGCTGGCCACTGTGACTCCCCAAAGGCCTGACCCTCTAGGACACACCTGGCATTGACTTCACTCCTGAACCACGGCTAACCTGAGCATCTTGGCTTCACTCTTGAGAGTGGAACTTTCTGAACCACTTGGAACTTCCCTGAGAACTCCTAGCCCTAATCCTTCCTTTCAGTATTTTCTGTCACAGTGCTACATAGTGGAGCCTCAAGCAATATTTTACAAACACCACCCTCCTGTAAAGCACACGCCTGGAATCCCAGTACTTGGGAGTCTGAGACAGGAGGATCCCAGGTTTGAGGCTAGCTTTGGCAACTTAGTGAGACCTCTGGCAACTTAGCACGGCTATTTCAAAATAGAAAGCGGGGAAGGAGGGCACCAAGAGCGTGTGCATCTGTGTCATTGGAAACATGATTTACATTATGATGTGAGACTATAATGCATCAATAAAAGCACAAAAAACAAAATAGAAAATAAATAGTAGAGCTAGGGGGGTAGCTCAGAGGTAGAATGCCCCTGGGTTCAGGCGCCAGTATCCACACTCCCTCAAAAAAAAAAAAAAAGACCATCTTCCTATGTCTGGGGTATCCAATTGCCTAGGAGCTCCTTTGTACTGGGACAGCCACGGAAGGTATAGAGGAGACCAACAATTCTGTGTTTCTGAGTTCCATAAAATACACTGTTTCTGACACCTTTAGGATCTTCGTGCATCGGCTCACCGCCCCACCCAGGATATAAATGGAAAGTTAGTATTCAGGAGGCCGAGGCAGGAGGATCGCGGTTCACAGCCAGCCTCAGCTACTTAGGCCCTTTGCAACTCAGTGAGACCCCGTTTCAAATAAAGAATGAAAAATAGGGCTGGGGGTGTAGCTCAGAGGTAGAATGCCCCCGGGCTCCATCCCCAGTACCAGAAAACAAAATCAAAAACAAAAAAACAAAGACTAATGAGGCAGAGGATAAATGCCACTTATTATAAAATCCACATCGGGAGCGAGCCCATGTAGCCGCGCCCACCCACGGACTTTGGGTGTCACTGTTCCCATGCATGTCCCCCCCAACTCCCTGTCGCTTGCAGTCTGAGGCTTTCTAGAACTTGTTCAAACACAGGGAAAGATGGGAAGTAGATGCCCTGGGAGTGGTTCTCGGCCAACAATGGCAGAAGATGGTGTGTGACAGGCTCTTTGCCTTTCTCCTAGGCCGAGGCAACTCTAAGCTAGTCTATACCATTTTCTAATTAGCCCAGTTTCCCCTGTGGTAACTGCCATGAACTGATTTTCTTCCCTTCCCTGTTTCACATTCCTACTACTCTGCCAGTATATACTGGGTCCAACTCTCAGTTAAACTACTTGCACTCAAATCTTCATCTCCAGCTCTGCTTCTCTGGAAACCCAACCTACAACAGCCCCCCAGAAGAACAATGACCATCCGGGCGTGGTGGCGGACGCCTGTAATCTCAGGACTTGGGAGGCTGAGACAGGAGGATCGTGGTTTGCGGCCAGCCTCAGCTACTTAGTGAGGCCCTCCGCAACTCAGTGAGACCCTGTTTCAAAATAAAGAATAAAAAATAGGGCTGGGGGTGTAGCTCAGAGGTTGAATGCCCCGGGTTCCACCCCCAGTGCTCCTTTTTGGATCAACTTTGGAAGGTATGCATCCTTGGAGACCGTGTGGAGCTTCATGCTGCACTGCCCTTATGGGGCAAAGTCGCCACCTCTTAGATCATGTCCCGCATGAAGCTAGTGTACTTGATGAGACAGCCACAAGTGGGCTTTGGCTTCCTCCTGTTTTGGGTCACTTTGTGGCCCTTGTTGGGCCCATGGCCACGGAGTAGCGTGGAGGCAGAGCTGCTGTAGTGGAAGGGCAGGTGGTCATTGTTTTGACTTAACTCTGGTGGACAAAGAATGTTCTAGAAGGAGGAGATATGCAACATTTGTTGGCATTGTCAAAAGGAAACATCTAGCTGGGCGTGGTGTCACACACCTGTAATCCCAGTATTTGGGAGGCTGAGACAGAAGGATCGCGGGTTAGAGGTGGCACATACCTGTAATTTCCGTGCTTTGGAGACTGAGCCAGGAGGATCACAAGTTCGAGGATCACAGTCTCAGAAACTTAGTGAAACTCTCGCACCGGCCGTGGTGGCGCACGCTTGTGATCCCCGCGCTTGGGAGGCGGAGACAGGAGGATCGCGCAGGTTCGAAGCCAGCCGCGCGTGCTGGCTTAGGAGACTCTGTTTCCAAATAAAAATGTAAAAATAGGTCTGGGAGTGTAGCCCGGAGGTAGAAGGGCTTCCAGGAACCCCAGTACCACAAAAAAAAAAGAGAAAGAAACTTAGTGAAACTCTCAGCAACCTAGCAAGACCCTGTTTCAACATAAAAAAATAAAAAGCTGAAGGTGTGGCTCGGAGGTAGAATGTCCCTGAGTTCCATTTCCAGTAAAACATACACACATGCACACACACACAATAGGAGATGTCTACCATTTTCTAGGTGCTTGATTATTCTTGCTTTATCATTATTATTATTTTTAAATTTTTTTTTGGTGGTACTGGGCGTGGAACCCACGGGCTTTTCTACCTCACTAAGTTGCTGAGAGCCTCAGTAGTTGAGGCTGGCTTCGAACCTGCACGATCCTCCTGTCTTAGCCTCCCAAGCTCTGGGATTACAAACGTGCACCCCTCCACACACAGCTATCAATATTATTTTTAAGCAGAGGTTCCTTTGGGGAACTCTCCAAAGCTAGCTATTTATTTATTTATTTATTTTTGATGTGGTGCTGAGAATTGAACCCAGGGGCATTCTACCTATGAGCTAAACCCCCAGTCCTATTTTATTTTTATTTCAAAATAAGCTTTCACTAGGTTGATGAGAGTCTCACTACTTGCCGAGGCTGGCCTCGAACCTGCAGTCCTCCTGTCTTGCCTCTCAAGTACTGGGATTACAAGTGAGCACCACCATGCCTGGCTTACTTAGTCCTTTTTGTGTGGCTCTATTTCATTGTTACTACGTACAATACTTTTTTTTTTTTTTTTTTTTACTTTTTTGTGGTACTGGGAATGGAACTCAGGGGCATTCTACCTCTGGGCGATACTCCCAGTCCTATTTTTTATTTTCTCTCTCTTTTTTTTTGGTGGTACTGGGGTTCCTGGAAGCCCTTCAACCTCCGGGCTACACTCCCAGACCTATTTTATATTTTTATTTGGAAACAGGGTCTCCTAAGCCAGTGCGCGCGGCTGGCTTTGAACCTGCGTGATCCTTCTGTCTCTGCCTCCCAAGCGCGGGGATTACAAACGTGCGCCACCACGCCCGGCTATTTTTTATTATTTATTTTGAAACAGGGTCTCACTGAGTTGCAGAGGGCCTCACTAAATAGCTGAGGCTGTCTGCGAACCACGATCCTCCTGTCTCAGCCTCCTAAATGCTGGAATTACAAGTGTGGGCCACCACACCTGGCTGCATATGAGAATTTGTAAGCACACTTCAGCCAGGTGGAAGGAAAAGGCAAATGAAGCCAGGCGTGGTGGCGCACGCTTGTAATCCCAGCACTTGGGAGGCTGAGACAGGAGGATCGCACAGGTTTGAAGCCAGCCTCAGCTACTTAGTGAGGCTCTCAGCAACCAAGACCCTGTTTCCAAATAAAATACAAAATAGGTCTCGGAGTGTAGCCCAGAGGTAGAAGGACCCTGGATTTCATCCCCAGTACCACACACAAAAAAAAAGAAAAGAAAAGAAAAGAAAAAAAGGCAAATGATGAGTATTATCTCCTTAATGGAAGAACTTCTGTCTTCGGGATAACTTGAATATTGTTCTTGGCTTGTGACTGACTGATCTATAGATGGGAGAAGGGCAGCATCAATCCAGGCCTTACCTACTAGTTGAGATTCTGTAGATCAAACTAAATACGATGGAAGTTACCATATTCTTCTGTCCCAGCGGATCATCTTGACCACTCCCTACTCCAGAGGCTGCATTTTGTCGCACCCTGTCCCCATTCCCCCGCCGATCCTTCCGGAACCTCCCTGCCTGCACTCACCTTCCCATACCTGCCCAGCCTCTGCTCTCCTTTGCTCATTTGCGTGTATCTAGTTCTGAGGTGTCCTCCTGCCCCATATTCATCCGCATTTCGTTCATCCTTCCTTTCCCAAGAGCATCCTCCAAGCTCTTCCAACCCAGAATGACCTCACCCTGCTCCAAATCCCCAGAACACATCTAGCCCTCACCACACTTAAAAACAGAACACTGCTGGCTCATTTGCCCTTAGAGCGGAGCGCTATCCCTGCTATCGGCCAGAGCTACTCGATCACAGAAAGACAGAAAGGCAACTGGAGGTGACATGGTTTTATTAGGTGGCACCAGGTCTCGTGTCCCTCAAACAGCCCATGGACCCGAGGAGCCTCCTGGACTCTTAGCACAGAGGGTAGCAGGCGGAGAGTGTCAACATTAATTCAACATTAATTGGCTGATGCCGCCGAGGGGGCAAGGAAGCCATGGAGAAAGGAATCTGGCCCCCAGATGAGAGAACAGAGCCGCGCCAGGTTCAGGATGAGCGAGCCCACATCTCTCACGCGTTATCACTTCTGCTGACTCCCAGGCTGAGCAACACATTCAGAATGAAAAATTTTTTTTTGCCCTCAAAGAAGTCCACATTTATTTTTTTTTAAATTATGTCTCCCAAAGCACAAAATCAAGCCACCTTTTCAAAGCTTCATTAAGATGCATTTCTTTTTGCTGGGCATGGTGGCACAAACATGTAATAATTTTAGTACTTGGGAGGCTGAGACGGGGAGATCGCAGGTTCAAGGCCAGAGTCAGCAACTTAGGGAGACCCTCAGATACTTCGTGAGATTCTGTTTCAAAATAAAAAATAAAATGGGGCCGGGGTATGACTCAGAAGTAGAATGCCCCTGGATTCGATCCCCAGTACCCCCAAGTAAATAAATAAATAAATGTAAAAAGACAACTCATAGAATGGGAGAAACTATTTACAAGTCATATAAGGCATTTTATATCCAGAATATATAAAGAACATGTATAATTCAATAATAAAAAGCTAAATAACCCAGCTAAAAATGAGCAAAGGATCTTAATATTTCTCCAAAGAAGATACAGAAATGGCCAATAAACACATGAAAAGATGCTCAACATTATTAGCCATCAGGGAAATGGAAATCAAAAACAGCACATTATTGTTCTAAATAAGCCCACAAGGAGACATCTCTTCACATCACTACACCTATTAGGATGACTATAATAAAAAAGCCAATACACACGTTTTGGTGAGGACGTGGAGGATGTGTAGCCTCGTGCACTGCAGTGGGCCAGGTGTCAAATGGTTTAGCTGCTAATAATCTGGCTGTTCCTCAAAAGGTTAAATATAGTTACTACACGATCCAGCAATTTCTCTTCTATGTATATACCCCAAAGAAGTGGAAATATACATCTACACAAATATTTGTACGTGAATGTTTATACCAGCATATTTTATAATAGCCCAAAGTGGAAATAATCCAAATGATTATCAACTGACAAATAATCAAATGTGGTGCATCCATTCAATAGGATATTATTTGGCACTAAGAAGGCATGAGGTACTATTCTAATATCTACAACGTGGAGGGTCTGGTAAACACTATGCCAAGGGAAAGACTTCAGACCAACAAAACGCATGTTTGATTTCATTGATAGGAAATGTCCAGACGAGGCATCTGTACAAAGCAAAACATACGTATGTAAAAGTGCA
The DNA here is from genome assembly GCF_963383645.1 of Muscardinus avellanarius. NCBI lineage: Eukaryota > Metazoa > Chordata > Mammalia > Rodentia > Gliridae > Muscardinus > Muscardinus avellanarius. The sequence goes on from NC_137792.1 coordinate 18,283,434, forward strand.
TATATCATAAGCATGCAGGTGGACACGCTTTCATAAACTGAATGCACTCGTGTAACCAGCACCCAGCTCCAGAAACAGCATGCCCAGCACTTTAGAGGCCCCCTTCATGCCCCCTGCCTGCCAGTCTCTGTTCTTTTTTCAATTGACTATCAGCTGGCAGTATATGAGCAAATCTAACACTCCCATTTTGGAGCAAGGCCAGAAAGGACATCACGGATCACCCTCAACGTGCACTACCATCTCTCCGTTCTCTGTGCCGTGACTCTCCTGCTTGTGGCGCTCGGGTATCTGGTAACCTTAGCCCTCACCTGACCATCAATTCTACCTTTTGGGCAGCTTTGGTGACTGAGTGGGCCGTGGGGAGGGGCTTAGGCTGGCCTGGCAAGGGGCCTGAGCACGCACGTGGTGCCCTCTCCCTGGCCTCACACACCTGGCAGAGGCTGGTAAGGAGGGTCTGCCTAAGCAGTCGGGAACAAGGGCCAAGTGTTCTACACTGCTGGATCGCAAATATGGTGCCAGATTGAAATCCCTGGGGAAGCAAAAAAAAATGTACTGATGCCTCCAGAGATTCTGATTTAATTGGCCTGGAGTATGGCATGGGCGTGGAGACTTTCCTGAAATACCCAAGCGATTCCAATGTGCGCTCAAGGCTGAGGACCATTGCTCTCAATTCAGGTCCTCTTTGGCTTTTGTGGGTGTGCTGCTGTGTCAACATTAGCTCAGGATTAAATGCCATGTCTCATTGACTGCATAATATTTGTGTAACTCATGCCAACTCTTTTTTTGGCTTTCTTTAAAGGGCTTTCACAACAGTGTTGTGACAACATTGCGCTTCATAGGTTGACTTGACCACCTCTAAGATGGTTGTGGATAGATTGGGTCATTAAGCCCGAATTGGAATTAAAATGTTTTAAAACAATAACGAGTTACAAAAGCCACTCCTTAAGCATATCCGATGTGTTTTCCGACCTCTCCTGCAAATGATGTGCTGTGATAAAATAGTGTGCATATTGGAAGAAATGATGCTTATAGGTGTGTAAAGTACTTAAAAGAAATCTGCAGAGCCATCACGCCTGAATTGTTTGAACTGTTCCCTGGCTAGTTCCAGCAGAGGGTGCAAGCTTTTGGAAAAGCACTCCATGGGCAGGGAGGGTGCTCCCAGACAGGGGCCCAGACAGCATATTTGAAAGATGATTAAAGGTTTCTTTTATAAGTTACCTTCAAGAAGGAAAAGGAAATCCCTGTTTTATGAGCTCAAATAAATGGGTCCAGCAGAAATCAGACACTTAAAGCAGAAAAGGAAGAAAAGGGAGTTGTAGCCAAGTAAGAAGAGGGATGAGTCTGGGGTAAATTGGCACTTCCAGGGTGTCCATGATGTGCCCCAGTAAAAAGAATGACCAGCTAGCTTAACTGGTAGGGCTATTAGTAGGTATAATTAGATCTTCTAAGCAGGAAGACCCAGGAAACACAGGCCACTGTTACCTGTGTTACATAGGGTAATGAACAATGGAAGCAGAGGCACAGAGAGGGCCAGAACTCCTGATTCCCAGGAAAATGACAGTCTGTCCCCAGTGTCATTCTCCTAAATATCACACAAGAATGCCGAGACACGGGCTGGACTTCCCAGGATCTCCATTGTTTCCTGAGGTGTGCTAGTGGATCCTGGCCAGGAGGTCTGCTCCAGCAGAGCTCGGAGCCGATGCTATATTTACCCACGTGATTTCAAAGCAGTGGTGGGTTCTGTCTTATATTTATACAACCAACAGAAAGAACCTATTTTAGAGAAAACAGGCAAAGAAGGGAGCTGAGGGTAGCAATTTTGTAGCCTGGTCTGTAATTTAGTCTGGTATTCTCTGCTGAAGGAGAAAATAGTCCCTGTTGTTAACAGACAGTGGAGGATGAGAGTAGGAAGGATCAAGCAATTTGGGCCCTGGTCCCAGAATTCTCAATGTATTGGGTAGGGAGGGAAAACTTTTGACATTTTTTTCATTTTAACATCATAGAAAGACATTGGTATTTGTGGAGGAGACAGATGTACAGATTAAGATATAAATTCATGGATGGATGGATGGCAAGGTGAGCAGTGCAATAATAGGGTGAGAAGAAACGAGAGTGTTGGCTAAGAGCTTGGCCTTGCAGCCACACTGCTGCCTAGGATTGAGTAACAGATGCCAGTCCTGAGCAAGTGACCTTGGGCAGGTTATGCAACCTCTCTATGCCCCATTGCCCTCATCTGTAAAATGGGTTAATGAGCCTGCATGCCTCCTGGAGCCTGATACAAAGCAAGCCAGTAAAAGTTAGCTTTTGTTCTGTTATAGTATTATCATTAGAATAGCTTCCTGGGATATGTTTCCAGTATGCAACCCAATCTGTCGCCTATTTTTCAAATGTGGAAGCAATTGTGATTCGAAATTACCCTAACCTGAGAAATTACCCTAACCTGAGTTAGGGTATTTGAAATACCCTAACCTGAGTTCATAAGAGAGAATCAACCCCCAGGCCAGGGCAAGTAGTGCCCTGGGATGATTCTTAATTGATGAATCAGAATTAGCAAGAGAGAAGGCAGATAATATTCCCATTCTAGGTAGAGAAGAGGGGTCTGTTGATGAGCAACCAGATATGTGGGAAATAAGTTTTTAAGTGTTTTTTCTTTTTCGAATTGCTTCCACATTTGAAAAATAGGCAACATACTGGGCTGCATACTGGAAATATATTTGAAGCACATATGGAAGCCACAAGGTTTTTTTTTTTTTTTTTTTTTTTCAGTCTCCAGAAAATGACTAGAGGGCAATAAGGTTCAAGAACATCTTAGGATGTCTATAAGTCTCTCCTGGGGTCTAGAGACTAGTTTGTTAATCAATTTAGTCCATTTTCTGTTGCTATAACAAACTACCCGAGGCTAGGTGCTTTACAAAGGATAGGTATTTATTTAGCTCACAGGTTTTTTTGTGTGTGGTACTGGGGGTGGAACCCAGGGGCTTTTCTACTTCCAGGCTACACTCCCAGACCTATTTTATATTTTATTTGGAAACAGGGTCTCACTAAGTTGCTGAAAGCCTCACTAAATAGCTGAGGCTGACTTTGAACCCGTGCGATCCTCCTGTCTCGGTGTCCCAAGCGCGGGGATTAAAAGTGTGTGCCACCACGCCCTGCTAGCTCAGTTTTTGAGGTCGAGAGCTTCTGCTCAGCTCTTGTGAGAGCTCCCTGGATATATCACAATATGGCAGACAGCACCATGGTGGGAGCAGAGCATACGAAGAAGGAGAGATCACCTAGTGAGACAGGGCCAGGCTTGCTTTTTAAAAATAACTCATTTTTCCTGAGAGTTAATTCCGTCCAGGAGACCAGCATAATCCTTTCCAAGACCTAACTACCTTTAGCAAGCACCATCTACTAAAAGTTCCACCTCTCCACACCACCACTTTGGGGACCAAGCTTCTAGCTTATGAATATTTGGGGAGCAAACCACACCCAAACCACAGCAAGACAACAACAACAATAACAACGTCAACAACAACAACAATAATAGTAATAATCCTCAAACCCCAAAAACAAAAACAAAAAACTATTGCTGATGTTTGTTGTATCCTAGACCCGGACTGTGCTTCCTTTCAACAGTGCTATCCAGATAGAGAATCATGGGTTTTCAAACAAGGAAATCATGCTAGAAACGATTGTTTAGCATCTATTTCAACTTCCTTTCAGTATGCCTTTATGTACAGAGGTCTAGAAATAGAAAAACTACATTTCCCAGTCTCCCTTGTTCCCATACAATTCAAGTTTCAGCAATTAGACGTGGTCACCTGAGACAAATTCAGAACCCATTTATTTAAGTGGGGAAAGAGCAACGGTGGGAAGCTTCTGTTTTGCCTGTGCAGGTTACAACAAGTGCAGGTGCCTCTGCATCCAGTGCTTCCTGCGGAGCCTTCCTGAGCCCGCCTTGCCCGCCTGAGGGCGGTGGCTTGCTGTCAGGAGAACTGTCAGCACACGTCTGCTGTCTGCTGTCTTCTTGACTCAGATCCTGCTGACTTTTCATCCACAGTGCTATGGAGTTCAGGGGCCAGCCCCACCTTCCTGTCACCTTGCTCACCGCCTGGGGCCTTCCATTAGAATCGCTGATGTGAGTGGTAGAACTGGAGTCTCAGTTACCTTTGTTCCAGAAGACACCTGGTCTTATATGAATTCCCCACCCCCTCCATACTTAATGCGAATCTGACAATTCCTAGGTCTATAAAGCTCTTTGTTAGCCGGGCATAGTGGCCCACACTTAATAATCCCAGTATTTGGGAGGCTGAGACAGGAGGATTGCAGGTTCACAGCCAGCTTCAGCTTCTTAGGCCCTCCGCAACTTAGTGAGACTCCGTTTTCAAATAAAAGGCTCGGAAAAGAGAAAAGTTTTTTGTTTAACTTAAAGGAGCGCGCGCGCGCGTGTGTGTGTGTGTATGTGTGTGGCACTGGAGATTGAACCCAAAGTGATTCTACCTCTGAGCTAAACCCTGGCCTGATTTTATTTCTTATTTGGAAACAGGGTCTCACTAGGTTGTAGAGGGCCTCTCTAAGTTGTCGAGGCTGGCCTCACACTTATCCTCCTGTCTCAGCCTCCCAAGTACTGGGATTACACACGTGTGCCACCACGCCCAGCTAACTTAAAGGAAATTTACCTTTCTAGCTACCTTGCCACCAAATGATGCTACTTCTTGGGGGCAGAAGCATCGTAGCCTGGGGCGCAGGCTGCTGCCGCAGTGGTCCAGGCCATCTAGATAAACAGACTGAGGTCTCCAGACCGTTTACAAAGGGAGCAAGTGGAAGATGGAGATGCCACGTGAAGTGGAAAGGATAATTCTTTAGGAAAGAAGCAGACTTTAGAAAGTAAACTATAGTACTGACCTGGGGGCTGGGTAGCCTGTAGGGTTACCCGGGTAATTGGGTAGGCGGGGAGGAGTTTCCTCCAGTCCTAGACAGAGTCCCCGTGTGCAGTGTGTGGGCTTTGTCCTTTACACAGACACCTGGCAGAGGGAACCCAGTAGCAGCAGCAGTAGCAGTAGCAGCAACAGCAGCAAAAATCCAGCCTGTGCCCTACTTGCACAGGGCTGCTTGTAAAAAGGGCCACTGTTTACAGTCCTCATAAGTCCTAAGGGCAGCCCCAACAGCCAGAAAGGTGCGTCACCTCCCCCATCTGCAAGCCTGGAAGGACACAGATATGCAGAGAGAGCTGTTGGCCTAGCCCCACTCCTGGTTCAGTAGGAGTCAGCAGTTTGACCTTTTATTCCAAGCTACACAGAACAGGCAAGGTGGCATTGGGTTCGTTATTGCGTCCTCTGCCAAGCATTTTTGTGCCATAAACTGCACGCAACGAACTCTGCAATCATTCCTTGGACTTTGAAAATTGCTTAGAAAAGAATACTTCATCTCCAGCGAGGATGTGGGGAGAGGCAGGGTAGAGAAAAACAGGAGGAGACAAAGTCCTCTGGGAACACAAAACCTCCAGTTTCCCTTCTAGAATGACTAGCTGCATTGGATCTTTTATTCCTCGCCCAGGGAACACGTTCAGCGAGTATAAAACTGGCTCAGGTTGCTTGCAGAAGTGCTTGGGTGGCACCAGGCCCTCCTGCAGTCATAGCAGTCCCATCTGAGTCTCCTACTGCCCTCAACCACATTCTCTAAGAACAGATAACAAGTCATTCTAGAAGAAGCTCCTTGGGCACTGAGGCCCTCTTCCCTCTGCTACCAGGGGAGCAGAGATAAAGCTTCTGTTGGCAGCAGCCAGGCTGTAGCCCCTGTGTGAGAATGGAGGACGTGCACACGAGAGAAGATGGTAGGTAGAAAGTCAGCCTTATGGAATTTCAAGCATAAATGTAAGTCATTGAAGCCACCTAAAGAAAAGCACCATGCCCGCCATCTGTGGCAAATATATATATATATATATATTTGGTGGTCCTGGGGTTCCTGGAAGCCCTTCTACCTCCGGGCTACACTCCCAGACCTATTTTTTTTTAACATTTTTATGTGGAAACAGAGTCTCTTAAGCCAGCGAGGCTGGCTCCGAACCAGCGCGATCCTCCTGTCTCCGCCTCCCAAGCGCGGGGATGACAAGCGTGCGCCACCACGCCCGGCAGTGGCATATGGTTTGATGCCTCGCCTACAATGCTCAGCAGGTGCACCGTCACACAGATGGGCCCAACCCAACCTCCGGCAGTCAGCAGCTGCCACCTCTTATCTTGAGACAGTCTCTGGACAGCAGGGCATTCCCCAAACAGCATCCTTGCTTCCCACGGAGGGTTCTCCCTTGTCTCCTGGAGTTGCCCAGTATGATTAGAACGCACTTTCCACCATGCTAAATTGCTTGACAAGTCATCCTGAAGTGCGACTGTCTCTTCTCCTCCCTGTCTCACCTCCACACCAACCTACTGGTATTTTCAGAAATCTCCCAAATCAACGGCTTGCACTGGAAGTAGATAAGATGCCTCATCTTTGCATGTTCTTCTAGGGGAACACAAAGTAAGACATCCTCAAACCTTCATCCAGTTTATTAAAACATTTCTCTCTTCCGTGTTTGACAGGCTTGACATCCCTCTCCATTCATTTGGAAAGAACACAAAGTTGGGGTGGCTGGTCCAGCTAAACAATGTGTTTTGATACAAGGCATATTGTGCAAATGTTAAAAACCCATGTGTGTATGTGTGTGTGTGTTTTACTGGGGACTTAACCAGAGGTGTTCTACCTTTGAGCTACACCAGCCCTAATTTATTTTTTATTTTGAAACACGGCCTCATTAAAGCCGGGTGTGGTGGCGCACGCTTGTAATCCCAGCATTCGGGAGGCTGAGACAGGAGGATTGCGGTTTGCGGACAGACTCAGCTACTTAGCGAGGCCCTTTGCAACTCAGTGAGACCTGGTTTCAAAATAAAGAATAAAAAATAGGGCAGGGGGGTGTATCTCAGAGGTCGAATGCCCCTGGGTTCCATCCCCAGGCCCACACACACACACAAAATCAAAACACGGCCTCAGTAAGTTGCTGAGGCTGTCCTTGAGCCTGCAATCTTCCTGTCTCAGCCTCTCAAGTACTGGGATTACAGGTGTGTGCCACCCTATCCCACTTAAAAATCCTAGTGTGGCCGGGTGTGATGGTGCACGCTTGTAATCCCCGCGCTTGGGAGGCTGAGACAGGAGGATCGCACAAGGTTCGAAGCCAGCCTCAGCTACTGAGTGAGTGAGGCTCTCAGCAACTTAGTGAGACCCTGTTTCCAAATAAAATATAAAATAGATCTGGGAGTATAGCCCGGAGGGAGAAAGCCTCAGGGTTCCACCCCCAGTACCACCAAAAAAAAAAAAAAAAAAAAAAAAAAAAAAAAAAAAAGAAAAAAATCCTAGTGTGATTCTAAGAAAATTTTCTGATTCTTTGGTAGACTGGAATTTATTGCATTGGGTATTTGTTCTGTTATCTGAATAATAACCAGGTGTTGAAAGGCTTTTACTTGGTAAATGCATTTTCTGATATATCAGTATGAGCCTATGATTCCAGTACTTGGGAGTCTAAGACAGAAGGATTGTAGGTTTGAGGCCAGCACACAGTAATTTAGTGAGGTATCACTTTAAATACAAAAGTAAAAAGGGCTGGGGGTATAGCTCACTGATACAGTACCCCAACATCAATCCCCAGTAAACACACACACACACACACACACACACACACACACACACTATCAGCATGGCCATATTTTAAATAGCTTAGGGAGCCAGGCATGGTAGCATACTCCTGTAATCCCAGCAATTTGTGAGGCTGAGGCAGGAGGATCACAAGTTCGAGGCTAGGCCGGGCAACTTAGAGAGACCCTGTTTTGAAATAAAAAACAAAAAAGGACTGCAGATGAAACTCACTGGTAGAGCACCCCTGGGTCTCATCTCCAGTAACACACATACCACACACTCACACACTAAATAAAATAAAAAATAAATAAATAAATTAAGGGAAGTTAGAACTTGAATTCTCTTGTGAATCATTTTATAAAACAAGCCCAAATTTATAAATTTTATATACTTTTGTTTTCTTAAGGTAAAATATACCTACCTTGATATTTCACTGTTAAATCCCACAGGCTGTCACCTGTAACCTCTTCCTCTTTTAAATGCTATTTCTAAGACAGGTGTGGTGGCCCACACATATAATCCCAGTACTTGGGAGGCTGAGACAGGAGGATTGCAGGTTCAAGGACAGCCTCAGCAAAGCGAGGTCAGTCTCAGCAAGTTAGTGAGACCCTGTTTCCAAATAAAAACTAAAATAGGACTTGGAGTGTAGCTCAGAGATAGAATATCCCTGGGTTCAATTTCTGGTACCAAATAAATAAAGAGAAATGCTATTTCTACTAGTTCCATTGAACCTATTGTCAAGGACCTAATGCAAGTCCAACTAAAGTACAATATGGATGGCTATACAACCTATGGGAAACTAGTTTTGTTCCCAAACAGCACCTCAGAGCATTTCTTTTGTCATTAATTTGTTGCAGGCTGCCGGCTAAGTCACTCTGATTGTGACTTCAGTCTTCCCAGCATATTGAATGATAAATTAATATTGGAAGTTATATGAAGAAGGAACAAGACTATAGCCCTTTCTTAGAAATAAAATATTAGAGTGTATTTCAGTATAAGAGCAATTTGTATGCACACGAAACAAGAAGACTTCAGAAAAGCAGAAGAGAAAAAAAACACTGGAATTTCGCTTGCCTGAAGAAACTTAGCATTTCATTTTAGTTTTCTTCCAATCTTGTGTGTGTGTGTGTGTGTGTGTGTGTGTGTGTGTGTGTGTGTGGTATTGGGGATTGAGCCCAGGGGCATTCTACCTCTGAGTTACACCCCCAACCCAATTATATATATATATATATATATATATATATATATATAATTTTTTTTTGGCGGGTCTGGGGATGGAACCCAAAGGCATTTGACCTCTGAGCTACACCCCCTGCCCAATTTTTTATTCTTTATTTTGAAACAGGGTCTCACTGAGTTGCAGAGGGCCTCACTAAGTAGCTGAGGCTGTCCGCGAACCGCGATCCTCCGGTCTCAGCCTCCCGAATGCTGGGATTACAAGCGTGCCCACCACGCCTGGCTCCAATTTTATTTTTTATTTGGAAACAGGGTCTCACTAAGTCGCTGACAGCCTCGCTAAGTTGCTGAGGCTGGCCCCGAACCTGTGATACTCCTGTCTCGGCCTTCCATCTGATTTCATTAGCACATCATAAGCACGCTCTATATTATTATCTCTTGTTAGACATCACTATCTTTTTTTTTTTTTGCGGGTCTGGGGATGGAACCCAGGGGCATTCTACCTCCGAGCTACACCCCCTGCCCTATTTTTCATTCTTTATTTTGAAACCGGGTCTCACCGAGTTGCGGAGGGCCTCACTAAGTAGCTGAGGCTGCCCGCGAACCGCGATCCTCCAGGTCTCAGCCTCCCGAATGCTGGGATTCCAAGCGTGCCCACCACGCCCGGCTTAGACATCACTATCTTAATAGCAACATGGAACTCTCATGAGTAGATACAGCACAGTTTACTTATCCGTTCTCATTGTTCAGACACTTTCCCATATTTTTAAAGTAATGCCTGGCTGAATTTAGTTTGTGTTACAGTGTGCTTCTCCATTGTCTTTCCCAACAATTGTTCGTCCTTATTCATAATGTGTAGATTCCATGTCTCAGAGATAATGGGTTCCCATCTTCTCAATCACGCATATTGGGAGCTTGCTCTGTGCTGGTCCCCTTAAGGGAGCTGAAGATGAATAAAACACAGCTATGTTATGCACAAATAGTAGCAACACCTGTGAGACCTCTACACAGGATGTGATAAAAGCACAGAGAGGCAAGTCTCTAACTCTAGTTAAAGGAATGTTCTAGAAAAATGCACGGAGCTAGAGCATATTATGCTAAGTGAGATTAGCTAGTCTCATGAAGTCAAGGATTGTATATGTTGTCTCATATGTGGAAACTAGGGAGAAAATAGGGGACAAGGAACTTGAGATAAGTGAAGAGAGAGACCAGTAGAATAGTTGAAGGGGACGGGGGGGGGGTGGGCGGTGAAGAGAGGGAGATGGTGAATGAATGAAGGAAACAATTCAAATCACGCAAAGACCACATGTGAAGGTATCGCCATCGATTGCACTAATATAAATGGGGAGGCGGGTGCCGGGGGAGAGCTGCAGGGAAACACACCGAGTGGCGCGTGCATGCGTGCTAGTATCACACTGAGCCTCGCTATGACATGTAATTACAACGCACCAATAAAAGTATTACAAAAAGAAGCAGGGTCAAGTGATAGCACTAGGAGAAAGTCCGCAAGAGAAGGCAACCTGCGAGAAAGGCCTCTCTGGACGCATATTTGAACTGAGACTTGAATGACAAGACGTTTCTAGCCACGCAAGGACCCAGCGGAAGAGCGTTGGAGGCAGAAGAACACCAGGCCCAAGGAAGCTGCAGCGACCTTGGCTTGTTCATGGGTGACGGGTGAAAGAGAGAGTAGCAGAGTTGACATCAGAGAATGGAGGAAGAAAGGAAAGGGGGCCAAATCAGAGGGCTACAGGGCAAGTTCCGGAGTTCAGTGGGTGTTAAAGAACACGAATGGGGAGTCGCATCGATGTATGAAGTTGCATGACTCTTTCAAGACCACTTACTAGCAGCAGTAGTAGAGAAGGCAGATGGACGGATTGTTAAGTGGCTAGAGCTCGCAGAATGAGCAGAGCACAAAGACAGTGGGGTGAGGAGTGCAGCGCACTGGAGACGTCGAGTCTATACTCTAAGGTCTAGGCTGGAGAGAAGGAGGGTAGAAGGGGAGATGTTTGGGAAGAGGTAGGTGTAACAAACAGAGAGAAAACGAGATCGGAGGGTTGGTGGTTTTAGAGGGTTTTTAATAGAGCAGACCGAATAGAAATAAGGCAGAGGTGCTGGGCATGATGGGCACACTTGTGATCCCAGTCCTTGGGGGCGTAAACCGAAGGATTGCAGGTTCAGAGACAGCTTCAACTCCTAGTGAGGCACGTCGCAACTTAGTGAGGCCCAATTTCCAAATAGAAAATAAAATAGGGCTGGAGGTGTAGTTCAGAGGTAGAATGTTCCTAGGTTCAATCCCCAGTAACAGAAAGCAAGCAAGCAAGCAGAGGAAAATCTATAAGGACAAACACTTGGGTTTAGAAAGCAGAGGTGTGAGCTGGGCGTGGTAGTGCAAGATTGTAATCCCAGTACGTGGGAGGCTGAGTCAGGAGGTTTCAGGTTTGTGGCCAGCCTCAGCTACTTATGCTCTCTGCAACTAAGTAAGGCCCCGTTTTAAAATAAAGAATAAAAAATCGGGCTGGGGGTGTAGCTAGGAGGTAGAATGCCCCCCGGGTTCCATCCCTAGCACCACAGAAAAAAAGAAGAAAGAAAAGAAAGCAGATCTGCAATAGTTTTGGGTAAGGTCAAAGTCCATTGCTTAGACAAAATGGAGGTGATCGCTAAAGAGGAAATGAAAGAAGAGGGATATAAGATAGGGTGTTAGGATTTGATCAAATTGTAAACCTTTGACTTCCGGGAAGATGGCGACCGAGAAAAGCGGGGCTTAAGAGCCCTGCTAACAACCAATTTCCATTACCACAAAACCAGCGCCTTTCATAGCCAGAAAACACCATCACCAGAAAAACAAAAAATCCACCAGGCTCCAGAGAGAAAGCGGACTGAGAACAGAGCTCAGGGCCACAGAGGAGACACACGCGCCCGAGGACGCGGCAGCAGCGCCATACTGCCGGCGGCAGCGGCGAACTCATCGGACGCCTACAGCAAGCAGAGGTGAGCCGCTGAGGAACAGCCAGGCGGGATCTTTCGGCGCAGAGAGGATTTAAAGCTCCCAGTGGCTGAGCTCAGCACACGCTGCAGGGATTCAGAGTGGAAATCAAAACCAGAGAAGAAAAAATACACCAGCCTCATGGCCGAGGGCGTAGCCGCGGCGCCATATTGCCACCGGCGGCGGCAGCAGCAGTGAATTCGCTGAATCCAGCACAGCTACATCTGCGTACTCAAGAACAGTGAGTCAAATTGTGGGCCACAGAGGAGAAATCCCAGTACTGTACCTCACTGAGGTACTCACTGTACCCAGTGAGGGAGTGGTGGTGGCAGAGATACCACACCATAGGAGAACGTGCAACCTGGCACTCCCCATAGTTTAAAGCAGCCTCTATTGACTCCCTGGGTCAGAGACTCTGTGATAAAACCCAGTAAAGGAGTAGTGGGGTCTGAGATACTACTGACTCGAGATCCAGAACACCTTAAGTGAAGTCATAGTGACCCAAGGGAAGAACCCAGAGAAGGCACAAACTTCCTAAATCATGGGAAAGAGGAATAATACTGGAGCAATGAATGCCGCCCACAACCCCACAACATCAGAACCTGATAAAACAGAAAATCAGAGATTTCTAGAAGATCAAATCAGGAAAATAACTGTAGAAATAATAGAGGTGCTTCGAAAAGAACTCAGAGAGAGCCAAAAAGAGATAAAGGATGCAATTAATGAAGTAAAGGCCTCAATTCAAAGCACAAACAACCGATTAGACCACATGGAGAACAGAATCTCGCTCTTAGAAGATGAGCAATCCAAAAATGAACGCATAGTTTCTAATCTCGGAAAAAATATCCGACAGCAGGAATCTGACATTGAAGAAATATGGGCCCATCTTAAGAGAGCTAACCTAAGAATAATTGGAATAGAGGAGGGAAAAGAAAGTGAAACCAAAGGGATCAACAATCTCTTCAAGGAAGTAATAGCAGAAAATTTTCCAAACATAGAGCAAGAGGTTGATGCACAGGTCCAGGAAACTTATAGAACTCCCTTTAGACAGGATCGGAGAAGAGGATCCCCACGCCACATAATTGTCAAAATGACCAATGTGGAAGCCAAGCAGAGAATCTTAAAGGCAACAAAAACAAAGGGCCAAGTGACATTCAGAGGCAAACCAATTAGAATCACTCCAGACTTCCCAAACCAAGTCATGAGAGCCAGAAGGGCTTGGAGTAACATATTCCAAACTCTGAAAGAAAACAACTTCCAGCCCAAAATTTCCTATCCAGCAAAACTTTCTATCAAATTAGATGGAGAAATAAGAAGCTTCCATGACAAACAGAAACTGAAGGAATTTATGTCTTCAAAACCAGCGCTAGAGAAAATACTCAAAGAGATTAACTACAAAGAAGAAATAGGTAACACTCACCAGAACCAGAGAAACAAGAGTTTCCATCCAACAGACAACTAAGATTGGTTATCTGTGGAGATTCATTATTTATGTTAGTCTTTTACCTATCTCTAAATTGTATTGTTTGCCTTTATTGTTATTAATTTTTAGGATTTCTAGTTGGGATATTAATATACCTTCAGATATAGCATTTGGAAATATTTTATCCAATTCTATTAGTAACTTTTAACTCTGTTTACATTATCTTTGGATATACAATATTTTTTTTTATTTTCTAGGGAGTTTGTATATTCTTCTGTTGCCTGTGCCATTGAAATCATATCCAAGAAATCACTGCCAATTTCAATGTTGTGAGGTTTTATGACCCAGATTTTCTTCTAAAAGTTTATAGTCTTAAGATTTATATTTAGGTCTTTTATCTATTTTGAGTTAATACTTGTATGTGGGATTAGGTAAGGGTCCAATTTTATTCTTTTCCATGTAATTATTATTTTTCAACAATATTTAGTTAAAAGATTATTATTCCCACCACCAAATGTTCGTGGAAACCTTGTCAAAAATAACTTGACAATATAGGGAAGAATTTAGCTCTAGGCTTGTATTTAACTCCAATGGTTTATATATCTGCCTTTAGAACAGTACTACACTGTTTCAATTATTGTAGCTTTATATGGTTTGAAATCAGAAAATATATATCTGCTAGCTTTGTTCTTTTTCAAGATCGTTTTGGGTATCTAGAATTCATATTCCATATTAGGATAGATTTTTTCTGAAAAATAAATATATAAATATATGATAGTTTCAACAAAAAAACAGAAAAAAATATGATCTGGTAAGAAAGAAAGCAAAAAGAAATATTGAAATGTTATCTTTAAATCATCAAAAGCTTGGCATCAGACAAATGAAACTGTTATGTGAGATTATCATTTTTAATTTTGGATAAATTGCTATAATACTAGATGTCAACCACAAGCCAAGCATGGGAAGGAGGGATGGGGAGGGAATGGGGTGGGGATCGGGTGGGGGCTGACTGGGCGATGTGTGCACGTATGTCTACCAAAGTTTGTATCCCACTATGATGTATGAATACAGTGCACCAATAAAATAAAAAAAAAAAATTGTAAACCTTTGTGTTTCAAAGGACACCATCAAGCCGGGTGTGGAAGTACAGGCCTGTAATCTCAGTACTTGGGAGGCTGAGACAGGAGGATTGCAGGTTCCAGGCCAGCCTCAGCAACTCTCAGCAATTCAGTGAGATCCTGTTTCAGACTTAAAAAGGGATGGAAGTATAGCTCAGAGATTGAATGAACCTGGGTTCTAGTACCCCCCCCCAAAAAAAAATCAAGAAATTAAAGTGAAGCTGGGCGTGGTGGCACACTCTTGTAATCCCAGCATTCAGGAGTCTGAGATGGATCGCGGTTCGAGGACAGCCTCAAGTACTTAGTGAGGCCCTCCGTAACTTAGTGAGACCCTGTTTCAAAATAAAGAATAAAATATAGGGCAGGGGGTGTAGCTCGGAGGTCAAATGCCCCTGGGTCCCATCCTCAGACCTGCAAAAAAAAAAAAAAAAAAGAAAGAAAGAAAGAAAGAAAGAAAGAAAGAAAAAGAAAAAAAAGAAAAAGTGAGAAAACAATCCACAGAATAAGAGAATATTTGCAAATCATTTAAAATCATTTATCCGATAAAGCACCTGTATCTAGAGTATATAAAGAACTCTTACAACTCAATGATAAAAAGATAACACAATTAAAATAGGCAAAGAATCTGAATAAACATTTCTTAACAGAAGATAAACAAATGGTCAGTAAGTACATGAAAAGATTGTATTATTATCCATCAAGGAAATGTAAATAAAAACCATAACGAAATACCACTTTATACCTTCTAGAATGACTGTAATGAAAAAGATAAACGCTGGGCATGGTGGTGCACGCTTATAATTCCAGTACTTGGAAGGCTGAGGCAGAAGGATCACGCAGGTTCGAAGCCAGCCTCAGCTACTTAGTGAGGCTCTCAGCAACTTAGTGAGACCTTGTTTCCAAATAAAATAGAAAATAGGTCTGGGAGTGTAGCCTGAAGGTAGAAAGTCTCTAGGTTCTGTCCCTAGTACCACACACACACAAAAAGATAAAGAACTATTGGCTAGAGTGTGGAGAAGTTGAAACCCTTATGCACCCACTGGGAAGAATGTAAAATGCTTTGGAAAATAATTTGGCAGGTCTTCAAAATATTAAAAGGACTTACTCTATGACCCAGAACTTTCACTCCTGGGGATATAGGCTCATGAGAAGCGAAAGCATATGTTCACATATCAACTTGTACACAGATGTTCATCATATCATTACTCAATAGTCAAAATGGAACTAGCCCACATGTCCATCAACTGATGAATGGATCAGCAAAGTCTGCTCTGGTCATATAAAGCTACAGCATGGATGACTTGAAAACATGCCAAGTGAAGGAAGACAGTCACAAAAAATGCATATTAAAAGACATGTTTCTACTTATATGAAGAGCCCAGAACAGGCAAATCTCTAGAAACAGACATGAGATTAGTGGTTCCTGAAAGTAAAGTAGGGGTTGAGCGTAATGGAGAGGGGCCAACATTATTTTTTAGTGAAATAGAATAGATTGAAGTGTATTATACATAGAGTAAACATTTTCTTAAAACTTTTGTTTCAAGCATGTACATATATATGTAAGCCAGATGTGGTAGTGCAGGCCTGTAATGCCAGGTCTGAGGACATCCTCAACAATGTAGCCAGACTCTGAGCAACCTAGCAAGACCCTGTCTCAAAACAAAAAGGAAAAAAATGGGCTGGAGGTGTAGCTCAGAGGTAGAATACTTCTGGGTTCAATCCCCATTACCACAATAAAAAAAAAAAATATATATATATATATATATATATATATATATATTATGTCATAATTTTGCTGTTGGTTTCAATAAAAAAATTGACCATCCTGAGCAGGATGTGGTTGTGCACACCTGTAATCTTAGTACTTGGGAAGTTGAGACAGGCAGATCACAGGTTCAAGACCAGCCTTGGCAACTTAGTAAGATCCTATTTTAAAAAATCAGGCTGAGGATGTACCTTACAGGTGGAATACCCTGGGATTCAAATTCCCAGTACCACAAAAGAGAAGAGAAGAAATGAGAAGAGAGAGACATTTCTGCACCATGCTCTCTGGTTCAAACATTTATGGCTATAATTCTTTTCTAAAACATATCGATTATTATATTAAATTGAGAATCACAGATTGTGAATAGCTTTGATAGTTTGTACTAGTAATAGCATAGCATTCTTAGAATTTAAAAATATTTTATCCAGATATGGCGGTACACACTTATAATTTCAGTACTTGGGAAGCTGAGACAGGAGGATTGTAGGTTCACAACCAGTCTCAGCTATTTAGGCCCTCTGCAACTTAGTGAGACCCTGTTTAAAAATAAAAAATAAAATAGGGCTGGGGGTGTAGTCAGAGGTAGAATGCCCCTGGGTTCAATCCCCAGTACCACACACAAAAAAATTACTCATTTATGTTTTGGGACTGGGATTGAATCCAGGGGCACTTTACCACTGAGCTACATCTCCAGCCTTTTTTGCTTTTTATTTAGAGACAGCGTCTCACTAAATTGCCCAGGCTAGCCTTGAACTGAGTGCCTTCTGCCTCAGTCTCCTGAGTAGCTGGGATTACAGGTGTGAATCTCTACGCTTAGCCCAAATTTTATTTTTCATTGAAAAAAAACAATTGTGCATATTTATGTGGTACAATGTGGTGTTTTGATCTATATATTACATACATCATAGAAATTGAAGGATGCTTTACATTTAGTTTTGCTTAGAATTTTCCAGGAGTTGGTCACTGTGTTGGGAAGTACAGCTTTTGTGATTGGGGTCTCCACTAAAGCACACCTCCGTCAGTAAGCATCTCGAGCTGTCTCTCAAATGGCTACCATGATTAGTATAAGCATCTGACTACTTTATTATGTCTTTCGGTGTTGCCACGTCTGAGGGTTTACATTTAGATTTGGATGTTATTTTATTGTACATGATTTCCTTTTACTTCTTTCTACAAGGGCATGCTGTCGGGTTTTTATGATTATGTGTAGAGGTATGTGGTGTCTCCTGTGAATTTCATTTCAAGCAAGTACAGGGGGCTACTATGTGTTTTCAAAGGATCAGTAGGTCTGAAACTGCTGATCTAAGTAACTAATCCTTAGCATATGACAATACCTTTTTTCCCCAGGGCACCTAGCTTATCTTCCCACCGTCTAACAGCAGAGCGGTGCATCATATTTCCTTGGCTCTAAGACTGTAAACAGATTGCTCAGCTCTGTCCTCGTCACTAGGATTTATGATCTACAATAACAATTTTATCCATTTTCTTGATCATAATACTTACCGCTTTGTCATTTGTTCTTTGGAACATTTGGTGCCCTCTTGGAGAAACACATAATCAAAAAGTCCAGTGAGTCAAATCTTTAAGGCAGTTTTAAAATGAAGTGAACCCAAATTTCCTTAAGTTTAGAATTTTCTCCTGAAGAGTTAGGAAGCGAGCATTAGCGAGCACATCTATTTAGTCTTATGCCATACACATTGGCAATAAACACCCTGGTAGGAAAATAAGCAGTTAGTGTCATGCACACAGTAACAAAAAATAAATATATACTTTGAGCTGGATTCAAATATGAACCTATAGATCATGTTGTCAACACAGTGAAAGAGAAAAAATGCATCATCAGTGAATAAGCCTGTAATAAATATGCAGGCTTGACCTTAGGCAAGATTGCAAAGGAGCTGGCGTTTGTTTCTTACACTTCCATCTTCTTTCTTTGGAGCCCCTTCACTCCCCAGCATCCCTCAGAACTGTGAGTCAGGGCCCTCAGTCCACGTGGAATTAGCAAGCATTTTTTTCTTGTGTGTGTGTGTGGTACTGGGGATTAAACCCAGGGGCATTCTCCCTCTGAGTTACACTGTCAGCTCTATTTTATTTTGTATTTGGAAACACGGTCTAACCAAGTTGTGGAGAGTTTCACTGTGTTGCTATGGCTTACCACGAACCTGTGATCCTCCTGTCTCAGCCTCCCAAGTACTGGGATTACAGGTGGGCGCCACTATGCCCTGCTAGCAAGCATTTTTGAGCTGATTGTGTATTCTAGACATCATAGTAGGCACTATCAATTTTTTAAACGTAAAGCTTTTTTTTCCCCCTGAATGAAGGAAAGGGGAAAGGTTATTTTTCCCTCAGTGAATTTACAATCATTTAAAATCAGATGAACTACTATTTTGTGTGTTTTGTATTGGGGACTGAACCTAGGGGGGTATTTTCCCTCCAAGCAACATCCTCAGTCCTTTTACAAATTTTTTATTTTGAGCTGGGTGTGGCGGCACAGGCATATAATTCCACTACTAGGAAAGCTGAGACAGCAAGTTGCAGGTTCGAGGACAGCCTCAGCAATTTAGTGAGACCCTGTCTCAAAATAAAAAACAGAAAAAATAGGGCTAAGGGTGCAGCTCAGAGGTAGAATGCCCCTGAGTTCAATTTCCAGTAACACACACACGTACACACACAACATACACATACACACACATATTTTTGTTTTGAAACAGAGTCTCACTAAATTGCTGAGGCTGTCCTTGAACCTGCAATTCTTTTATCTCAGCCTCCCAAGTACTGGGATTATAGACATATACCACCCATTCCTGGCTGCAGATGAACTATTTTTAGAGGTCAGGATAGTGATTACCTTGGATAAAGAGGAGTGACTGGGCGGGCCGCCAGGCCCCGACCCTGGGCAGATGGGCAGGCGCTGGCAAGGCATCCTTAGGCCACCTCCTCCCCACACACCCGGAATGAAAAAAATTTTTTCATCATTACCGAGTGCCTGATTCCACATCCTCCCCACACACGTACACACACAACATACACATACACACACATATTTTTGTTTTGAAACAGAGTCTCACTAAATTGCTGAGGCTGTCCTTGAACCTGCAATTCTTTTATCTCAGCCTCCCAAGTACTGGGATTATAGACATATACCACCCATTCCTGGCTGCAGATGAACTATTTTTAGAGGTCAGGATAGTGATTACCTTGGATAAAGAGGAGTGACTGGGCGGGCCGCCAGGCCCCGACCCTGGGCAGATGGGCAGGCGCTGGCAAGGCATCCTTAGGCCACCTCCTCCCCACACACCCGGAATGAAAAAAATTTTTTCATCATTACCGAGTGCCTGATTCCACATCCTCCCCAAACCACACATACTCTCTTCTCTTATTTAAAAAAAAGGGAAAAGAAAAAAATATTCAAGGGGGGTTAAGATGGCCGAGGCGGCAGGTAAAATATTGGAGATGCAGACAAAACATATACATCTGAACTGGAACTTTTGGAAAAATTCCCCGCGAAGGAGGATTGAGGCTTCTCTACATCTTTAAGAATCCTGGACATCACCTGTAAGGAGAGAGTCTAGCGGAGACCTAGGAGGAAGGCGGTGGCAGCAGCAGTGGCCGAGATGGCGGTGGAGGCTTGTCTTTGGGAGAGGCAAACATCTGATCCAACCCACCCTGATTCTCTGAAGAAATTACCCCAAAGGTCGAATGCTACTGTCACGCATGCTTAGGAACACTGGACATTATGCGGTATGGGAAAAGAGCTTGGGAAAGATTTGAAATGGTGGAGACAGTCGCATTGGCAGCGGCAAGTACTCAGGGGAGGCAGAGATCTGACGTAATACACCTGGAACTTTTGAAGAAATTACCTCAGAGGTAGAATACTACCACCACGCACCTTGGGAACGTGGGACAACCTGCTGGGTGAAGAGGGGGTTTGCCATGAGGCAAGGCAGGTGATGGGGCCTCCGAGGCCGGGATCAGAGCCTGCCCTGTGGTTAGGTCGGTGCCGGGGCCAGCGAGGCCGGGATCGGAGCATGCCGTAAGACGAGGCTGGTGCTGGGGCCTCTGAGGTCGGGATCAGAGCCAGCTGATGTGTTGGGCCAGTGCCGGAGCCAGCAAGGCCAGGATCGAAGCCTGCTGTGAGGCAAGGCTGGTGCTGAGGCCTTCGAGGCCGGGATTGGAGCCTGCCAAGGGGTTAGGCCAGTGCCGGGGCCATTGAGGCTGGGATCGGAGCCTGCTGTGAGGCAAGGCCAGGGCCGGGTCCTGGATAGGAGCCTGCCGAAGGGTTAGACTGGTGCTGGGGCCAGCGAGGCCGGGATTGGAGCCTTCCTTGAGGTATGGCCGGTGCTGGGGCCTCCAAGGCCGGGATTGGAGCCTGCCGAGGGGTGAGGTCAGTGCTGGGACCAACGAGGCCGGGTTCAGAGCCTGCCGTGAGGCAAGGCCGCTACTGAGGCCTCTGAGGCTGGGATTGGACTCTGCCAAGGGGTAAGGCCGGTGCCAGGGCCAGCGAAGCCGGGATCAGAAACTGCCGTGAGGCAAGGATGGAGCTGAGACTTATGAGACCAGGATAGGAGCCTGCCGAGTGGTTAGGCCGGTGCCAGGGTCAGCGAGCCCGGGATTGTAGCCTGTCATGAGGCTAGGCCAGTGCTGGGGCCTCTGAGGCCGGGAGAGGAGCCAGCCAGGCCAGGATCGGGGCCTCCCATGAAGCAAGGCCAGTGCTGGAGCCAGCAGGGTCAGGATCAGAGTCCTCCGGGTGTCCAGGCCACTACTGGGGCCGTCAAGAGTGGGATCAGAACTTGCAACGCGGCAGGCACAGAGAGCACAGAAAATAAAATCCAGATGCTTCACCTAATTAGCAAGAACTAGGATGAAAGGGGTAACAGTAGGAGGTCAAGTAGTAGAAAGGGCCCTATGGCAAAGCAATTAAAGTGACCAATCAGAGGGGAGGGGATGGGGGAGGATGGAATCTCTTTAAAACTTATGAGGTGCGTAAACAGTTACATCAAAGATAATCACCAATTAAGCATGGGATCAAGGGGAGGGAGGGAATGGGATGGGAATTGGATGAGGGCTTATTGGATGATATGTGCTTGTATATCCTCTCAAGTCTTGTATTCCAAAGTGATGTATGATTACAAAAAATAATAATAAATAAAAATATTAAAAAAAGAGGAGTGACTGGGAAGGGACACAAGGGATTCCAGGGAGTTGGTTATACTATATTTTTTAAATTATTGTGGCAGAAAAACACGTAACATAAAACTTACCATCTTATCTATTTAAATAAATGGTTTTGCAGTATTAAGTATATTTAAATTGTTGTCAAACAATCTCTCGGATTTTTCCCACTTAAAAAAAACCCTGAAGTTTATGCCAGGCGTGGTGGCGCATGGTTGTAATCCCGGTATTTGGGAGGCTGAGATAGGAGGATTGCGCAGGTTTGAAGCCAGCCTCAGCTACTTAATGAGGCTCTCAGCAACTTAGTGAGACCTTGTTTCCAAATAAAATATAAAATAGGTCTGGGAATGTAGTCCGGAGGTAGAAAGCCCCTGGGTTCCATCCCCAGTACCACACACACACACAAAAAAAAAAAAAAAAAAAAACCCTGAAGTTTTAGCTGGGCATGGTGGCGCACACCTATAATCCCAGTACTTGGGAAGTTGAGACAGGATGACAGGTTTGAGGTGAGCCTCACTAATTTAAAAAGACACTCAGCAACCTAGTGAGATGCTGTTTCACAATTAAAAAAATACAATAGAGCTGGGTATGGTGGCGCACACTTGTAATCCCAGCATTCAGGAGGCTGAGACCAGAGGATCATGGTTCGCAGACAGCCTCAGCTACTTAGAGAGGCCCTCTGCAACATACTGAGACCCTGTTTCAAAATAAAGAATACAAAATAGGGCAGGGAGTATAGCTTGGAGGTCGAATGCCCCTGGGTTCCATCCCCAGACCCGAAAAAACAAATACAGTAGGGCGGGTGGTGTAGGTTGGAGGTAGAATTATACTGGGTTTAACACCCAGTACCCAAACAAAACAAAACAACTCCGAATGTTATGCTATTCAGTTGAAATCATGAGAGCTGCCCTGCCTGCATTCCAGTATGATAGCAGCATAGAAAGGGAAGTGGCTACATGCTAAAGGGGCCAAGCAGGTGACCTTCCCTTCATAACAGTCCACTCTCTTGAGAACTAGTTCACTCAGTCCTGAGAGGCCAGCATTAATCCCTTCTGAAGGCAGTGCCTCTAATGACCTAAATTCCTTCTACTAGCTCCCACATTTTGTACCAGCACACTGAGGACCAAGCCTCAGAGAACACATGAAATCTTTGAGTACACTCTTTAATCATAGCAACTAGGAATCAATTCTCTAAGTGACAAAAAAATTATAGCCGGGCGTGGTGGCGCACGCTTGTAATCCCAGCATTTGGGAGGCTGAGACAGGAGGATAGTGGTTCACGGACAGCCTCAGCTACTTAGTGAGGCCCTCTGCAACAAAGTGAGACCCTGTTTCAAAATAAAGAATAAAAAATAGGGTTGGGGGTGTAACTTGGAGGTAGAATGCTTCTGGGTTCCATCTCAGTACTGCAAAAAAAAAAAAAAAAAAAAAAAAAAAAAAAAAAAAAAGGAGACTTTTCTTGAGTGTCTTGCTAGGAGCTCAGAATTTAAACCAATTCCTTTTACATTCACTGTTTCCCAGAGAGCTGGATAACAGAATCTGCCTGGGATAAATGCATGTGGCTGCAGACAGGAGTGACAGAGGACTTCTGAAAGGTCTCTAGTGACTTGGCCTGTTTTTACTTTTCGGCTAAAGAAATCCTTGATGTTTACAAATAGGGGTTGCCCTTAAAAGTACATTAGCTGTGATGATGGCGTTTCTTAGGACACCCTTGGATTAATCATGAAAACAATTTTCTGAGGCACCGTTGGTAGCATTTAATACATGAGCTGCCTTAGTTACTGTATTATGGACAGAATTATGCTGTGCTCCCTCTCATGTGATCTGTGAAAATGGTTCGCTACTCTCTTGACTCAGAAAACCCCACGAAAATCATGCAAATCAAGAGGTTCAAATCTATATGTTCATTTTAAGAACACCTTGTGAAACTGCCCAGGCCATCAAGGGTATGCATATCTGCAAAGCCACCAAGTATCTGAAAGATGTCACTTTAATGAAGCGGTGTGTGTCATTCCCGCATTCCAGGGGTGGAATTGGTAGGCGTGCCCAGGTCAAACAGTGGAGCTGGACACAGGGTTAGTGGCCCAAAAAGAGTGCTGAATTTTTGCTGCACATGTGTAAAAATTCAGAAAGTAGCATTAAACTTAATGGTTTAGATGTGGATTCTCTGGTCACTGGACATCTCCAGGTGAACAAAGCCGCCAAGATGTGCTGCCATGCTTACAGAGCTCATGGTGGGATTAACCGTACATGAGCTCTCCTGCCGCACTGAGATGGTCCTCACTGAGAAGGCGCAAATTGTTCCTAAACTAGTAGAGGAGGTTGCAAAGGAAAAAAAAGATATCCCAGAAGAAGCTGAATAAACAAAAACTTATGGCATGAGGAATAAATTCAGCATAAAATAAATGCAAATAAAAGTACATTCGTAGCCCAGTGCCCTAGCACATACCTTTAATCCTCATACTTGGGAAGCTGAGACAGGAGGATTGCAGATTTGACATCAGCCTCAGCAGCTTAGACCCTCAGCAACCAAGTGAGAGCCTGTTTCTTAATAAAAAAAAATTAGAAGGGGTTAGGGGGTGTAGCTGGGAGGTAGAGCGTCCCTGGATTCAGTGTCCACTATCAAAACAGCAGCAACAGCATTAGTATGGGGGAACATTTCTAAACACTCCGTCCTTCCCGTTTGTCAAGGCAAAAATATTCAAGATCCATTCAAGGTGAACGAGGGCAGTTGGTATGGAAGCATCAGCCTCGACGCATCATTTCTGATTCCATTTTAAGGCTCCTGCAGCTCATTCTGACTCAGTAGAAGGCCTACTTGGGCCAGATCAATGAAAAGTTTGAAGCTCATTGTTTGAAACATACACTTTTGTATGTGGTATTGGGGTTTGGAGCCAGAGCCATTTTACCTCTGAGGTACACCTCCAGCCCTTTGTATTTTTTTTTAAACTGGTTCTCTTTAGGTTGCTGACAGTCTTGCTACAATGCTGAGGCTGTCTTTGAACTTGCGATCCTCCTGTCTCAGTCTCGCAAGTACTGGGATTATAGGCGTGTGTCGCCATGCCTGGCTTAAAACATTTTTAATTGAAGGTACATAACAAACATCAAATAATCAATATATTTTTAATTGAAGGTACATAACGAACATTAAATAGTCAACAAAATGATTTTAAATTAAGGTTTTTCAAGGCCTACTTTAGTGGTTTATTTAAAAAGAATAGTTGCCTATATCTAAAGGCAAATATATTTTAAAAATTAGCTTTGAGACATAGGTAAGCAGTATTTTATGATCTTGTTATACCATTAGTTGTTTAGTGACCTTCCTTCCTTCCTTCCTTCCTTCCTTCCTTCCTTCCTTCCTTCCTTCCTGGGATTGAACCCAGAGGCATTCTGCCTCTGAGCTACACCCTCAGCCCTTTTTATTTTGAAGTAGGGTCTTTTTAAGTTGCTGAGGCTGACCTTGAACCTTCAATCCTCCTGTCTCAGCCTCCCAAATATCAGAATTATAGGTTTATGTCACAACTCTTGGCTTAGCTTTTCTTTCATAGAGGGTTCCAAGTAAACTTTCTTCTGACTCCGATCAAATCATCACGAGACCTTAAAACAGCAGAGACTAAATTTATTCACAGAAGGTATGTGTATAACTGTTATAAACAAAGACTCTTCATATGTAGCCTTATGAAACTGTCGACAGCCCTGTCCTTAGATGATTCGCTCAGCTGTGTAGGTTTCTTACTTCCTTAGCTACAAAATGAAAGTTGGGCCAGCAGATTTCTAAGTTCCCTCCCAGTTCTAAAATGTCATGACTACATTCATAGCTGTGTCTATCTCTCAAGGCTAGAAGACTCAGAACAAGCCACTTAGAGCTTTCCTTGACAGTGGTTTTTTCTTTTGTTTGTTTTTGGTGCTAAGGATTGAACTCAGGGGCAATTTACCTCTGAACTACGCAGGAATAACCCGAGCTAAATGGTTTTGCAATATTTGTCCTATCTGCTATGATATTTTCTTCACCGGTAATGAAATGAACATAGCCCTATTTTCTATATGTATATAAATAAACTAGGATTGAGGGTCTAGCTCAGAGGTAGACAGCTCTTGGATTCAATCCCCAGTACAAAAAGAAAAAGCAAAGCAATAGGCAAAACCCGCGATAACCATAAAGCAATAACCTGTAGATAGAAGCGAGGGACACAGACTTGAGAGTTGGTTACTGTAAAGGGAATAGATGGCATGAGAGAAAACCACATCTGTCTTTGGCTTCCACAGATATCCAGAACGTGCCTGCTGGGAACGAGAGAGTCACTCTGTCAGCACATTCGGTGCTGCCAGGGGTGCCGTCTTCCGTGTGATTGCCAGTGCTGCCAGAAAAGCTTGTAATGGCCGCTGAAACATAAGATGGAACCATTCCTGGGACGGAGTGCTTCCTCTCACCCCAGCTCTGAGCCGGACACACACTGTGGTCCAGAGGCAGCACTTGGAGGACCAGGGTGCCTCAGTACTCATGCCAACCAAAGTGTTCAAAGTGTAAACTCTTTGCATCCTGAATCCCCCCCCCTTCCCCTTTTTGGTACTGGGGAATGAACTCAGAGGCTATTCTACCTCCAGAGCTACATTCCCAACCCTATTTATTTTTATTTTGAAACAATGTCTTGTTTCAAAGATTGATGGGAGTAACACTACTTGCTGGGGCTGTCCTTGAACCTGCGATCCTCCTGTCTCAGCCTCCCAAGTAAAGGCATGTGCCACCATGTCCAGCTCACGAACCTTTTTTGCCAAAGAAGTTGTGTACTTTCTTAACATTGCCCTACAAATTAAAAATGTATCTAATCAGGGTGTGGTGGTACATGCCTGTAGTTCTAGTACTTGGGAGACTGAGACAGGAGGATGGCAGGTTTGAGGCCAGCCTCAGAAACTTAGCAAGACCCTCAAAAACTTAGCAAGATCCTATTTCATAATAAACAATTAAAGCTGAGCTTGGTGGTGGTGCATGCTTGTAATCCCAGTACTTGGGAGGCTGAGACAGGAGGATGGCAGGTGTGAGGCCAGCCTCAGCTACTACTTAGTGAGGCCTGCAATTTAGTGAAACCTTTTCTCAAAAACAAAGAATAAAAAATAGCTCTGGGGCTTGTAATCCCAGCATTCGAAAGGCTGAGACCAGAAGATCACGGTTCACGGACAGCCTCAGCTACTTAGTGAGGGCCTCTGCAACTTAGTGAGACCCTGTTTCAAAATAAAGAATAAAGCCGGGAGTTGTGCTTGGGAGGCAGAGACAGGAGGATCCCGCATGTTCGAAGCCCCTCTCTGGTTTAAGAGACCCTGTTTCCAAATAAAACTATAAAAAAATAGGTCTGGGAATGTAGCCTGGAGGTAGAAGGGTTTCCAGGAACCCCAGTACCACCAAAAAAAAAAAAAAAAAAGAATAAGAAGTAGGGCAAGGGGTGTAGCTCAGAAGTCAAATGCCCCTGGGTTCCATCCCCAAACCTGCAAATAGATAAATAAATAAATACCCGGCATGGTGGTGCATGCTTGTAATCCCAGTACCTGGGAGGCTGAGACAGGAGGATCCAGGTTTGTGGACAGCCTCAGCTACTTAGTGAGGTCCTCTGCAACTTAGTGAGACCCTGTTTCAAAATAAATAAAAAAAGTAAACAGGGCTGGGGGTGTAGCTTAGAGGTAGAATATCCCTGGGTTCCATCCCCAGTATTGAAGAAAAAAAAGGCTGAGGGTGTAGCTCGGAGGTAAAATGCCCCTGAGTTCAATCCCCAGTACTACAACAACAACAACAACAACAACAACAACAACAACAACAATAATAATCAATTTTTAAAAGGGGCTGGGAATATAGCCCGGAAGTAGAATATCCCTGGCTTCAATCTATAGTACAAAAAACTCATAAATATACCTAAAAATGTTCAACCATAGTTTCTAGCTAAAACTCTTCAGTCTGAGACAGCTTGTGGCCACCCCTTTGGTCCGTTTCTCAAGAAAGCAACACCTTGGACGGGAAACTTGGCAATGGGCGGGTTGGCAGGGAGGGCGCTTGAGCTGCGTGGCTGGGTCTCGTTTCCTTCCGTAGCTCTGCCTTCCTGTCTCAGTCCATTTGCTGTTGCTCTGACAGAATACCCACAAGCAAGTGACTTCTAAAGAACGGAAGTTGACCCGGTCCCCAGTTGTGGAGGGAGCATGGGGCTGGCATCTGCTCTGCGTGTAAAGCGCCGTCACAGCACAGTAGAGGGCAAAAAGACCAGTAGCTACGTGTGCTTCTCAAAGAGGCAAAATGCAAGGGACGGCTTTGCTTTATAACAACCCACACTCTAGGTGACAAATGCAGTTCCTCAAAAGCCATAGTTCATTCCCAGGAGCTCACTTCCAGAGAGTGCTATTAACCCCTTTGTGAGAGTGGGGCACTCTTACCAAATACCTCTTAAAGGTCCCGTTACTCTAAGTACTGTTCCATGGAGGACCAGATTTCTACATGAGTTTTAGAGGATACCAAGCACATCCAAGCCACAGCACTTTCTCCTCAGGGGACAGGGATCTGGAAGGATATGCCAAGTACACCTGAGGACTCTGGGCATGTGGACACTGGTGGAGCAAGTGTGTACGTTCAAGGAAAGATGGATGGATGGAAACCAGCTTATGAGAGAATCTGGGCATCCTAATGCCCAGAGCCTGTGAATGTGTTACCTTAAAATGGCAGAAGGGGCTCTTGAGATGGGGGATGATCCTGGGTTATCTGGATAGGCCCAATATATTCATGCAGGTTCTTCTTTTTGTGGTATTGGGGTCCTAGGGGCATTGTACCTCTGAACTATATCCTCAGTCCTAGTTTTTTAGTCTTTTTATTATTTTGAAACAGGGTCTCACTGAGTTGCAGAGGGCCTCACTAAGTAGCCGAGGCTGTCCGCGAACCGCGATCCTCCGGTCTCAGCCTCCCGAATGCTGGGGTTACAAGTGTGCGCCACCACGCCCGGCTATCATGCAGGTTCTTATAAGAGTGAGGCAGGAGGGTGAGAGTGAGAGAAGAAGAAAGCAAAGGTCCCGGCACTGCGGGAACACAGGCAGCCTCAAGAAGCCAGGAAAGTTACAGCAATAGATTCTCCTCCAGAGCTTCCAGAAAGAATGCAGCTTTGTCTATTTCTTGATTTTACTTTTAGAGCTTTATTTCATTTTGAATTTATAAATGATAATTGCACATGTCTGGGAGTACTGTATAATGTTTTGATACATGTATGCATTGTGGCGTGATCAAATCAGGTGAATGAACATATCCATTGCCTCAATGATATATCGTTTCTGTGTAGTGAGACCATTTAAAACCATTTCTTTTAGCTATTTTATTTTTGGTACTGGGGATGGAACTCAGGGGCTTTCTACTTTTGGGATATACCCTCAGACTTATTTTATATTTTATTTGGAAACAGGGTCTCACTAAGTTGCTGAGAGCCTCACTAAGTAGCTGAGGCTGGCTTCCAACCTGTGTGATCCTCTCGTCTCAGCCTCCTTCCCAAGTACTGAGATTACAAGCGTGCACCACCACGCCCAGCTTCTTTTAGCTATTTTGAAATATAAAATACAAAATTATTATCTGTATTCACTGTGCAGTGCAGTAGAACATGAGGACTTTTTCTTCCTAAGTGAAACTTTGCACCAACGTCCCCCCACTCTCCACCACTACTCCTTGCTTTAGTTCTTCTGACTTCAATAACTGTAAGATAGTAAATTGTGTCACTTTTAGTCACTAAGTTTGTGATGATTTGTTGTAGCAGCAGTAGGAAACTAATACAGAGGGACTTAACAGAGTGTTTTCAACTCAATAAGCATGACTTAGGGAGAGCATTGGGGATAATGACTGGTGGGGGCATTCAGATAGCCAGCTACTATACAACTACACTAAACATCTCATAGCAGATGTTTCTGCTGTCAGCTAGAAACAGAGAGCTCAGCTGTGGATACGCAGTCATGGGCTCTTCCAATATGGAACTTAGAGCAGCGAGAGGAAGACTGGCATTAAAGCACACATCCCTGTTAACTTCGAGTGTGCATTGTGCCATGGAGGAGGTGTGTGTGGTGCTATGCACGTGCTTGAAATAAGAGGTAGTCCCATCCAGATGGCCAGGGGAGGTTCTCCTGAGAATGTGCCGGTTAGGGCCAGCTCTAGGGGTAGACAGAGATTAGTTATCTCAGGTTGGTGGGAGAGGAAAGAGCATTTCAGACACAGGAGCACAGACAAAAGCTGCAGGCAGGCCAAGCACTGCATTTTAAGGAATTTAAGCCAATACTACCAGAATAAACAAACAAAATAAGAGCTGGATCAGGCAGGGCCTTCTAGGTCATTAAAGTAGCTGGCCATGTTTACATTTTTAAAGATGACATAGGCTTCAGTGGATGAAAGAATGGGGTAGGGACAAGAGAAGATGCCGGGAGACCAGTTATAATGACATTGCAATAACTGAATGAGAAGTCACAGTAGCCTTGGCCACGAAAGACTCTGCAGAGGATTTGAGAGATAAAGAGAACACAGAATGAGGAGGCCCAAGCACTGATGCAATGCAAAAGTTGAAATCAGGTCAGCAGAGTCACTGTCGTCGTCGCCGTCTTCTCCCTCCTCTCCCTCCTCCTTCTCCTCCTCCTCCTCCTCCTCCTCCTCCTCCTCCTCCTCCTCCCCTTCTTCCTCCTCCTCCTCCTCCTCCTCCTCCCCTTCCTCCTCCTCCTCCTCCTTCTCCTCTTCCTCTTCCTCTTCCTCCTTCTTCTTTCGCTGGTACTGGGGACTAAACCCAGGGACATTCAACTTCTGAGCTACATCCCAGCCCTACTTTATTTTTTATTTTGAAACAGAGCCTCACTAATTGCTAGGAGTCTTACTAAGTTGCCGAGAGTCTTGTTGTGTTGCTAAGGCTGGTCTCCAACCTGCAATCCTCCAGATTCAGCCTCCCAAGTACTGGGATTACAGGCATGTATCACCACACCCCACTAAAACCATTTTCTAAGGAAGGAAACAATGCCAGAAGAAAAGGAACTCGGCAGAAACATAATTGCATAATTTTGGACATATATGGCTTGAGGGGTCACTGAGACATTTAATTCAAGTGGAAATAGCCAGAAAGCACTCAAATCTATAGGAAAAGAGATTTAAATTGGGGACCCAGAATTGAAATGGAGTTGGGGTGGTAGTTCAGTTGGCAGAGTGCTCACCTAGCATGTGTGAAGCCCTGAGTTTGACCCCCAGCACTGCATGATAAGTAAGAGGAAGGAGAATGTTCATCTGTTTTTTCTTTATTGACTTCTGAAATTCAGATTATGCCTAACTCAAATGAAATTCCTTGACGATGACTCGGGGGTATATGTAGGAATCTAACTTTCTGCACCCTGTGAAGTGACATAGCACAATAATAGGAATAGATATCTTTCTAGTTGTGCTGCAAATAAAAGTTACCTAAGATCAAAGTGACTTTCTCGCTGAAACCAGAGTGACAACAGGAATGCTGAGAAGAAAAAAAAACAATGAGGTGAAAGAATGAAGCCATTCTGAGGGCTGGGAATTAAAGAAGAAAAGGGCTATAGAACAAGTTCTACAAGGAGAAACAGAATCCAGCCCTGACTCATGTAATAAGCTTTTTTTGGTAAGGTGGTGAAAAAATAATTGGAATGACTGAGGATTAATATCTCTGTCCTGAACTCAGTTTTGAATAATGTTTTGAACTCAAACAGCTTTGATTTGTAAAGTTTGGAGTATTATTTCAGCATCGTTTTCACTCTTTCCTTTGTCCTTTGGATTTGGCAATTATTCTCTCAAGTCAAATCAAATGATTTCGTTTTGTTCCCTGGGAAAGTACTTGTCCTAACTCTTCCCCCAGGATCTACTGAATAAGTTAGTACTTGAGGAACAATAGCTGCAGGTACCTGCCGTTGGCATCAATAAATAATTTACTATTGCAGTCAGTGCCCCTCTCGGAGACTCATGATCTCCTTTGTAAAGATCAGCTGAACTCTAGCCCTGTCACTTTCTATATGAGGAACTTGGTGTGCAGAGAGGAAGCGATTGCTCCAAGCTCGCAGAGCCAGGGAGTGGCAGATCCAGGTCTGCGGCTCCAAGGTCAAGTCTGCCTACACTCTGCTGCTGTCTTGTTGGAATGAATTGACACAAAGCAGCGGCTCCAGACTGAGGACCTGAAGGCCTGGTCTCTAGTCTTCACAACAAACCTGTCATGGGGGCTTTATTTCTTCAACATCACATTTTCCAGATGAGAAAAGCAAACCTCGGTAAGGGTAGATAGCTCACCTTAGACCACATAGTCAGTGAATGGCAGAAACAGGTCTGCCTGATCTCCAAGAGTGACCCGTAATGGCCTGCCTGGTGGCATAAAGGGTGACCATA
Source organism: Muscardinus avellanarius (assembly GCF_963383645.1). NCBI lineage: Eukaryota > Metazoa > Chordata > Mammalia > Rodentia > Gliridae > Muscardinus > Muscardinus avellanarius. Next base: position 18,315,096 of record NC_137792.1, read on the forward strand.
GGCCCTCTCAGCCAAAATTATCAACCCAACTTTACTATTATTATTATTATTATTATTAATTATTATTATTATTATTAATTTTATTTTGTGGTACTAGGGTGTGAACCCAGGGGCATTCTACCTCTAAGCTACACACCTAGCTCTTTGTATTTATTTTTTATTTAAAAATTTTTGTGGTACTGGGGATGGAACTCAGGGGTATTCTACCTTCAAGCTATACCCTCAGCCCTATATTTTACTCTTTATTTTGAGACACGGTCTCACTGAGTTGCAAGTAGCTGAGGCTGTCCATGAACCGTGATTCTCCTGTCCCAGCCTCCCAAATGCTGGAATTACAAGCATGCACCTCTGTGCCTGGCTGCTTCTTCTTCTTCTTCTTCTTCTTCTTCTTCTTCTTCTTATTATTATTATTATTATTATTATTATTATTATTTTATTTTGTGGTACTAGGGTGTGAACCCAGCGACATTCTACCTCTAAGCTACACACCTAGCTCTTTGTGTTTGTTTGTTTGTTTGTTTATTTATTTATTTACTTATTTATTTTGCAGTACCTGGGATGGAACTCAGGGGCATTCTAACTTTGAGCTACACCCCAGTCCTATTTTTTATTCTTTATTTTGAAACAGGGTCTCACTGAGTTGCATAGGGCCTAAGTAGCTGAGGCTGCCCGCAAATCACAATCCTCCTGTCTCAGTCTCCTGAATGCTGGGATTACAAGTGTGGGTCATCACATCCTGCTCTAGTTTTTATTTTGAAACAGGGTCTTGCTAAGTTGTTGAGGTTTTCCTGGTACCTGTGATCCTCTTGATTCAGCCTCCCAAGTACTGGGATTCTGGGCATGTGCCGCCACACCTGGTTCCACCCAACTTCTTTGTTAGAGTAGCTAAAGGTCGCATCTGTAATCACTGCCAGAAAAGAACAGTCTCATGGGCACCGTGTTTTGAATGGTGACAAGGGCAACTCTTAGAAGCGAGGAGACACTTCAGGCATAATAGTGTGATGCTGGTTAGGGAGAGGCAGCACGAGAAGTGGTCTCTGGAGAAAGAAGTAGAAAAATGGAAGCAGATACTGGGAGATATGGGAGTCCATAGTTGCAGAGAATTGAACCAGTAATAATCCTGAGCTGAGGATACGTAGGTCCATGCTTAGCCCTCTTTTTGGTTTTTATTTATCTTTATGGTCCGGGGGATTGAACCCAGGGGCATTCTACCACTGAGCGTAGGTGCCCCTAGCCCTATTTTTATTTTTTTATTTTGAAACAAGGTCTTACTAAATTGCTTATGGCCTCACTACGTTGCTGAGGCTGGCCACAAACCTATGATTCTCCTATTTTAGCCTCCCAAGTACTGGGATTACAGGCATGCACCACTGTGCCTAGCTTAGTGCTGTCTCTCTCTCTCTCTCTCTCTCTCTCTCTCTCTCTCTCTCTCTCTCTCTCTTTCTCTCTCTCTCTTTGTGGTACTAGGTATTGAACCACCCAGGGGCATTCTACCTCCAAGTTATACTCCTGTCCCTTTTTAAGTACTTTGTTTTGAAACAGGGTGTTGCTAGGTTGCTAAGTCTCACTATTGCTGAGGCTGTTCTCAAACCTGTAATCCTCCTGTTTCAGCCTTCCAAGTATAGCCCTCTTTTAAAATAAATAAATATAAAAACAGATATTAATTACCATGAGCCCAACATGCAAAATAAGAATTAGAGCACTTGACAAAGTGGTCTAATAACACCAAGTTTTGAATAAGAGGATATGGATTAACAAACTTATTTACTCATCAAAGTCAGTTTAACTACTTTGTAGAGTTTAATATTCTCAACCTTTGATCCTACCATTTCACTTCTAGGTCTATAAACCTGTCCAGATATAATGTTCACTCTTTACAAGAAAAGATATATAGATGGGTAGATTAAGGAAGAAATAGAGGAAGGGAGGGAAGGAGGAAAAGTAGAGAAAGAAAGGAAAAAGTAATCAGAAACACCCTAAATGTACATGTAATATAAAATGAATCGTCGTAATTTAATGCTGAGTGTACAAGCTAGTTCCAGAAGTCTTCTGACAGCCTGAACTATTTTTGTTAAGTTCCAAACAACTGAAATAAAATCATGTAATCATACATATGTGTGATAAAACTACATTTCATAAAATTCAGAGGAGGATAAATTTCAGGGCAGTATACACAGCAGGCCAGGGGTGCTAGGGAATTGCCTCTCCTGGCCAGGAGCGACTCTCAACTGCTAACTTGGTGTGAAAATATCCCAGTTCCCTTGCCTCTTGGGTAGGATAACTCTAAGATGCATGTTTATGTTATTTCAAGGAGTTTCTCCATAGCATGAAGCTCCAGCTACTTGTGGTAACTTGTATGATTACAAGTCCTTAATTAGCCTGCTCTCCTACTCTTCTGGAGGTGTATTTTGGCAACATATCTCAAATAAGCAAGTTGGACACAATGTGTGTATTAGTCAGCTTTCTGTTGCTGTAACAAAATACCTGAAATAACTTAAAAAAGAGAAAAGGCCTAGGGATATAGTTCAGTGATAGAGTACTTGTAGGGAATGTGCAAAGCCCTGAGTTCAATCCCCAACAAAACAGCACACACACACACACACACACACACACACACACACACATAATAAAAAATGAAAATGTTTATGAGGGATACTGGGATTGAACCCAGGGCCTCAGGCACACTAAGCACACACTAAGCAAAATTGTGAACTCACAATTTTGGAGGTTTCATCCTATGATCAGTTGGCCTGCTGCTTTTGGGCCTTCAGTGTGGTAGTACATCAAGGAGGGGTACATGGTGGAGAAAGACCTCAGCCCATGGTTGGAACCGAAGGAAAGAAAGTAAGAGACTAGGGTCCTAATATCTCCTTCAAGGACATACTCTCAATAACCTAACTTCTTCCCACTAGGACCCACCTCCTAAAGGTTCTACTGCCTCCCAATAGTACCACAACCTGGAGACGAAGCCTTTAACACACGGCCCTCTGGGAGATACTAATCCAAACCATAGCAGTCTGCTTTGGGGAAAGACACAAATGAATCTCATATCTAAGATCTTTATGATGATATATTTAGTTTGACACATGGAACTTTAGAAATATTAATGGAAGATCCAGTTTTAGCTAGGCATATTGGTGCATACCCATAATTCCAGTACTTGAGAGGCCGACACAGAAGGATTGTGGGTTTGAGACCAACCTCAGTAATTTAGCAAGACCCTCAGCAACTTATTGTGACTCTGTTTCAAAGTAAAAAATAATAAAAAAAAATAGCCGGGCATGGTGGCGCACACTTGTAATCCCAGCATTTGGAAGGCTGAGACCGTAGGGTTGTGGTTTGTGGACAGCCTCAGCTACTTAGTGAGGCCCTCTGCAACTCAGTGAGACCCTGTTTCAAAACAAAGAATAAAAAATAGGGCAGGGGGTGTAGCTCAGAGGTCGAATGCCCCTCAGGTTTCATCCCCAGACCCCCCCACACACAAAAAAGCCTGGAGTGGTGGCACATACCTGTAATCCTAGCACTTGAAAGGTCGAGACAGGAGGATCACAGGTTTGAACATAGCTTCAGCAATTTAGCAAGACCTCATTTCCAAATAAAAATTAAAATAGGGCTGAGGTATAGCTCAGAGGTAAAAGCTCCTGGGTCCAATCCCAAGCACCACAATAAACAAACAAACATAAAATAAAATAAAATAAAATGAAATAGGGCCAGGGATATAGCTCATGGTAAATATCCCTGAGTTCAATCCCCAGTGCAGAAAACAAAAACAAAAAAAAAAACCCAAAAGAGTCAATCTCAAACATTTTTTCACACGTGCTTACCTAGATGCTTTCACCAATAATTCAGTATCATATATTATGCAGATATTAGCTAGCGGTTCCTCATGCCCTGGGGGACTGAGACGGAAGTGTCTCACCCACTCCCATTCACTCCTTTGCCCTTCCCCGCCAACCTCTCAAATCCCAAAGCCCTCCACAGTTCTCAGTACTATGTCCCCTTAGACTCCTTCCTCTGCTGCCCGGCTCCTTGTTTCGCCTGGCTGCTGCTCAGCCTTCTTAAAGACTCCACCCACAGTTTTCTTCTAGTCTCTCCTCTCCATCTCTTCCACCGATCACTCTGGTGGGCCCCCCAACCTTTTCTCTCTACAGTTCCAACCCCAAAGTTGAATATCTAGGCTTATCGAGATGCTCTTCGAGACAAGGAAATTAGAGGAGTCCCTAGCAAAATTTTTCATCCTTCCACATGTAAAACTATAAACAAATAGGGGAATCTTTCTTTCTTGAGTGGAGGAGGGTCCAGATACCCAGCAGTACACAGAAACAACTCTAAGTTATGATTCGCTAAAAAGGAAAGCAGTACTACGTCACTCCTCACCACTCATATGCTTATGAACTTAGCATCAAGGACTAGGGAGGTGGACTTTTCATTTTTCAACGAGGCTCTATTGTGCAAAGCAATTTTAATTTTAGGGAAAATGTCTCCTCTCCTTTTAGGGGGGAGGGTTTGGCATTCCCTCCCCTGCTTGTGCAGCTCTTCAAATCATGGCAGAGAGAAAATTCTTGGCAACCGAATAACATCCTGAACAATAATCCAGTGTTGAATTTACTGGCAGGATGAATATGAGGAATAAAAAGAGGTAATTGCACCTGATATAACACTGGCACAAAAAAGTACAGATGTTAGCTACCTTCCCACATGGAATAAGCATAGGAGATGCCTCAATATATCCGGTATATAGCATTGTCTAGTAGAGACCTAGAGTAAACTCTGAGGGCTAGCCACACACTCCATTTTGCATTTTCTAGGAGTCATCCTTTTGGATAAAGAGAACGTGGTCTGTGTGCACGATGGAATTTTACTCGGCCCTAAATAGAAGAGCAAAATTATGTCATTGGCAGGAAAGTAGGTACAACTGAAGAATTTTATGCTGAGTGAGATTAGTCAGTTTCAGAAAGTTAAGAGTTGTATGTTTTCTCTCATATGTGGAAGCTAGAGAGAAGACAGGAAACAAAAGGGACTATAAATAATGCAGAAAGAGACCTGTGGAGCAGTGAAAGGGGATCGAGGGAGAGAGGGAGGGGAAGGAGGACTGCAGAAGGAAATAGTTCAAGTGATACGATGGCAATATATAGGCTATTTGCGTGTCATCCTTGCGCAGGGGCCATGCTAATCTTCTCTGTATCGTTCCAATTTTAGTATATGTGCTGCCGAAGCGAGCACAATATATAGGCTATTATACTACCAATTTTGCTAGTATGTGGGGAGGTGGGGACAGATGGGCTTTGGAAATACACCAAGAGCTGTGTGTCTGTGTGTTTTTATCACATTGAACCTCGCTATGAGGTATAATTGTAATGTGCTAATAAAAAATAAAAGGGTAAATGACTGAAATCAATTTAATATCTTTACTAGATCAGTATCACAAAAAGGTTATCATTTTAACATGTAGCCAATATAAAATCACTCACAGAGTTTTCATTCTGCTTTATGTTAAGTCTTTGAAACTGGTGTGAATTTTACACATATTATACATCTCAGTGAGGACCAGCCCCGTGTGGGCAAGAGTGCAATATTGCGCGGTGCAGTTCTCGAACTTCTAAATGAGATTGAATCTTGTTAGATTTTGAAATCCAGTCTTTTCTCTTCTGTTCTGTAGCACATCTCAAACTGTGGGAGGTGCTCAGTCACACTATTTAGAGTCACTAATTTATAGTAGTTTCATACATCAGATGATATAAAGGATAGATTATTCTACAGCAGGAAACCTCCAAGTCCTTGTGAGGAATAGCTATCTTTTCCTTACAGCTTTCTTTTCTTTTTCTTTCCTTCCTTCCTTTCTTGTGCTAGGGATCGAACCTAGGGGCATTCTACTTCTAAGCTACATCCCCAGCCCTATTTTTTAAATTTATTTTTGAAACAGGGTTTCACCAAGTTACAGAGGGACTCGCTAAGTATCTAAGGCTGGCCACAAACCTGTATCCTCCGGTCTCAGCCTCCCAAGTACTGGAATTACAAGCATATGCCACCATATCTGGCTTTCCTTACAGATTTCAAACATTCAGAAAATTAGGGTAAGTGAAAAATTAGGGTAAGGAGGACTGGGAAAGATGAAAAGAATTGGTGCTGACAATAAGACTCCAGTGGTACATACCTATAATCCCAGTACACGAGAGGCTGAGACAGGAGGATTGCAAGTTCAAGACCAACCTCACCAATTTAGCGAGACTCTCAAAAAAAAATTTTTTTTTTTTGCGGTAATGGAGATAGAACCCAAGGGCATTCTACTGCTGAGGTACACTATTTTTTATCCTTTATTTTGAAACAGGGTTTCACTGAGTTGCAAAGGTCCTTACTAAGTAGCTGAGACTGTCCATGAACCATGATCCTCCTGTCTCAGTCTCCCAATTGCTGGGATTACAAGCATGCACCACCATGCCTGGCTTGACTTTCAGCAATTTAATGAGACCCTGTTTCAAAAAAAAAATAGGGCTGGTAGAATGGCCCTGGCTTCAACCCTCAATAACCCCCCACCAACCCTACCACCAAAAAAAAAAGAATCTCCAGTGGCCTGAGGAAGTGGCCATCTTGGTAATCAAATAGCCTTCTTTGATGAAACTCACTGATGTGAGCCTCACTAAGTAGCTGAGGCTGGCTTTGAACCTCAAAAATGTCAAGTTCGGTGTCAGTGATCAGGGGTAGGGGCAGAGGCTGCACCTTGGTAAACAGCTTGGATGGATAAAGACTTTTCTAGACTTACTCATGTAAGAAACACCAAATTTTCCAAATAATGGGTGGCATCTTGGATGTTAAAGTTCACTGCAAATAGTGGTTTGTGTTCAGTTAATTATAGGGTCTAAGTATATATTAATAGAAACTGATAAGATCAAGTTTGAGATAAAATACAAAAGCAAGGCTTTGTATAATTAACCTTCATTTTGGGGTCTCAAGGAGAACTGAATAAGGCCATTTGTGTTACTTATCCTTGGTTCACATTTTTAGAATGCATTCATCTCCAGAGACTCTAGGATTTCCTCAAATGTCAATACTAACCATGATATCACTCAAAGGATTCTTAAGTGGTTGTTGTATTGCTAGCATTTTGCTTTATTTCCTCCCATGCCTTTTTCTATGACAAAATTTATCTGAACTCTTTTTAGCTGAGTTCAAATTTAATAATACATAATTTGATATTTTGCTTCCCCTCCACTTAAATGGTTGAATTTCCGATTTTCTCATATGGGCTTCATACAATGAATCCTTAAAGGTGGCATAATGGTCCATGGAGTATATATGCCATGATTTTTTTTTTGTTGTGGTACTGGGGATGGAACTCAAGGGCTTCCCTGAGCTATACTCCCAGATCTATTTTATACTATATTTGGAAACAGGGTTTTGCTAAGTTGCTGAGAGCCTCACTCAGTAGCTGAGGCTGGCTTCAAACCTGTGCGATCCTCCTGTCTCAGCCTCCCAAGCGCTGGGATTACAAGTGTGCACCACCACACCTGGCTGCCATGATTTTTTAAACCAATCCCTATTATGTTTTTTTTTTTTGTGGTACTGGGGATTGAACACAGGGGCATTTTACCTCCAAGTGACACCCCCAGCCCTATTTTCTATCCTTTATTTTAAAACAGGGTCTCACTGAGTTGTAGAGGGCCTCACTAAGTAGCTGAGGTGGTCCTTGAACCGTGATCCTCCTGTCTCAGCCTCTCAAATGCTGAGATTACAAGCATGTGCCACGACATCTGGCTTTCCAGCTTCCCATTATGCCATTATGTTTTTCTTTCTTCTGGAGTTTTTTTTTTTTTTTTTTGGTAGTACTGGGTGTGGAACCCAAGGGCTTTTCTACCTCCAGGCTATACCTCCAGATCTATTTTATACTTTATTTGGAAACAGGTTCTCACTAAGGTTCGCTGAGAGCCTCACTCAGTAGCTGAGGCTGGCTTCAAACCTGTGCGATCCTCCTGTCTCAGCCTCCCAAGAGCAGGGATTACAAGTGTGCGCCACCACGCCCAGCTTTATTCTGAATTTGAATTCATGTGTGCAGAGGTAGCAAGGATGCCCAACAGCTAACAAAACTGCAAGTCAAAGGAGCCCAGAGCCCACAGCCAAAGATTTTGCCAACTTTTAGGTTGGGGAAGATAAAGTATTCCTTTCTTTTGTACCTCCAAGACTAGCAAAAACAAAGTACACATTTTATTTCTTAATGAAGTGTCCTGTTACACCATCCAGGTACTTAAAGTATTTTCTGACCTCTTTTAGGGAGAAGACAAAGACCACTATGGCTAATGACCCTTCCTAATTAGAAGTGAAAGGACCAGGATAAATGGGCTTTAAGAGGGTTTGGGCCACCCAAAATAGTTTATTGGAAAAAAAAATCTAGAATCCAGACACTTGGAAGAAAAAAGCTGCTGTTTCAATCCTACACATATTTGAGTAAAGTAAATTTAGTAAAACTTTAGTAAGTACGCTTTGCTCCTTCTAATTCGCTCATCTTTACAATCTCACTTCCTGCTCTTAAAGTCAAAAGGCGGCTGGTGCGTCTTGGAATCATCCACCAAGATGTCCTTTAGTAGTTGAACAGACAAATAAACTGTGGCATAGGCACAGCATGGAGTATCATTCAGACCTAAAAGGAAATGAGCTGTTGGGCCATGAAAATTCACACACAGAGGAAACTTTAATGCATATTGCTAAGTAAAAGGAGCCAATCTGAAAAGGCTACATAGGTATGACCCAACTACATGACATTCTAGAAAAGGTGAAACTGTAGAAACGGTAAAAAGGTCTGAAAGCTGTCAGGGATTAGTGGGAGGGAAGAATGAACAGCCAGCGCCTAGAGGGCTTTTAGGGAAGTGAAGGTATTCTGTAGGACACTATCATGGGGAGGCACTTGTCATTTTGTGCATTGCACATTGTATAATAGAATAGATATGGTTACATGGAATACATACGGTATAATAGAATACATATAATACATATAATAGAATACATATGGTATAATAGAATACATATGGTATAATAGAATACATATGGTTTCATAGAATGGACCACACCAAGAATGAACCAGTGTAGATGATGCAATTTGGGTAATAATAGTTTGTCAGTTATAATAAGTGTACCACTCTGGCGTGGGTTGTTGATGGTGGGGAGGCTATATGTGCATGTGTGTGTGTGGGGAGGGTTCATGGGAACTCCCTGAATGTTCTACTCAATTTTGCTGTGAACCTAAAAGTGCTTTAAGAAATAAAGATGAAGAAAGAGGAGGGACCCAGTCAGGAGGGCATCAAAAGCTATGAGCCTGTATTTTTCTGACACTCGGTACCCCAATATAATGTAAAATTATAACACACCCAAAAATAAGGTCTATTTTTTTAAAGGTAGCTGATATTATAAGAGGACACGGAATTGAGAGTCTAGAGACTAGACTTGAATCTAGGTTGTCACGTACGAGCTGGGCACACTTGGATCATTTGAACCCCGCTGTGCCTCGGTTCATCCACCTGCAAAATGAGGTTATTTATCATATTTACTGTGAAGAGACAACATAGGTACATTCACAGAGCACACGCTAGGTGCTCAGAAATGTCAGATGAGAGGGAAGAGGGAAAGAGGAGAAAAAGAGGGCTAACAGCCTCTCGTGGCCCAGTCTAGTGATGGTGGAGGTCTTTTGCAACAAGATCTTAGTGATTGATGATGAGGTAATCTGAGGTTCTTTTTTCTCATCCATTCCACTGTGCTTTAAACATTGGGTTTTGTCTGTATCATATTATGATTTAACACAGTGTCCATTATTATCAATTCAGTGTCCACATATTTTTGTGGTACTGGAGATGGAACCCAGGGGCATACTACCTCCGAGCGATACCCCCAGCCCTATTTTTTTTCTTTATTTTGAAACAGGGTCTCACTGAGTTGCAAAGGGCCTAAGTAACTGAGACTGGCTTTGAACCTGCACAATCTTCCTGTCTCAGCCTCCCAAATGCTGGGATTAAAAGCATGCACCTGGCTACAGTGCCCACATATTAATAGTGACCAATTACTATTGTTTCAATTACTTCAATTAGGAAGCTACCACTGCCTTTGTTCCCCCCGTTTAGAGCTGCCGAAAAGGAATGTGATTTGTGGCAGGTTTTGTTATTTTCGTTGGTTTTTATCTGTTTAATACACTTTTGGCGTAAACCAACATAGTGACTGGTGTGCATGCTGGCTGCTGCTCAAGTCCACTGTTATAATTAAATGATAACAAAGTGTTTGGAGGGCTATGGTGGGAGGTACAGAGAATCAGCAAGCCACGTGGCAGGGGAAACAAATAGGCCTTCTGGTCAGGAAAGGCCCCTCTCGATGTTTAGGTGATTATGTGGAGCTGTGAGGCATTCGCTAGGAGGGGTAGGGATTTGGGTTGGAGTGCACACACAGCCTAGGCCTTCGGTTTTTACGCCCAAGCAAAGCATCAGAATCACCCGGAGGCCTTGTCTATTAGTTAACTATTGCTGCGTAACGAATGATCCAAGAACTTAACAGCTGGAAGCAGTGAACATTTATCACAACAAACTGAGAGTTTCTAGGAGTTAAGAGTCCAGGAGCTGCTGAGCTAAGTGGTTTTGCCTCCTCGTTTCTCCTGAGATGTCAATCAAGGTTTTGGTCGGAGCCATGTCATCTCAAGGCTCCACAGGGGACGGATTTGCTTCCACATTTGCTTGGGTGGGCTTTTCCACAGGATCGTCTCAGCACTGGAGGTAGCTACAGAGAGCTTCTGATGAGAAGACAAGAAAGAGAAAGGATGGGCCGGGGAGAAGGCAAGGAGTATTCGTATGACACACTTACTACAATTCACAAATGCATTATATGTATTTGTTTGTGGTGCTGGGGATTAAACCTAGGGCTTCACACATGCTGAGCGAATGCTCTACTGTTGAGATACATCCCCAGCCCTGTTTGATTTGTGACAAGATTTCACTCAATTGTCCAGGCTGGCTTCAACCTTGCAATTCTCCTGCCTCAGTCTCCTGAGTAGCTGGAATTGCAGACATGAGCCAACATGACAGCTCGTGTGTGTGTGTGTGTGTGTGTGTGTGTGTGTGTGTGTGAATGTGTATGTGGTACTGGGGACTGATTGAACTCAGGGGTATTCCACCTGAGTTACACCTCCAGCCCTACTTTATTTTTTTGTTTTAAAACAGGGTTTCTCTAGGTTGCTGAGGCTATTTTTGGACCTGTGATCTTCCTGTCTCGGCCTCCCCAGTACTAGGATTATAGACATGCTCTACCATGCCTGATTGATGAACCAATATTGATACATGATTTTTAAACAAGTTTGGTCCAAAGTCCAAACTTTATTCAGAGTTTTAACCCAATATCCCCCTTTCTGTTCTAGAATCCCATGCAGGATAACACATTATGTTTAGTTATCCTATCTCCTTAGGGGCCTCTTGGCTGTGAGTTTTTATTTTTACTTTCCTTGTCTTTCATGACCCTGATAGCTTTGAGGAGTACTGGTCAGGCATTTCATGGGACCCCAGTTGTTTGATAAACTAATCTCAGAAGTGTGATCTCATCACTTCTTGTTCTTTTCTGTCTTTTAGAAGTGAGCAGTAAGTCTAGCCCACACTCAAGGGGAGGCAAATTAAGCTCCCTCAGGAAGGGAGGAAGAGGAAGGGTATCAAAGAATTTGAGGCCATGTCTTTAAAACCCCCAAAGCTTGTAAAAACACAGATTTCTGGGCACCACTTCCAGAGTGCCTGATTGAGGAGGGCTACAGCAGGGTCAAAGAGTTTGCATTTCTAACAAGCTCCCAGGCACTGTTGACCCAGAAATTTCACTTCAGCAGCCACTGGGAATGGGGCCTGCATAAGAACTTAGCATGCATAAAGAACTGGAAAAAGTTCAAGATGTGTATCTCTCAAAAAACTCTCTGATAACCACCACCACGACTTTAGCTTCTCAACTTTGCCAGATATTGTGAAACTATTAGACAAAACACATGTATTTCTGTACAAAAGAAGTACAATACCTTATGTTTTTACCAGATGTGATTTATTTCATTTGAATGCCAGAGACGGAAAGCAGATGTCTCCATGTGACATTAAAATAACTGGGACATAGAAAAGCTAGGTGATTTGGTGGAAATGGTTACAGTAAGCTAAGCATTTCATGCATTTGCATTAGGAAAATGATTTAATTTACTGAGCTTTGAATTCAAGTTCACTCTTATGAAGGCAAAGAATACCCAACAGTGAAAGCCCAGTCCCAAAGTGGTGGTGTTAGTGGTAAAACAAAACCGAACTGGCATCCTGTATGGTGGTGAGGAGTATGAAAGATAGTGTCAGTGACCTTACTCATATTTGATCTTTTTCAAGGGGAGTTAGTAGAAGTGGTAGAGGGCCTAAAATAGAGAACCAGTGACTTTATAATTAACCATGTGCAAGGGCGTTGGAGGGTAAATGGTGGAAAGGAAACCTTTCCAAAAGATCATGTCCAGTGGTGGAAGTGTGAGTGTGGGGTGAAATACAAGTGTCCTAGCAATCTTGTCCAAAGGTGTTGGCCCAGGTGGGAACGAGGGGTGAACGGCCACAAAAGAGAGTCAGTGACCTACCAATCCTGTCCAAAGGTGTTCACGGGAGTGGGGGCGGGATGCCGGAGACCAGGAAACAGAGACAGTGACATTACAATCCATCTTGTCCAAGGCTGAAGGCAAGCATGAAACAGAAAACAGTGAGCCTAACATTTGATCCTGCCCAAGGTGGTGCTAGTGGTGGAGGGCATGAAACATCCATTAGAATGACGGGCTGACCAGAATGTGAACATCAAAAGTGTCATTGCCAGGCGTGGTGGCACACACTTGTAATCCCAGCATTTGGGAGGCTGAGACAGGAGGACTGCGGTTCGCGGCCAGCCGCAGTTATTTAGCGAGGCCCTTTGCAACTCAGTGAGACCCTGTTTCAAAATAAAGAATAAAAAATAGGACTGGGGTGTAGTTCGGAGGCAGAATGCTTCTGGGTTCCATCCTAAGTACGGGGGGGGGGTGTCAAGATGCCAGGACCGCTGCTGGAAAGTGCGACAGTCAGCTGATCCAGGGAAGGCCTCCCGGAAGAGGCGCCTCTGGCTGAGAAAGGCCTGGAACAGCGCAGAGAATCCATCCTTGGCAATCGGTGCCCTCCTCGGTACCTTTTGGCCCCTGGCGAACCTGGCGGGGGGTGGGGGGCGGAGCCATGAAAGGCTACGCAGGTTAGCCCCGGCTGAGTCCCACTGCGGAGGGAGGGAGGGAGGCTCAGCAGCAGCGGCAGGGCTTAGGAAAGCATGGGAGGCGGCGCCCGCCAATCAGCGACGCGCGCGTGCGGCCGCGTGCCCCGGCGCCCCCCGCGCCCCTCGCGCGCCGTGTACGTGCGCCGGCTGACTCCGCCCTCCTGGGCGGGGCCTCGGGGAGCCGCGGGCGGCCGGCAGTGGCCGGTGAGCTGCTGCTGCGGCTGGGGCGGCTGCGCTTGCGGCGCCAAGGCCGAGAGCGAGGCCGAGGTGCCCCCGAGCGAACGCGCCGGGTCCGCGCGGCTCAGCTGTGCTGGCCTTCGCGGCCGTCCTTACGTCTCCGCCGGTCTGCCCGTCTCTCCGGCGAGGATGCGGCTGTTCCAGTGGCTGCTGAAGCAGCCAGTGCCCAACCAGATCGAGCGCTACTCGCGCTTCTCGCCATCGCCGCTCTCCATCAAACAGTTCCTGGACTTTGGTGAGTGCGGGGTCACCGGCGCCCTGGGCCCCAGGTTGCAGGGGCGCCGCCATCCCGGGACATCTCCCGGGTCTCCAGAGCTTCGGGGCAAAGTCCGTGGGAACAGCAGGCGGGGCTAGGGGATGCCCGGGAGCTCTCCTCCAGGCTTCAATTTCGGGGTGCGGAGAGGCAGGGCCTGGTGCCCTCACACCCAGCTGAAGGCAATCCCGAAGACCCAGAAACTGCATCCAAGGACCCTCATCCCAGCCGGGAATCCCCCAAACCTGCCACCATTAACTTCAAATCTACTTGACAACAAACCTCGCCACCCTTAAAACTTCCGAAAGAAATGTGAACGGCTTTGCAATGTTTTTGTTTTTAGGTTGGGGGAGGGGTTGGGTAAGAGCAGTTTAGAAACACCTAGAGGTTGTGCAAATTATACAATGGCATTTTGTTCCTTTTCTGCTCTAAGGTGTTGCTGCGTAGCTGGAGTGGCAGGACTTGAACCGTAGTCTTCATCGCGTTATATTAAAGCAGCCAGAGGCCTGAACTGCGCAGACCTTGATGCTGGGGAAGAGGGGACAGGTTGGGCTCCTAGGATCAAGGCAGGGTCGATAACAACTGCAGCTTTGTTGCTAGCACCTTTCCTTGCTCCTCTCTTTTGGGGTCCCATCCACTTTCCCCCCTGGGGTGGGCTAAAAGGCAGCTCAAACAGATTGAGGTGGGAGCGAAGAAAACCTGTGTCTCCAACCTGCCTTAGGCCTAGCCGAGCTGGACATAGATTGTACCACCTTCTGTTAACTGGATCATGTGTCCCCAGAGGATGCTGTTCCAACTGTGGCTGAATGCAGTTGTTAAACACCTGAAAGTCAAACAGAAAGCGGGCACCCAGGTATCAGAATGGAACTCCGCATTCCTGATGAAAAGTAAAACCGATCAGCAAAGATGTTCTAAGCTCCCAAGTAAAAATAATAGGGCGTTTGTTCGTTTAATGAATTTTAGGTAGATGTTGAGAGATGCTGTCAGTTGGGTCTAAAAACTCAATTACCCAGTCGGTAGAACATTCCAGTAAGACCTGATATGCAAAATGTGATGTTCATACTTGTGTGTGTGTGTGTGGTACTGGGGGGGGGTTGAACCCAGGGGCGATTCTACCTCCAAGCAATATCCCTAGCCCTATTTTTTATTCTTTATTTTGAAACAGTCTCATTAGGTTGAGAAGAGCCTCACTAAGTAGCTGAGGCTGGCTGGGAACCTGCGATCCTCCTGTCTCAACCTCCCAAGTACTGAGATTACAAGCGTGTATCACCACCTGTGGTTCATACCTTAAGTTGGCAAGGGCATGGAGGGACACACCTTTAATTCCAGTACATGGGAAGCGGAGACAGGAAGATCACAGGTTCGAGGCCAGCTTCAGCAACTTAGGCCCTGTTTCCAAATAAAAAATAAAATAGGGCTGGGGATGTAGCTCAGAGTTAGAATGTCCTGGGTTCCATCCCCAGTATCCCCTATCAAAGTTGGGATAGGAAAAGAGGAATCGGTAAAAGTTGAGACCAAATAAAGTTTTTATTGCCAGAGACTGATGATGAAAGTAAAAATTTGGTGAGGTGGTGATCTTTGAATCTTATATTTCACTCCCCAAAGCTAACCAATAGTTGGACTTTACCATCTCTGGCTACTTGTAAAATTTTAGAGGTTTGAGGCAGGCCCTGATTTCTAAGTTTAGAATAAAAATGTTGCTCTTGCTATAGCAGCATATTTTCTGTGTCTAATTTATGGTTTAGAGAAGATTATTCTGAAGGTATCAACCTTTTGTAAGGGTAAACTGGTACAGATTAATTCACATCAAAAGGAAGAAAAATCCAGAAACAAATCCCAATTCCTCCCACTCTTAAACTTTGTGATAGCTGTAATAGTACGGCTGAATTTTCAGTTAGTTTATTTCTATAACAGCTAGTGTCTACCCATGTTAATAGGTGTCTTGGCAAGGATGTTATTTAAGTAGGAAAACCACAGCAGGGGATAATGTTATAGTGGAAAATCTATGGGGCCAGTATCAGGAAACGAATGTTCTAATTCTTTCTGCCACTGGCTCAGAGTGTGGCCTTGGCTTAGTGACTGAACCTCACTGGGGCTCATTTTCTTCATTAATAAAGAGTATGGATTATATCCAATAATCCTAAAGCACAGCTCCAAAACCATATTATTGTAATTTCAAAGGGAAAGGGGTGAATTTTTAAAAAAATATTACTAGATCTTCTGATCGATGTTTCCTGTTTGGAAGGGGTAGAGGGATTCACTCATCTGTGATCATGAGAGAAGCATAATAATTAAAGTCTTTTCCTTATAAGGATGCACACAGAGGAACTGTATATGTAATTGTTGTTAAATTTGCTAGAAACTTATTTATAACAGCCAGAGAGAAATCGGGTGGCAATGTGCCTACCTGTAATGACGTGAGACTGAAGAGTTGACACAGGAAAGCCATCTCTACTTCTACTTTTCTCTTAGTTTTGTCTCTTGATAGAAGTTCTGTTTTAGCAGGTGATGTGGGCATAATTGTATAGGGCAGGAGAGAGAGGAGTAAAGAGACATTATATCCCTGTGTGACTGGAGGAAACTGCAGAGTGGGGGGCAGCTCAAATGCTTGGACCAGGTGGGGAGTGGCAGGTGAATGAATGGAAACAGCCAGATGGGGACTGTGGTAAAATCCTGGTACATGAATGGCTCCGGAAGGAGCAGCTGATTGGTACCAGTTCAGTATATATTTTAGACAACCTATGATATAAACCAATTAGTTGGATGGACTGCATTGGCTCACAGGCTCCATTTGTTAGTGAACTTTGTGCCATTCTCCTTGGGTACTTTACAAAAAAAATGTTATATATGCTTTAGCCAGAGAAAGGATGTACAAAGAATTATTTTGTACAGTATTTTTTATAATCGTGTCAACAAATAAACTGAATGTTCTGTGGCCAAAGTGCAAATTATAGTTTCTAGCTTTCTTATGCCAATATATCCCACATTAGTAAATAGTAAATTCCTATGTTTAAGAGTAAAGACTGAAACTGGCTGTTACTTCAGAAGCAATGATTTTACTCTTTGTATCACTAACAGAGTTTATTTTTTATGCTCCGAGCTTTTTAAGGCATAAACATAAGAAGTAAAGGTAAAGGCCCCTTTAAGTCATCACCCCTAATGCCAGTCTCCTGCTAGAGACACTATCAGTAATTTGATATGTAGCCTTCTAGTCCATTTGATTTTAATTTATTATTTTTTTTTGTGGTACTGGGGGTGGAACCCAGGGGCTTTTCTGCCTCCGGTCTGTACTCTTAGACCTGTTTTATACTTTATTTGGAAACAGGGTCTCACTAAGTTAATGAGAGCCTCACTCAGTAGCTGAGGCTGGCTTTGAACCTGTGCGATCCTCCTGTCTCAGCCTCCCAAGCACTTGAATTACAAGTGTGAGCCACCATGGCCGGCTGATTTTAAATACAATTATATGCAGATTTCAATGCCACTCATATAAGTTGGAATGATTTTATTTTAAAGCAGAGTTTGCCACCTCAGCTCCGTACATTCTAGGCCAGCTAGTTGCTGTAGGGGACTGTCCTGTTCATTGCGAGAGACTGACGCATTTCTCACCTCTACCCACTAGATGCCAGCAGCATATCCCACACCCCAAGTTCTGACAGCCACACATGTCTCCAGTCATTGTCAAATGTCCCCCGGGGGAGCAAGAGGTCATCTGGGTTCTCTTTTGAGATACATTATTTTAAAGCATTGAGATTTTCAGGCCAGGGCAGCATGCCCTGAATTTCTGATGTCAGTGGTCTGGGGGTGGGCTGTAGGGCATTGGTATTTTTAGAAGGTCAGCTGGACATTCTAAAGCATCATAAGGGTTAAATACCTCTGATTAGGTGCTCTTCTGTCTAATCTACAGTCCTCTTCCTTTCATCTATGTACAGTATTTCCCTAGGCCCTTTAAAATAATAAAAGTTTGGGAACCCAGCCTTTTCTGGAAATAAGGCCTGCCACCCAGAAAGTATAGCAGGAATAATAAGTGTTTTGAATGGGCCATTGGTTTATAAAGGCACTAATATAATACATTACACAGGGCAGGACTTTTTTTTTAAGTAAAAATTTTTTTTGGCCTGAGATTTCAGTCATATTGTTCCTAATTAAAAAGATGCCGAAGCATATAGGCAGAAAAGCCTACTTCTGTTCACTAACCTCCCTTTTTGCATAAATGGAAGCGTATATCTTTATCTCTACTTTGTTGTGTATGTGTATTATTAGGAATTGAACTGAGGGATGTCTTACCCTTAAAGGTAAACTACCTTCCCAGCCCTATTTTATTTTTTATTTTGAAACAGGATCTTGCTAAGTTTCTATAACTGACCTTGAACCTGCAGTCCTCCCTGCAGAGCCCAGCTTGTACTTTGTTTCTTAAACTTAATATACTAGAGAGCTTTCCATATATGTACCTACAAAACTTCCTTTATCTTTTTATGGCTTCTGAGAACTTGATTGCATGGGTATAGTATAATTAGCCACCCCCTATTGAAGGCTAGCAGGTTGTTTCCAGCCTTTGCTGTGACAACCAGTTTTTCCTGTGCATTGTAATTTCATGCATGTCTGAGTGTATATAGCACAAATTCCTAAACATGGGATTGTTACATCGACGGTGATGTGCATTTGTAATTTTGATGAACATTGCCTTCCATAGAGGTTGTCTGTTTACTCTCTCACTAGAAGTTTCTGAGAGTGCCTGTTTTCCTATCTTTTACCATAGTGTTGTCAAACTTTTGATAAGTGACAAATGGTATCTGGATAGAAATGTTTTCTCCCAGAGTAAACATTTCTTTATGTTTTGTGGTACTGGGGATTAAACACAAGGGAGGGGTTTCCTACCTCTAAGGCATACCCCCCATCTCTATTTTATTTTTCATTTAGAAATAGGGTTTCACTAAGTTGCTTAAGGGTCTTGCTAAGTTGCTGAGGCTGGCCTTGGACCTGAAATCCTCCTACTAAAGTACTGAGATTACAGTTGCAAGCCACGGCTAAACATTTCTTTATTTTTAGCTCTAATACGGGAAGTTTTAAACATACACAGAAGTAGAGAGAATAAGCCAGGCTCAGTGATGCATGCGTGAGATCCCAGGACTTGAGAGGGTGAGACAAGAGTATCATAGGTTTGAGGCCAGTGCTAGGTAACTCAGCAAGACCCTGTTTCAGAATAAAATAAAAACGTTTAAACCGGCCAGTGGTGGCGCTTGCCAGGAATCTTAGTACTGGGAGGCTGAGAGAGAGGATTGCAAGTTTAAGACAAGGCAGTTTAGGGAGACCCTGTTTGAAAATAAAAAGTGAAATTGGGTTGGGGGTTAGCTCAGAGATAGAATGCCTCTGCTTTTAATTCTTAGTACCAAAAGGAAACAAATAAAAATTTAAAACATAAGAAAGGGCTGAGGGTATATCTCAGAGGTAGAATGCCCTTGGGTTCAATCCTCAGAGTGTGTGTGTGTGTGTGTGTGTGTGTGTGTCTCTTTTTTCTCTCTCTCTCTCTCTCTCTCTCTCTCTCTCTCTCTCTCACACACACACACACACACACACACACACACACACACACATAGAGAAAGAGAAATAGAATATAGACTAGTTTAATGATTTCCTGGGTTTATTATATTGATATCCATGTGTTATTTGCCTGTGGATGTGCGTATGTATGTACAGGCTCTTAAGTTTTCTTAGCAAACTCATGCTTGTTTCAGAAAGATATTTTTTCCATTTTCTGTACTAACACCAATTTATTCTTTGAATTATATGTTCTTTAAAGATTTGGTACAGCCGGGCGTGGTGGCACACACTTGTAATCCCCGCGCTTGGGAGGTGGAGACAGGAGGATCACGCAGGTTCGGAGCCAGCCCCGCTGGCTTAAGAGACCCTGTTTCCAAATAAAAAATATATAAAAATAGGGCTGGGAGTGTAGCCCGGAGGTAAAAGGGCTTCCAGGAACCTCAGTACCACACACAGAAAAAGATTTGGTAGAATTCCATATGAAACTTTTTAAGCCTAATGTGTTTGGGGGAAATATTGCTCTTTGACAACTTTATTCTTTATTATTGATCTGTATAGGTTTTCTGTCTCTCTCAGAGTCTATTTTGAGATATTTTCAAGAAAATTATACTAGTTGTGGAGGTTTTAAGTCAATCTGGATAGCTGAGACAGCAGCCTCTTACGGTCTCAATTTCCCTGTGCTTCTTTTTCTTTTATTTCTTAATTTTGTGTTTGTTTTCCCTACACCGTTGTTGATTAGGTTAACTGATGATTTGTTTGGTTGAACTTTTTTAGTTTTATGGCTTTTCTTTTCTAGTTATTTTTTGAAACTTGGAATTGAACCCCAAGGGCATTTTACCTCTGAGCTACACTCCCAGCCCTATTTTACTTTTTATTTTGAAATAGTCTCACTAAGTGGCTGAGGGCCTCCATACGTTTCTGAGGCTGATATTGGACCTGTGATCCTCCTGTCTCAGCCTCCTCAAGTACTGGGATTACAGATGTGCATCACCATGCCTACCTCTGTTTTCTAATTTATTGATGTCTATGTTGCTGTTATTAATATTTCCTGATCTCCTCAGGCTTATTTTTAATCGTATAGTCCTTTTTCTGTTGTGTTGTTTATTTCAGTTCTTCTGATCACCACATTAGCAGTTGATGTGCACATCCGATGCTTCCCTCAGCCCTTCTGCATCTTCAACTTTTTATTTTTCTGTGGACTAAGGATTGTTTCAGAGTCTTAACATTTCCAGTCTATGTGTGCTGTGCATATTAAGTATGTCTAATTCTATTGCACTGTTATCAAAGAGTGATCTGTGGGTCATTCTCTAGTTTATTGATGTTTATTTTGTAGCCCAGTATATGCTCATTTCCTGTGAGTGCTCCTTGAGCAGCAAAAGGAAGGTTACACTGTCTTCTCAGGATGCAGAGTTTATTTTACCAAATTGGCCATAACTATGTTATTTAGGTTTTGTATACCTTTGTTCTGCTTTATTTTGTGGTACTAGGGGCTGAACTCAAGGGCATTCTACCTCTGAGCCACACCTTCAGCTCTATTTTATTTTTTACTTTGAAACAGAGTCTCTCTCCAAAAGTTGCCAAGGCTGGCCTTGAACCTGCAAATCTCCTGTCTCAGCCTCCAAAACACTGAGATTACAGGCTTGTACCACCATGCCTGCTATGTTTACTTCTTTTATTCATTTGATTTGTCATGGGTCAAACATGAGAGAAGTTCAAGTCTCCTAATAATATGATTCTACTTCATATAACTCTTACAGTTTTTGTTTTATTTTTTATTTTTGTGACACTAGGGATGGAAGCCAGGGGCTTTCTACCTCTGGGCTATGCCCTCAGACCTATTTTACTTTGAAAGAGGGTCTCACTAGGTTGATGAGAGTCTCACTACTTACTGAGGCTGTCCTCGGACCTGTAATCCTCCAGTATCAGCTTCCCAAGTACTGGGACTAAAGGTGTGGGCCACCACACCTGGCTCCAATTTTTGTTTTATGACCCTTTAAAATTATGTTTTATGCTTATTAACTGCAATGTCCTCCTTGGGAGATGTGTCCTTTAGCATTAGAGAGTTCCTCCCTTTTACTAGTTGAATGCTTTTGGCTAGGATTCAACCTTATTTGACACTGAGATCCAGTTTCCTATTTTCTTGTTTATATTTTCTAGTACAACATTGTTTGATTTGTGTGTGGTGTTGGGGATTGAACTCTGGAGCATCTGGCTTCTGAACTATACTCCCAGCCCTTATTTATTTATTTTTATCCGGAAACAGAGTCTTGCTGAATTGCTGAGAGCCTCATTAAGTTGCTGAGCCTGGCTTCAGACCTGTGATCCTTTCTCAGCCTCTGAAGTACTGGGATTACAGGTGTGTGCCACCATGCTCATCTCTGGTACAATACTGTATACTTTTATCTTCAGTGTTTCTGAATTACTTTGTTTTAAATATGACTCTGTATGTAGTGTGAAGTTGGGCTTTGCTCTGTGAATCAATCCTTTTGTGTGATAAATTTAGCCTTTGTAGATGGATTGATTTGACATATCTGTCATCTGTGATGCTAAGCATCTGGAATTTGCTTTTTGTGTGTGTGGTCCTGGGGATGGAACCCAAGGGCATTCTACCTCTGAGGTACACCCCAGCCCTATTTTATTCTTTTTATTTGGAAACAGGGTCTCACTAAATTTCGGAGGGCCTCACTAGGTTGCCAAGGTTGGTCTAAAACCTACCATCCTCCTATTAGCCTCCCAACTATTGGGTTTACAAGCATGCACCACCACACCTGGCATTGTTTTTTTTTTTTTTTGGTGGTGGTACTGGGGATGGAACCCAGGGGCCTTCTACCTCTAGGCTACACTTCCAGACCTATTTTATATTTTTTACTTGGAAACAAGGTCTCTTAAGCCAGCTGAGGCTGGCTCTGAACCTGCGTGGTCCTCCTGTCTCAGCTTCCCAAGCACGGGGATTACGAGCATGCGCCACCACACCTGGCTTTGGGTTTTGTTTTCTAATCCCTTATTTTTATTTCATATTATATATTTTTTGCTTTGCTTTGCCATATTTCTTTTAATAATTAGATTTTAATAGTGGCTAGCTTTACAATCATTGTTTCATTTCTTTAGAGCTTTGTACAGTATGGTGACCACATGAGTATGGCCAGCCACACGAGCCTCTGGAGGCAAGTGTAGGTGAGGAACTGGACTGACTGAATTTAAGTGTAAGATTGATATTTGGGCTGGGAATGTGGCTCAGTGGTCAAGCGCTTGCCCAGCATGGGAGAGGCCTTGGATTCCTTCCCCAGCACTACAATAAATAAATAAATAAATAATCAAATAAAATTGATAATTAAGTTAGCTTTCAAATGTGTTTAAAATAACTTTTAAGCTGGGTGTGGTAGTGCACACTTGCAATCCCAGTACTTGGGAGACTGAGACAGGAGAATGGCAGGTTCATGGCCAGCCTCAGCAACTTAGTGAGGCTCTCTGCAACTTAGTGAGACCCTGTTTCCAAATAAAAAGAATAAAATAGCTCTGGGGGTGTAGCTCAGAGTTATAATGCCCCTGGATTCCATCCCTAGTACCACACACAAACATGCAAAAAAAACCCCCACAACTTTTATATGTGAATGTAACTTATGAACTTTAAATTTTGTGAAATGTAATTGTAGGTCAGTTATTTCTGAGAGAAATTTAGCCTCTGAATTAAGATGTGTTATAAGTATAAAATACACACTGTATTTCAGGTAATAAATTTTAAAATGGTATATAAATACATTCTAGTTTATTTATTTATTTATTTATTTATTTATTTATTTGATACTGGGGTTTGAACCCCAGGGCATTACAGTTTTGAGCTACACCTCCAGCTATATTTTATTTTTCATTTTGAAACAGAGTCTCACTGAGTTGCTGAGGGCCTCTGCTAAATTGCCAAGGCTGACTTTGAACCTGTGATTGTCTTGTCTCAGCCTGCCAAGTACTGGGATTATAGGTGTGTGTCACCACGCGCAGCAACACATTTTATTTATTTTTTCTTTTTCTTTTTTATTTTGTGGTGCTAGGGATGGAACTCAGAGGCTTTCTACCTCCGAGCTACACTCCCAGACCTATTTGATATTTTATTTGGAAACAAGGTCTCTCTAAGTTGCTGAGAGCCTCACCAATTAGCTGAGGCTGGCTTCAAACCTGTGCGATCCACCTGTCTCAGCCTCCCAGGTACCGGGACCGCAAGCGTGTGCCACCACACCCGGCTGCAACACATTTTATATTGATTACAAGTTGAAATGATATGTTGGGTTAAATAATATATAAAATTTTTGTTTTTTTATGTTAATGTGGCTTACTAGGAAATTTAAAATTATATATGTAGCTCACATATTTTTATTGGCCAGTGTGGCTTCAGACAATGACAGACAATGGAAATATCAGAATAAACATTTATTTTATCCCTTAATATAACTTTTACATGTTTTGTTCCATTTTTTTTCTGTAAATCTCTGGCTTTTGGAGTAGTCCATTGTCTTTGTCAGTTATGTTATGGTGGCTCCTTGTATCTCTGCACAAATTTGAGTTCTGGCTTTCCCAGCACTTCAAAAAGAAGTACTCTTAGTGATATGAGAAAAGGAGAACTTGGGGTATTATGCCATAAATTATAGACATAAATTATAATAGAACCTTCTGAATATTGAATGAGTTGGTAGGAGATTATTCTCATTTTCATTTGGACTTTTCCTCTTCCAGCTTTATTATGTCCACATCTGGGTCTTTCATTAACCACTTTTATCCCCTCCCCGCAGACTTACTGTCCATTAGTTTTCTGTCGCAGTGACTTTTGCACAGCATCACGTATAGTCAAGTTATTGGCTCCTGTCTTTTGTTTCATCATAAATCATCTCTTGCCCAAAGGAGGGTGCTTATAACCTCGCTCAGCTTCTTCAAGGTTTGCTCTGCACAGACAGGGCGGGAACTCCATGAATGGCAGTTCCTCTATACAGGGGTCATTAAACATTATGTCATTTTAATTTGGTCCATTGTTATATAAGCTTAAACGTCTGTAATGTCCCCACATTTAAGTAGAGCATCCCCCAGATAAAACCACCAGAAACTAGGTTGTTTAACCACCCTCTGCATCTTGCCACAAAGCCTCATATTTTAATTTCTACCCTAATCATACTGGCTCTATGAACCTCAGAGCATTTAGCCAAATTCTTTTTTCCCTAAATATTGGGGAAATCCTTTTAAGGAACACCACAGTTTTAAGATAAAATGTCTAACTATAGCCTGGCCACTTATTATTATTATTATTATTATTATTATTATTATTATTATTATTATGGTACTAGGGCTGGAACCCAGGGGCCTTCTACTTCTGGGCTATACCCCCAGACCCGTTTTGTATTTTATTTTGAAACAGGGCCTCACTAAGTTGCTGAGAGCCTCACTAAGTAGCTGAGGCTGGCTTAGAAACTGTGCGATCCTCCTGTCTCAGCCTCTGAAGTGCTGGGATTACAAGCATGTGCCACCACGCCCGGCTATTTGTTTTTGTTGTTGTTTTTTTTACAATATTTTATTTTTAAGAGTCTTGTTAGGTTCAGAGCAAAATTGTGCAGAAAGTATAGAGAAGGCAGCAACCAATTCTCCTGTTCTTACTCTTGGGGTTTTAAGTTCTGAGTTGCCTTCTGTTTTTTTTTTTTTTTTTTTCACGAGTATTTTAAAATTCTGATACCCACTGAGAAGTTGACTTCCTTCCAAATGACCGGTCTTGCAAAGTCTCAGTTTTTAAAGACATTTTGCTCCTTGAAGCCTGATTACCACTGCGGTGAGCAGTGATTTTGTTCCTGAGGAAGATGAAAAACTTCTTGAAAGGACTGTGTAGGGAAAGGAAAAACAATCTGCTCTGCTTTTCAAGTGTTTATTTTGTACCTTTACAAATGAAGCCAACAGACCTGTAAGCAGTGAAGTTTTTCTGCTGTGAGGGGTTGCCAACAATTAGATCAACCTGTTCAGAGACAGAAGTCAACTCTTCAGAATTTAAAAAGAACAGTTTTGTTGAGGGTAAACGCAGCAAACTTGGCTAATTGTATCTTGGTCAGTATTTAGCTTTAAACAAAGAACTGGCCTTTTGGGCACTTATGATCTGAGAGGGCTGGGTTTCTAGTAATCTTGATTGATAAGAACATCTCTGAGCCATCTAAAGTTGTCACTGCGTGTTTGTTCCAAGGCTGGAGTATGCTTTGTGTGCTTTTGAAGAGGAGACTTAGCTACATTTGCTGACCTATTGATGTCTGCTTGGTTTCCTCCCATTAAGCTTTTGAGAAATTGATCAGACTATTGGCAGGATTTGGGAAACTAGAGTTTTGTTGCTGGTTGGAATCAGAAAACATTACTGCTCTTCTTTTTTAAAAAAAAAATACAAGAATTCAGTTGTTTTCTTTTAGTGATAATCTCACTCAGAGTTGGCCAAATTGGTTTTTTTTTTTCCTAAATACTGGGCAAATCCTTTTAAGGAATACCATGGTTTAGGATAGAATGTCTAATTATAACCTTGCCACTTATTCTGTTATTGTTTTTTAAACAATAGACTTTATTTTTTGCGGGTCTGGGGATGGAACCCAGGGGCATTTGACCTCCGAGCTACGGGGCTGCCCTATTTTTTCTTCTTTATTTTGAAACGGGGTCTTACTAAGTTGCAAAGGGCGTCACTAAGTAGCTGAGGCTGTCTGTGAACCGCAATCTTCCTGTCTCAGCCTCCTGAATGCTGGGATTACAAGCGTGCGCCACAACGCCCCAGCAACAATAGACTTTATTTATTTATTTTTGTGGTACTGGGGTTCCTGGAAACCCTTATACCTCCAGGCTACACTCCCAGACCTATTTATATATTTTTATTTGGAAACAGGGTCTCTTAAGCCAGCGAGGCTGGCTTCGAACCTGTGCGATCCTCCTGTCTCCACCTCCCAGGCGCGGGGATTACAAGTGTGCACCACCACACCTGGCTAGACTTTATTTTTAAGAATCTCTTTAAGTTAAGAGCAAGATTGTACAGAAAATATAGAGAGTTCCCACATACCCCTCACCCTAAAACACAGACAGCCTCCCAGCATTAACACCCTGGACCAGTGTGGGACACTGATAAATAGACAATGACCAGTGTTATAATTGATGGGCCAATATTGACTCATCATTATTACCTAAAGCTCATAGTTTCCATTAGGACTCATTATTTGTGTTGTTTACTCTGGGGATTTTGATAGCACCTGTTTTTGTAAATAAAATTTGCTTGGAACACAGACTTGTCTGTTGTTTATGTATTGTCCATGTCTTTGGTGCCACCACAACAGTAGAATTTTTTGCCAGAAAAGGTATGCCCCACAAAACTAAAAATATTTACTTTCTGGTCCTTCACAGAAAGTTTGCCAACTCCTAGTTTAAGAACTGAGAAATGATTGTTCTTAATTTGCATTTAAGTGGTACAGATGCTTCTTATGTATGGGACTAGCACTAAACCTTGCCTATCTGGAGTGTGACTTTTGGGGTAGCTAAGACTCTAACAGATAATCTGGTAGTTTACCTATAGGGTGTCTGTCTCTTAGAAGAATTACCATGTGAACAGCTTTGAGAGATTTTATAGCTTTAATTTACACAGCTGTTAGCAAAATGTAAATGTACCAGTTTTTCCATAGCATTGCTAACATAAGGTTTTATAATTTCTTTTTGACAGTACTGGGGATTGAACCCAGGGGCATTCTACTTCTGAGCTATACCCCCAGCCCTATTTTTTTTGAAACAGGGTCTCACTAAGTTGCTGAGGCTGGCCATGAACCTGTGATCTTCCTGTCTCAGCCCCCCAAGTACCTAGATTACAAGTGTGTGCCACCATGCCTGGCTAGGTTTTATGGGGTTTTTTTGTTTTTTGTTTTTTGTTTTTGCAGTGCTGGGGACGGACCCAGGGACATTTTACCTCTGAGCTACACCCCCAGCCCTATATTGTTTTATTATTTATTTTGAAACAGGGTCTCACTGAGTTACAAAGGACTTCACTAAGTAGTAGTTGAGGCTGTCTGTGAACCTGGATCCTCCTGTCTCAGACTCCCAAATCCTGGGATTACAAGTGTGCGCCGCCATGCCCAGCTAGGTTTTATGATTTGAATTGTATGATAGGTAATGTAGGAACTAGAGCTTTCCCCCCTGCTTAGGGTTATTCTCTGCATTTTTGTTGTGTGCAAAGTACCCTTGACTATTTATTGTGGTACTAGGGATTGAACCCAGGGTATTTCTACCTCTGAACTACACCCTCAGCCTTTTTTATTTTTATCTTTTTAATTTCGGAAGCAAGGTCTTGATAGGTTACTGAGAGTCTCGCTAATGCTGAGGCTGGTCTGAAACCTGTAATCTTGTCTCTGCCTCTCAAGTACTGGGATTACAGACACTTGACCATTTAGTAACTGGAATTTTGATTTTAACAATTTACCTGAATTTCTTGTGTTTATGGATAGTCAGTAAACACACTGACTAGTACGTTATAAAAAATGTGCTTAGGGATCTGGACATAGTGGCATATCCCAATCTTTGGGAGGCTGAAACAAGAGGATCACAAGTTCAGGTGATTTAGTGAGGCCCTCAGCAACTTAGCAAAGCCCTGTTTCAAAAAAAAAAAAAAAGTGCCAGGTGTGGTGGCGCACGCTTGTCATCCCCGTGCTTGGGAGGCGGAGACAGGAGGATCACACAGGTTCGAAGCCAGCCGCGCTTGCTTAAGAGACCATTTCCAAATAAAAAAGTATAAGAAAAATAGGTCTGGGAGTGTAGCCCAGAGGTAGAAGGGTTTCCAGGAACCCCAGTACCACAAAAAAAAAAAACAACAACCCAGTAAGATGAGGCTGGTGTAGCTCAGATGTAGAATGTCCCTGGGTTCAGTCTCTAGTACCCTGCCCCACAAAAAAAGGTGCTAGTGGGAATTGTGGACAGGCCACCTGGTATTCTTAGGCTTTCCTACTTTGTCATGTAAGCTGACATTAAAAGTAGTATTGAAGTATCTCCAGTTAGCCTGTTTTACTTTGATGGCAGGGAGGGCTAGTTTATCTCCATAGTTCTCTTCCTGGCAGAACTGGGTTTGATTATGACCGCTCGTAGATACCCTTCATATGTGTCCAAGAGAACTCCATTCCTGTTCATGGTCTCATCTTAACTCCGAGAGTAAACCTTCTGCTGTAACAAATGGTATAAAATTATAGTAAACAATTACATTTACACAGGCCTATATTTATATTCCCTCCAATAGAATACTTTGGGCTTAATGCAATGGCATAATATTTCCCTAAGGGTTATATCAGTAGTTGTGATTTTCTTTTTCTTTTTTTTGGTGGTACTGGGGCATTCTACCTCTTAGCTACACACTCAGCCCTATTTTTATTTTTATTTTGAAATAGGATCTCACTAGGTTGATCAGAGTCTTACTGTTTGCTGAGGCTGTCCTTAAACCTGTAGCAGCATCCCAAGCACTGGGAATATAAGCATGTGCCACCAGCCTGGCATTGTGATTTTTATTTTCATTTTTAGACTCACTTGATCTAGGATTCTGTTTGAACATATGAGTTGTAACAGTGTTGCTTTCTCTCTACTAGAGCATGGAGGTCAGTATATAATAGTCTCACTGTTGGGAATAAATGATCAACTCTCTAACATTTTCCCACATGATGAAGTTAAATATTTCCCTGTGATTTTAGCCAGAAAACAGGCCTTTTGAATTTTGCAACATACATATCTTTCTCCAACAACGTTGACGTTATCATAGACTAGAACATCCTTGGGCCTATATCTGAACCTTTCCTTGGATCTGTAGAGTAGAACTTTTCCTTCAACTTGGTAGCAGATTTTTCTTGATACATGGCTTTGGACTTTGTATAAATTAGGTTTATTTCTCCTTCTGATTCTGCAGTTAAATGGAAGGCAAAGCTGTTATTGCTGTGTTACTATTCCTATTCTTCTAATATAATGTGCTCAAGTGAGCATTTTATTTGTAATAAATCCTTCTGGGAGGAAGCTGCTTGCCTTTCAGAGAGTATCATTCTCTAGAGAGTTTCCTTTCTGGACGCAATAATGTTTCTTTAGTTAGTGTTCTTTACATATGGTAGATGTCAACCCTGACCATTGCTCTCAGCCATCCTATAGTTTTGACCCGAGCTTGGCTTCAGCAGAGCTGTTTGAGAACAAAATTAAAATGGACTCTAAGCCGGGCATGGTGGCGCACGCTTGTAATCCCAGCATTTGGGAGCCTGAGATAGGAGGATCATGGTTCGCGGACAGCCTCAGCTACTTAGTGAGGCCCCTTGCAACTCAGTGAGACCCGGTTTCAAATGAGGAATAAAAAGTAGGGCTGGGGCTCGAAGGTAGAATGCCCCTGGGTTCCATCTCCAGTACTGCAAAAAAAAAAAAAAAAAAAGGACTCTATATTGCATCTGGAAAAGATTTAAATAGAGTCAACTAGCATTTCCTGGATACTTAGCAACATTATATAGAATATGGTACTCTTATCTATGAAATAGAAATGACAGCATTGAATCAGAATTGTTCACTGATGAGATGGGGAACATGTAGCACAGTGTATGGCACATTGTAGATGCATAGTGGATATTGGTTATGAATTGTTAGCAGCACATTCCTGGATGAAATCAACTTACTGCTGAGAATAAAAGCTGGGTAGGGGGCTCTTAACTTTGAATGTTAATTTTCTTCAGGTTTTCCAGCTGAAGGTCTCAGCTATACAAAGTGATCATTTTTCAAGAACCATCACTTTCAGCTCATTTGTTCTATGAGCACAACTGGCTTTGGTCTCCCTTCATTCCCTTCGATGGTTCACTAAACATTTTGCCGCAATAAACCTCAAAGATGGGTACAGTGTGACCTTTACCTGACTATTCCTGCTTCCATGACAACGAGGCATCCTTTAACTCACCACTTTACTGGTAGGACTAAATCCTTAACTGCCTTCTGGAGTTAGGGTGATGTGAATGTGAATGAATGGCTTTGGCTATGTTGCACTTGCTGCTCACACGCTCTGGCTGGGAACAACTTTGTGTTATTAGTTCTATATATTTCTGTGTCTCTTTGTTCTGCTCTCTGGCCAGATACACCATGTTGACTGTTAGTGCCACTGCTTTGATCACCTTTTTACTTCCCTTTTTGTTTTTTACTCCCTAACTTTAAGGACTTCAATACCTTTAACCAAATATGTAGGATAAAATTTATCTATAAAAAGGATTTACCATCGCCAGCAAATGTTATCTTGAACCTGAGTTTTATTTGCTATAGTAAGGTTATACTTACAGTTAAGTGTTTCAATTTTTAGTTGCAGTCAGAAAATATTGAATACCTACAATGTCCTAGGTATTGTACTAACGGATTTTCAATTTTCTGAGGAATCCTGAGACCCACAGGATCTACAATGCAGTGATTTGGGCAATAGCAGAGAGATTGCCCAAAGCAGAGGGCACAAGTTCTGGGCCCACAATGAAATTCATTCACAAGTCGCTTTGGCTTTATCTAGTATTTAGAGAGACATGTTTTTAACTAATTTGCTTATGGACATATATGTTTCAAGAGAATAAACAAATAGGATTTCCAAAAAAAGAAGGACCCAATGGACAGTACTCAATGGACAGACATACTGGGTCCCTCAGAGAAGAAAATCCATAGCTCTTACTACTTTAATTAAGAACCCTATCCTGATCACCTTTTTCTTCCTTTTCCTCTCAGAAGAACAAAGATCACATGAAGGTACTCCTGGGTGTCAAACCTCATTAAGAGCTGGGTGTGGTGGTGCACGCTTGTAATCCCTATGCTTGGGAGGCGGAGACAGGAGGATGTGCAGGAGCCAGCCTTGCTGGCTTAAGAGACCCTGTTTCCAAATAAAAAACTATAAAAATAGGTCTGGGAGTGTAGCCCGGAGGTAGAAGGGTTTCCAGGAACCCCAGTACCACCAAAAAAAAAAAAAAAAAAAAAACCTCATTAAGAAGATCTGCATATGAGCCGGGGCGTGGTGGCGCAAGCTTGTAATCCCAGCATTCGGGAGGCTGAGACCTGGAGGATCGCGGTTCGCGGACAGCCTCAGCCACTTAGTGAGGCCCTCTGCAACTCAGTGAGACCCGGTTTCAAAATAAAGATTAAAAAATAGGGCAGGGGGTGTAGCTGGGAGGTCAAATGCCCCTGGGTTCCATCCCCAGACCCGAAAAAAAAAAAGATCTGCATATATTAGCATGTTTTATGTGAGATTTTTTTTTTTTTTGGTGGTACTGGGGTTCCTGGAAACCCTTCTACCTCCGGGTTACACTCCCAGACCTATTTTATATTTGTATTTGGAAACAGGGTCTCTTAAGCCAGTGAGGCTGGTTTTGAACCTGTGCGATCCTCCTGTCTCTGCCTCCCAAGCATGGGGATTACAAGCGTGTGCCACCACACCTGGCATATTTTTGCGTTTTTAAAAGAATAGGATAACCAGGTGTGGTGGGGTATACTTGTAATCCCAGAACTTGGGAGGCTGAGACAGGAGGATTGTAGTTTTGTGGCCAGGCCAGTCTCAAGAAACTTAGTGAAGTCCTCCACAATCTAGTGAGACCCTGTTTCAAAATAAAGAATTAAAAAATAGGGCTGAGGATATAGCTTGGAGGTAGAATACCCCTGGGTTCAATCCCCAGTACTGCAGAAAAGGGGGAGGGCTAATCTGTAGTAGGGTTTTTTTCTTTTCTTTTTTGGAATAGAATGGCTATAGTTATAAGAAGACATTTTCAGAAAACCCTTTTTCTTTTGTTTTTGTGGTATGGGGATTAAACCTAGGGGTGCTATGCCAGTAATCTGTACCCCCATCCCTTTTTATTTTGAAACAAGGTCTCACTAGGCTGGCCTTGAACCTATCATCCTCCTGTCTCAGCCTCCCAAGCACTGGAATAACAGTCATGTGCCACTGTGCCCAGCTTAGAAGACTCTTTTCTTTAAAAAAAATCTTTTTAATGTTTTCCCATGTAAATGTACAATGTTATAATTTAGTTTACTGTTCCTTTATTGTTGTATATTTAGGCTGTTTTCCTTGTCCCCTTAAATACCTTTATTTAGAAAATTTTCAGGCCTTATGAGAAGTTGCAAAAATAATAGCTAACATCTACGTCTAGCACCTGGTTTCACTACTTTGCCATATTTGTTTTCTCTTTTCTCTCTCTCTCTCTCTCTCTCTCTCTCTCTCTCTCTCTCTCTCATATACACAGGCTTTATTTGCTTCACCATTTAATAGTAAGTTGCACATATCATGCCTGTTTACCCCTAGGTAAGTTTGTATGTCCGAAGCATAAGAGTAGTGTCCTAACTAGCCATGACACATGCATTACACTTGGAGAATTTATCATCTGTACAGTAATAAGATTGGATATTCAACTGGGCATGGTGTATATATAGTCCCAGCTACTCTGGAGGCTAAGGCAGGAGGGTAACTTGAGCCCAGGAGTTCCAGACCAGCCTGGGCAATATATCAAGACCCTGTCTCAAAAATTTTGAATATTTCAATTTCCCCTGGTGGCTACTGGCTCTTGTATTAGGCAGTTCAGGTGTAAAACACACTTAGAAGCCAGTGGCTGAGAAGTTGCTGAACCTGGAAGGGCTCCCACTTCAGCGGTGCAGTAGACAGAGGCCAGGGGTACAAATAGTGCTGACTGGGTGCCCACAGGAGAACGAACTGCAAGTCTGCTGGGCCAGGCTCCACCCTGACCATGACAACAGGTAGCTGCTGTGCCAGGCCAGGCGGGAACACATCGCTCCTGAAGCCCAGCGGGGCTTCCAGTCTGTTCTTCGGCTGTCTCCTTCTCCAACCTGATTGAAAAACCCAGTCTGAGGTTTTTCCCTCAGATAAACAACATCCGAGGGAAGCCTTAATGTGTATGAGAGAGAAACTGGAGACAAAAGGCCATACACTGACTGCAGAAGAAATACACTCAGACAGTAGCACTTTGGAATGTTTTGTGAGCAATGATTCATCTCCTGTAACTCCTCATTAACATCTTAGGGAAGATTATGTTTCCCAAAATGGCCGTGACAAGGATTTTCTACACTTTTTTTGTGCTGGGGACCAAACCCAGGGCCTCATACATGTTGGGAAAGCACTACTGAGCTACCTGCCCAGTTCTATTTTTCTCATCTAACTACATCTTTGTATCCATCAACCAACTTTTCCTCATCCCGTTCTTCCCCTCCCTTCCCTAGTCTCCGGTAGCCACTGTTCTGCTCTCTGCTTCTATGAGAGCAGCTTTCTTCGGTTTTGTATATGAGTAAGATCATACAATACTTGCCTTCCTGTGCCTGGCTTATTTCACTTAACACAATGTCTTTTAGGTTCACCCATGTTGTCACAAATGACAGTATTCCCTTATTATAATAGCCAAATAGTATTCTATTGGGTGTGCTACATTTTCCTTATCCATTAATCCACTGTAGACACTTCTATTTCCTGGCTACTCTTTAGTACTGGGTATTGAACCCAGGGCATGCTGAGTTGCTGAGAGCCTCACCAAGTTATCAAAGCTACCTTTGAACCTGCAATTCTCCTGTCTCAGCCTCCAAAGTACTGGGATTACAGGCCTGTGCCACCACCCTGCCCTATTTTGTGTGTGTGTGTGTGTGTGTGGTACTGGGAATTAAACCCAGGGGTATTCTACCTCCAAGCTCCAACCTAGTTTAATTCTTTTTTATTTTTAAACTGCATTATTTTTAATCTCACTAAGTTGTGGAAGGCCTCACTAAGTAGCTGAGGCTGGCTGCAACCATGCCATTCTCTTGTCTCAGCCTCCCAAGTGCTGTGATTACAGGTATTTCACCACCATGCCTGACTTATTTTTTATTTTTGAAACAGAGTCTTGCTAGGTCACCCAGGGTCTTGTCAAGCTTGGCTCCTGTGAACAGTGCTACAATAAACATGGACGTGCAGATGTTTTTTCCACAGGCTGATTTTATTTCTTTTGGATATATACCCAATAGTGGGATTGCTGGATCGTGTGGCAGGTTATTTTTAGTTTTTGAACAACCTTCATACTATTTTCCATAGTGCTTTGGTTTCTTAAATTTAGGAATACGTTTTCCCAAACAAAGGAAAACTCTTAAGTTTCTCAGGTAGTAACATACCAGTACTGCTCGTGAAGTAGAACAATCATTATGAAAGTCTAAATGAAGTGTGTGTGTGTGTGTGTGTTTGAGTGTGTGTGTGTGTAAGTATGTGCGTGTGTTACTGAGGATTTAACCATTTAACCTAGGCTCATTCTATCCCTGAGCTACATCCCCAGGCCAATTATATTTTTTTGTTTTGAAACAGTCTTGCTAGGTTGCTGAGAGTGTCAGTGAGTTGCTGAGGCTGGCCTCCCAAGTACTGGAATTACAGGCATGTACCATCATACATGACTAAATGAAGCTTTTTTTAAAAAAAAAGTTATTTTTTTTTTTGCCGGGCGTGGTGGCGCATGCTTGTAATCCCCGCGCTTGGGAGGCTGAAACAGGAGGATCGCGCAGGTTCAAAGCCAGCCTCAGCTAGTGAGGCTCTCAGCAACTTAGTGAGACCCTGTTTCAAAAGAAAATATAAAAAAACAGGTCTGGGAGTATAGCCCGGAGTAGAAAACCCCTGGGTTCCACCCCTAGTACCACCAAAAAAAAAAAGTTATTCTTTTGAAGGATATTCAGAATTAATTGGTAGTTCTCCTTTCACACTTCAGATTGTTCTTTTTGAAGGACTATTCAATTAATTATTGTTTAGCCCTGCTAAGTCCAAATATTAATTACTTATGATTCTAAAATTCAACATTTCATAAGAGGGAAATCTTATGAATCCAATTATAGAAAAGAAATAAAATGGTTACCCTTAAAATAATACTTTCTTAGTTATATTTAACCCTTTTTTTGCGGGTCTGGGGATGGATCCCAGGGGCAGTCTACCTCTGAGCTACATACACCCTCTGCCCTATTTTTTATTCTTTATTTTGAAACCGGGTCTCACTGAGTTGCAGAGGGCCTCACTAAGTAGCTGAGGTTGTCCGCGAACCGCAATCCTCCTGTCTCAGCCTCCCGAATGCTGGGATTACAAGTGTGCACCACCACACCCGGCTATATTTAACCCATTTAAACATGGTTAATGAAACATACATTGCAACACATTTAGTTGACAAGTATTAACAAAAAGCAGTATTAGCAGAATGAGGTGGATCATTCTGTTTGTTTTTGGTGACTCAGTAGTAAATTTTCCACTCCTTTCTCTCCCTACTGCCACTCTCAAACTAACCCTCACCGAGTGTTAAAGCTGAAAGATGTGGACAGAGACAGCCTTTAGGTAACTCACACAGAGGAGACTCTACACTTTAGGGAGCATTGTCTCTGTTGATGGAAGTGGGCACAGAATATGTCCTCAGCCCTCTGCTTTAATTATAAGATACTTATAATCACGTGATTTCATTCACGGAAGAAATTATTGTTTTCCCAATCTCCTATAAATTAGGCAAAAAGAGGATTAAAGACTCACCAGAAATGCCGGACACTATAGAAACCTGGTATAAAAAAACCCCTATGTTTGTTAACTCTTGCTGTTAGGTGGCTAAGCCAATGCTCCTGGCTACCTCCTGGTTCTACCACAGAAAGGGCTCCTTCTGTTAAACTGAAAGCGTTTTGTATTTCTTGTGTCTGTTCATCCTGTCTTAGTGAATGTGAAACTATGTGGAACCTTCCCAGACAAGGCAAATTGGGCTTTTTGTACATGAAGTAGCTATCTCCAACTTCTCAATGAAAGGGCAAAGAATGAAAAACTGACCGTGGCTGTAGGTCCGTGGTAGAACAAGCACCTAAGTGTGATTGAAGCCCCAACACCAAAAACAAACACACAGAAACAGAAACCAGAGGCCTAAAGGGTCATCAGACTAGGTTGGAAAAACTGATACAATTGAGTATATTTTAATTAATAGTTTATTTGCATCCACCAAATCGGAATTTTCCTGACCCCTTCACCTCTTCTCTCTCTGTCATTTTTTGAATTGATACTAGGGAAAAATTAATTGGTAAACTTGAATAAGAGGAAGCATATAGAAAAATTCAGACTAATAATAGAAAATTAAAATTAAGGAATGTAGAGAGGTAAAGTAAGTGTGTGGGGGGGGAATGAAGTCAAATAATTAGAAAGAATTACTGGAAAATATTTGCTATGCCAGCAGAGTTATAAAAACAGAATCCTTTTGAGAAGGCATTCATTTAAAACCAGAAGTTGTTTTGGTAAGTTTATTATAAAAAGGTTGTAAAACGCTTTGATTTAAACTAAATATTCAGCATTGATACCTAGGATACAATATGTTCAATGTATATGAAAAAAGCCAAAGAAAGGTCACAAAATCAGGCATTTCATACTTATTTTTAGGTTCACTAATTAACCAGCTAAAAAAGAATTATTCTCCTTTTAAGCTGATGTATAATTAAAGTATCTAAGTACAAAGAATTTGTCCCTAAAGCCAAATTAGAATGTAGGAGGCAAACCCCGAGATTCTCCAGCTATTCTTTTTTTAAATATATACACTTCTGAAAGTATTATCTATTCTTCCAAGAAATCATTGAGAAGCTGTCATAGGTGAGGCACTGTAATAGGTGCCCTGGGAAGATACAGGAACAGATGACATGAAGTTTCTTTCCATGGGTTTGTTATTTATTTATTTTGCAGTACTGGGGATGGAACCCAGTGACATTCTACCTCTGAGCTACACCTCCAGCCCTATTTTTTATTCTTTATTTTGAAACAGGGCCTGAGTTGCGGAAGGCTTCACTAAGTAGCTGAGGCTGTCCGTGAACCGCACTCCTCCGGTCTCAGCCTCCCGAATGCTGGGATTACAAGCGTGCGCCACCACGCCCGGCTAAAACATAATTTTTTTAAATCATAGGTTCATACTGATACTCCCAGTTTTTTTGTTGGTGCATTGCAATCATCTGTCATGATGAGGTTCAGCGTGGTAGAGGTACACATGTACACGGCACTCGGCGAGCCCTCCCCCAGCTCGCACTGCACTCCCTCTCCCTCCCCCTCGCTGTGCATGTGGTTGGCATTGATAAACTTGTGTATGTGCCTCATGTCCAGTAAAGTGTTTCCTTCATTGAGTCTCCTCCTCCTCCCCCTCTCTCCCTTAGGTCTCCTCTCACTCCACTAAAGTTTCTCTTCCTTGGTCTGGAGTCCCTCCTGTGTCCCAGTTTCCCCCTAGCTGCCATATGTGGATACTCCTAGTTTCAACCCAGTACCGCAGGGTTCTTGCACACCTTTTCCATTCCAGAACTGCCTTTTCCATGTTAAAGGAGATACTACTGGTGTTCCTTGTAAAAGAAGGGAAAGGAGACTTTATTCGAGAGACCACTGCAATGGGCTTCTGTAGTACTGGGGAGAGATTGAGCTCTCAACAAGGACACGTGGAGATTTATAGCCAAAGAGCTGGGTAAGGGTCAGTGAGTGGAAATTACTAAGTAGAATCAAAATGGGGACTATTCTTTCTAGATCACTCAAGGCAGGCCAGAGTGATTAGATATCTAGGGTAGGGATGAGGAATTTTATCAGATTTCAAGGGTGATCGGGTACCAGGGATAGGGAAGTTTTACTAAGATATCTTAGCAAGATTCTTGCTAAAATTGGTCTAAGATGGTCAAGCTAAAGCCAAAGGGTAGGACCTAGTGAGAAGTAGGACTCAGAGGAGTCTGCCTCAAATCTGGCCAAAGGAGAGAGTCTTATGAGGCTCAGTGGTGCAAACCTGTAACCTTAGTACTTGGAGGCCGAGCTAGGAGAATTTAAAGTTTAAGGCCAGCCTCAGCAACTTTAGAGAGGCCCTCAGCAACTCAGTGAGACCATGTTTCAAACTAAAAAGTTAAAAGGGTTCGAGGTTTAGTTCAGGGGTAGAGTGCCCCTGGATTCAATCTTTAGTACCCTTCATAAAAAGATTTAGTAAGTATTTCTTTTGTGCTTTAAAAATATTTCCTATTTAAGCAGGATGCAAAATATTTCTCTTGGTTTGTGAAAATCTAGATTTATATTTAACTTAGTAATAGGTCTTTTATTTCATAAGGAGAGTCACTATGACAAATATTGGCCTTTTAATGCATTTAAAATTAAAATGACATTCATTAGAACTTTTTAAGAATAATGAATTATCACTTGAAGCAAAACAACCAGGATACTAAACAGAAAGTAGATGTTGCATGGTCATTTCTGGAACATCATACCCATTTGCCCCTTATTTGGAGTAGATATTTGGGGATTAAAGTAGTCATCAAAGTCGAAGTGAAAGACTCGTCCATTAATTAAAGACTTAGCGTATGGAAGGGCTCCTGTACTCACTAGGAATGAGGGAAACGAGGAACGGACTGTCTCAGACTGTAATCCTTCATTCTAAGGGGAAGAAAGGTTCTGCAGAGGACTTTCAAGAGTGGCTTCTTTTACTTCAAGTCTTTTTTGGTAGAGGAAAGGATGGAAGCAGAATGTGACCAAAAGGGTTTGAAAATTGGGTCTCTCAATCTCTCCTGTGCTGCCTGTATCACATCAGGAAGAACAAGGAGAGTTTGAAGAAGGAAGGCGTGCGGTAAGCTCTGCTTCCCTCGGATGCCGTGCATTTCAGAAGAGCCTCAAGGGAGCACGGAGCAGGAGAGCCCCGCTCTGAAGGAGACGGGATGGGCCCGCACGCCGAGCAGGAGAAGGACCGGGGCGTGTCGGCCACTGGTTCCATCTCCGAGAGCACCTCTTTTAGGCTGTACATTAGATTGAGATCATTGGGTACTTGTCTTTCCGTGTTCAGCTTATTTCACCCACCTCCTTTGTAGTCAACACCGTGTCTTGCCCTCTTGGACACGCCATAAAAGACTACTCTGCCTGTGAGCGCATCATAAGCCGGTCTCTCGGGCACATCTGCGCGTGCCCCGCCTCAGTCAGAGCTCCTCATGTGGAAGCACAGAGCCTCCCGGGTCTATGGCTACTTCCCAGATGGGCAGAAATAGGATTCTTGAATAAATGCATTTGAAGAAAACCTTAGGAAACAGTTGGCGCGCAGGAGGCGAGTGTTTGTGGAATGAACAGGTCTGTTACTTCCTGAAAATCCGTATCCACCGCAGTAGATTTATGTGTTCTACTACTTTTGTATTTGGCAGATTGCCCACAGTATTTATTTGAAAACAAATTCAGATTATATCCCGGGTCACTTTGATATTGCTGTTGGTAACACTAGGAATATACTTGTGTTAAGAAAAAAAAAACTGCTTTCAAGGTTGCCTCTTGAGATAAGTGCTCCTTTTCTCTTCTAATGAAGCTATTTTCTTAAACTTGTTGTTTCAGAGGATAAAAACTCAAGGAGAGACTGTAGGATTGTTTAATTTTCTCTTTCTGACCAATAATAATGGTTGCCATGAAAGCACTTTATTTTCCCATTCGTTGGCTAGATTGTAAAATCATGGAACATTTTCCCTTTCTCAATAGGGAGAGATAATGCATGCGAGAAAACTTCATACATGTTTCTAAGGAAGGAACTTCCTGTGCGACTGGCTAACACAATGAGAGAAGTGAATCTTCTGCCGGATAATTTACTGAACCGCCCTTCAGTGGGATTGGTTCAGAGTTGGTAAGTAAATAATGTGGCTTAAAATGGACTTTCCCATAATGCTCTTAACATTTGGCATTGGAACCATTCTCCACAAAAGTGCACATACCACCCACTTGAGAATGAGTCATTCAGGGTAGCTGGGATTTCATTGTCATTATTATTACTACGATTTTTTGATTGGGTGCTGTGGTGCATGCCTGTAATCCCAGTACTTGGGAGGCTAAGGCAGGAGGACCACAGGTGTGAGGGCAGTCTTATTAACGTAGCCCTGTTTCAAGATAAAACAGGGCTTGGGGTATAACTCAGAGATAAAATGTTCCTGGGATCAATCCCTAGAACCACATGAAAAAATATTTTTAATTGTTCAATTTAAAATGGTTTTAATTATGCAGGCGTGGTGGCGCACGCTTGTAATCCCCACGCTTGGAGGCAGAGACAGGAGGATCGCGCAGGTTCAAAGCCAGCCGCGCTGGTTTAAGAGACCCTGTTTCCAAATAAAAATGTAAAAATAGGTCTGGGAGTGTAGCCCGGAGGTAGAAGGGCTTCCAGGAACCCCAGTACCACCAAATAAATAAATAAATAAATAAATAAATAAATGGTTTTAATTAAAGTATTTGTATGCCATAATAGATATTTTCTTGACTTTTCAAGTTTTGTTTTTCTGCTTATTGATGCGCTTGCTCAACTGAACAAAATTTGGAAAGGAGGAAACAAAATAAATATCAGTGTGCTAGCCCCGGTGAGCGGGCCTGCCCTCCTTCAGATAGGAGTGTTTCCCATTTTTGTCAAGTCTAAGCTTTGCTTCCTTTGTTTTCCTTTTAAAGAAGTTCCCTGAAGGCCATGCTTCTTTTAGAACAAATTCAGTTACTTAAAGGGGAACCTCAGATTGGAAAAATATCAGTACCCTCCTGTGCTTTATCTGCCTTCTGAAAAGTATGAAAAAATCTTACCAGAATACAACCTCAAGTTAGGGCACTTATAGCCCTGGTGTAGAAAGTTAGATGCTGTTTCCTTGAGGAAGTTGAGTTTGTGGTGAAGCTCGCTACTAGGTACGCGGGGTGAGGCCAGTGAGCAGTAGAGTGTGAGAGCAGGTGGTGACGCTTTGGGGAAGGGATTTGTATATATCTGAGAAACATTTTCAGGTTCACTGTGCTATAAAAGCAGGGTAGAAATTCCTGGAGAAAACTGGAGGCGTGCGGGGGCTAGACGGCATGAGCTCTCTCGAGAAGGCGCAGTGCCCTGGGAACACAGAGGAGGGGTAGCAAGTGCCCACTGTGGTCTTGCGCTGCCCCTCAATGGCTACGTGGACGTGGCCAGCGCAGACGAGGGAAAGCATCTTAGGAGAAGGGAATGTTGTGGACAAATAAAAGGAGAAGGGAACGATTTGTTAGCTTGAATTTGGAGGGTTCCTGGGGGCCAGACTACTGAAAGAGAATGGACATCCAGCAGTCATTCCTCAGTTACAGTATAATAAATTCTTAGGGCTAAGAATGAGTCATCTGAGAAGCACTATGTTGGAAGGTTTTAGAGCTGCAGTGTCGAGTCCGTATTCCAGAAAAGCGGCAGTTCCCAACGAAGGTAGGGACACCTTAGAATGCAGAAAGGGTCAGAGACAGTAACCACGGTTTTGATATCATAGCCAGCTGCATCCTGCTCTGGATTCAGAGCAAATTTGAAAAGAAAGGCACTGCAAGTACTTGTTTGTGTTAGACATCTTTATTTCTTCAAACCATCATTACAGGTTTTCCGGTAGAAAGTGTAAATCACTCTTGGGGACCACTGTGGCAGGGATTCTAGGTAGACAAGATCAAGTCATGGCGGGGGGTGCAGTCATTTTTCTATTGCTTCAAAGTGACTTTCTGCCCTGTAGTGTTTGTCAGCGCCAACAGCTAATTCTCTGATTCTCTAGACATTGGAGGGGTGGCAAGTGCCCACTGTGGTCGCGCGCGGCCCCTTGATGGCTGCATGGGATTGTTCAACAACTCAATCCAATCCTGATATTAAATACCTGAAGTTTGCATGGACCCCACAGCTTAAGTGCTTGAGGAACCAAGCGCTTAAGCACAACTGCAAGCCCTGGGCCACCTGTACTTTTCACCTGTACTTTTCAGACTATACATTGAGTTTCTCCAACTCTATTCTCACGTTTGATAGTTTGCTAGAATGGCTCACGGAACTCCGGAAGGCACTTTGTGTATGTTTGCAGGTTTATTGTTAAAGAAACTCAGAAAGCTGGGCGTGGTGGCGCACACTTGTAATCCCAGTACTTGGGAGGCCGAGACAGGAGAATTGTAGGTTCCAGGACAGCCTCAGCCAGTAGTGAGACTCTCATCAACCTAATGAGACCCTGTTTCAAAATGAAAATTTAAAAAAAGGAGGTAGCTTGGAGTAGAATGCTCATGTGCTTAATCCCCAGTATAACACACACACACACACACACACACACACACACACACACACACACACACGACAGAACTGAGAAATAGCCAAATGGGAGACCAAGCAGGACAAGGCGCGGTGGATTTTCATGCTCAGTGTGGATGCCTTCCCCCCAGGATCTTCCTGTGTTCAACAGCCTAGATACTTTCAGAATCTCCTTAAAAAGTTTTTGGACCACTTAATCTCCAGCCCCTTATCCTCCCTCGAGGTTGAGGGAGGGGCTGAAAGTCCTAGCCTCCTAATGACTTAGTCTTCCATGAAGGTGAGCGGCCCGTCCTGAGGCTCTCTAGGGCCCAACCCAAGCCTACGCCTCATTAGCATAAACTGTGCTATGATCAGAAGGGGCTCCTCGGAATCATTAAAGGTGCTCCTTTCATTTAGGAAACTCGAAGGCTTTTACAACCATGTCAGGAATCAACTCCTTTTTTTGTCTCTTCACCATTCTTTTATATCCGTTCTGAACACATGCATGCCATTTAATTCTTTTTGATTCTTAAACATTCTATTTTTTTTTTTTTGGTGGTACTGGGGTTCCTGGAAGCCCTTCTACCTCCGGGCTACACTCCCAGACCTATTTTTACATTTTTCATTTTTGGAAACAGGGTCTCCTAAACCAGCGCACGCGGCTGGCTTCGAACCTGCACGATCCTCCTGTCTCCGCCTCCCAAGCGCGGGGATTACAAGCGTGCGCCACCACGCCCGGCTCTTAAACATTCTATTTTGAAATAATTTTCTATTTAAGAGAAAGGTTAGCTGGGTGTAGTGGCCCACAGCTGTAATCCCAGTATTTGGGAGGTTGAGACAAGAGGATCACAGATTTGAGGTCAGCCTCAGCAATTTAGAGCAAGACCCTATTTCAAAATAACGATTAAGAAGTAGCTCAGAGGTAAAATGTCATATGGGTTCAACCCACAGTATGCCCAACAGAGAGAGAGAGTGAGAGTGAGAGTGAGAATGAGAGAGAGAGAGAGAGAGAGAGAGAGAGAGAGAGAAACACTAGTAGAAAAATTCCCATATTCTTTCACCCAGATTCATTGATTGGTTTTTTTTTTTTTGTGTGTGTGTGTGGGTCTGGGGATGGAACCCAGGGGCATTCTACCTCCAAGCTACACCCACCTAGCCTATTTTTTATCCTTTATTTTGAAACCAAGTCTCACTGAGTTGCAGAGGGCCTCACTAAGTAGCTGAGGCTGTCCGCGAACCGCGATCCTCCGGTCTCAGCCTCCCGAATGCTGGGATTACAAGAGTGCGCCACCACGCCCGCCCGGCTTTCATTGATTGTTAACCTTTGTCCACATTTGTTCTATCTTTGCCATTCATATTCATGAATGACATGAATATTCATGTTCTCTCTATACATATATATGCATATAATGTGTATATATATGTATATATATTGCATTATGTATGAAAGAGATGTTAATGTTGTTAGAATCAAAATTGAATCACTTTTGTCAACCTCAGCAAAAGAAAGTAAAACTAGGAAGAGGTCATGAAGAAAGGGTTCTTAGGCATGACTGCCTGATAGTAATTTACAAAAGACTCTTTCAGGACAATAAGCTTGTACAGACAGTCACAGTCTTACACAAAAGTGCTTCTACGGACATCTGCCCAGCAACTGCTCAGTCTTGGACTGATGCCATTCTTGTTATTAACCATCATAGAAATGGATTATTGTTTGAAAATATCTCATGTAATCCTCCTTATTTTTTGCCTGCCTGCCTGCCTTTTTTTCTTGGCACTGAGGATTGAACCTATGCATTCTACCTCTGAGCTATACCCCCAGCACTTTGTATTTTTATTTTGAAACAGGGTCTTGCTACATTGCTGAGGCTGGCCTCAAGCTCGTGATCCTCCTGTCTCAGCCTCCCAAGTACTAGTTTTACAAGCAGGCGCCATGACGCCTGGCTCATTTTTTGTCTTTAAAAACTCCCCTTTAGGCCGGGCGTGGTGGCGCACGCTTGTAATCCCCGCATTTGAGAGGCGGAGACAGGAGGATCACACAGGTTTGAAGCCAGCTGTGCTGGCTTAAGAGACCCTGTTTCCAAATAAAAAATATTAAAAAAAATAGGTTTGGGAGTGTAACCCGGAGGTAGAAGGGTTTCCAGGAACCCCAGTACCACCAAAAACAAAGCAAAACAAACAAACAAAAAACTCCCCTTTAGCTGAGCATGGGGTGCACACTTGTAATCCCAGCTGAGGCTGAGACCAGAGGATTGCAGTTCGCGGACAGCCTCAGCTACTTAGTGAGGCCCTCTGCAACTCAGTGAGACACTGTTTCAAAAAAAAAGGCTAAAAAAATAGGGCTGGGGTGTAGCTCAGAGGTAGAGTGCCCTGGGTTCCATCCCCAGGGCCACAAACACAAAAACCTCCCCTTGACTCAACTCCTTTGAAGCTCCTCATAGTTTATTGTGGTATGTATTCCCATTTCAGCGCTCTGCCCAAATAAATATTGGTACTCTTTAGAGAATACGTCTGGTTTTAAAAATTTAGATGGGCATATTGTGCACGCACATTTTTCCCTGAACATTTGGGTTTAGGTAGACCCT
This sequence comes from Muscardinus avellanarius, assembly GCF_963383645.1. Lineage (NCBI taxonomy): Eukaryota > Metazoa > Chordata > Mammalia > Rodentia > Gliridae > Muscardinus > Muscardinus avellanarius. The sequence continues at coordinate 18,359,966 of NC_137792.1, forward strand.
AAATACTTCAGCGTGTATCTTTTAGAAATAACTCTTAGGAAACCACAACATGACCGTCACATTCAGGCAGTTTAAGATTAATACAGTAGCTGGGCGTGGTGTCGCACGCTTGTCATCCCCGTGCTTGGGAGGCGGAGACTGGAGGATCGCGCAGGCTCGAAGCCAGCCGCACTGGCGTAAGAGACCCTGTTTCCAATAAAAATATAAAAATAGGTCTGGGAGTGAGGTAGAAGGGCTTCCAGGAACTGCAGTACCACACACACAAAAAAGATTAATATAGTAACATCTTTTACATGTTGAACTTGCTACCATTTCACTAATTGTCTTAATAGCACTTTTTTTTTTCATGGTAACTGGGGATTGAACCCAGGGGCATTCTACCTCTGATCCACACCCCCAACCCTGTTTAATCTTTTGGTTAGAGAAAGGGTCTTGCTAAGTTGCTGAGAACCTCGCTAAGTCGATGAGGCTGATTTTGAACTTGCGATTCTCCTGTCTCAGCCTCCCAAGTACTGGGGCTGCGGGCATGCGCCACCACACCTGGCTAATAGCGCTCCTTTTGAAAAGCACGCCTCCTGATTTAGGAATCCATTTTAAGATCATGCATTTGTGTGTCCTTGTTATTTCCTTTTGTTTTAAAAAACAAATTTGATGTATAACAGGCTGTCCACTATGCTTCAGTGTGCTCTTATTCTCTTTATTTTCAGGCTGGGATTCTCAACATATGAATTTCTCTCCAAACATACATGACTTTCCTCTTCAAAGCGCTGTTCCCTTTGGAAAGGGAAAGAAGCCTGCTTAAGTTTGCTCACATGTGGCAGGACAGAGGGTCTCACTGGGGCTGGACCACTTTGATGTCTTAGGGTGTTTTGGCCTGGTGATTTTAACAGTACCCCTAACCCATAGCCTCAGGTGCCCAGACACTTATTAACATATCTGGATATGAGTGTACTTTCGTATCAGATGCATCATCATAAAGTTTATATGAGGCTGATGACTCAAATGTCATCCCTGCTTATGGATGTATATATGTGGTAGTCATTTTAGTCACTGAAATGTCCTGATCCTCTGTAATAGGATTAGTGGTAATTAAATGGTAGAACTGATTAAAATAAAGGGATAATTATTTCAGGACATATTAAGCCCCAAAGGAAAGATCACAAACCTCTAATTGAAATATCTGAATCCTTACCAGATCCAGCGAGTTCCAGCTGGATATAACCACACTGCTGATGTGCCGCCCTGAGTCTCATCTTTCTATGTGTATCAGATCTTAATGTTTTGCACATTTTTATTGTACTGGTCCTTATTGACATATGCAGCTATTCTAAATCCAGAAGCTGTTTCTGAAGGATTATCTGCTGATGAAATTAATTTCACTCTGAGAAGGAGCCTTCTAGTTTCTAAATTATTATTATTATTTTTGGTGGTACTGGAGTTCCTGGAAGCCCTTCTACCTCCAGGCTACACTCTCAGACCTATTTTACATTTTTATTTGGAAACAGGGTCTCTTTAAGCCAGCGCGGCTGGCTTCGAACCTGCGCGATCCTCCTGTCTCCGCCTTCCAAGCGCGGGGATTACAAGCGTGTGCCACCACGCCCGGATAGTTTCTAAATTCTTGATGTGCACTTCAGTGTCACATATATCCTTCTTAAAATTTACACACACTTTTTTGGTGTTCAAACTATAGACATGGACTATCAGTTAGGATATGTTTGTAATAGCAGATAATGCTGCTGGACCTGGTTTATGTAACTAGAAGGTCCACCCATCAGTTTGAATCAGATTCATGAGGCTGTGAAGGCCCTGCTTTTGATAATGTTAGCTTTATTTTCAGGCTGGATTCCCTCCTGGTGGCAGAATAGCTGCAGCAGCTCCCAACTTCACATCTACATAGCACACTGTACAAAAACAAAGCAATCCAGGCGTGGTGGCGGACGCTTGTAATCCCTGCACTTGGGAGGCGGAGACAGGAGGATCGCGCAGGTTCGAAGCCAGCCGCGCTGGCTTAAGAGACCCTGTTTCCAAATAAAAAAGTATAAAAGTAGGTCTAGGAGTGTAGCCCAGCGGTAGAAGGACGTCAGGAACCCCAGTACTACCAAAAAAACAAAAACAAAACAAAACAAAAAAAAAAACAAAGCAAGTTGATTTCTTTCTCAGAGACCTCCAGCAAGTCTTTTCAGTCTTTTCTCTTCTTTCTTTGGCCTGAATGGAGGCAGTATGTCTATTCCCGAGCCAGTCCTTGGGTTCAGCGGACTGTATCTTGGACTAATTTAGTGACAATAGAAATCAGATTACCTAGAGGCAAATGGGCTCCCCACACTTTAGAGGCATCAGCTTCTCCTGAAACCAGTTGAGCTGCACGTAGGGATGGAATGAAACTGGAGTGAAGATTTGGGATTCTACTGGGAAAAGGGGAAGGAGGAATAGATAGTGGGTAGGCAACTAACACAGTAACTCTTCTTTTCCAGGTACATGCAGAGTTTTCTCGAACTTTTAGAGTATGAAAATAAGAGCCCTGAGGATCCACAGGTCTTAGATAAGTAAGTATGGCACCACTTAACTGAAAGTAAAAATACCTAGGGTAAAAAAAGTTTCATAAATGTAACACATGCCATTGATACCCAAGAAATATAATTCAGTTAAAAGTATTTATTTTCTTAGTAACAGCTCAATGTTAGATTTTTGAAATTTTATTTTTTTTATTTTTATTTATTTTTTTTTTTGTGGTACTGGGGTTCCTGGAAGCCCTTCTACCTCCGGGCTACACTCCCAGACCTATTTTTACATTTTTATTTGGAAACAGGGTCTCCTAAGCCAGCGCGAGCAGCTGGCTTCGAACCTGCGCGATCCTCCTGTCTCCGCCTCCCAAGCGCGGGGATTACAAGCGTGCGCCACCACGCCCGGCTATTTTTGAAATTTTAGATTAAGAACTTAACATAGTACATAAGGAATAAAGATACTTCAAGTAAATATATTAGTCAAAGTGAACTGGGTGTTAACTATAAACATTGCAGTAAATGTTCCATCTAGTGGTAGTTTTAAGAATGCAGTGGCTTCCATATGTACGTGCATTATCTACCCAATCCTTTGCAATTTTTAAAAAATTTCAATGGGATAGTACATTTAAGCTCAGAAATTCTGTAATCGTTTTATTTTAGAGAAGCAAAAGCAAGTGTTCTTTTTATATAACAATGAATTCTGTGACTGCCATTATATGAATAAAGACCACTGAGTTCTCATGCTGATGGAAAATATTTATGCTATTTTTTTAAGATTTTTATTTAGCCAGGGAACACTAACCCTAGCTGTGAGTGTTTTTTATCCCCAAGAGAAATTAGGATCTTTTTCACATTACTTTCTTCCTGTTTCATGTACACATGAGTGAATGCATGCGGCAGATCTGTTTTGCTGAGAAATTTCTAAATATAAATATAATTCACATAGTTGTAAGACAGGTACCTGCCTTATAGATGTTCCATTAAAACAACTAGGGAAAACATAAGATATTAGATGCTCTCCCTATTAGCAAAAGCTAGAGAGAAAATTGGGTCATAGGAGGAACTCTGGATGAAGAAGGAGGTGCTATAGATGAGCAAATAAGGTGACCTAAGGGAATAGGAGGGGAAAGAGGGAAATTCTCTGATGGTCATGACGTACATTCACAAACATATCAAAGTCAATCCCTAAGCCAAACATGAGAAGGGGGGAGTGGGAGGGAATGGGGCAGAATTGGGGAAGGGCTAGTTGGGTGATGTGCGCATGTGTGCCTCCACATCTTGTACCCCATTAAGATGTATGACTACAATGCACCAATACAACGGTAAAAAAAAAAAAAACAACAACTAGGAAGATGCTACATGATACAAATAACTTTGGGAGATATTTAACACAGACCTCTGAATGCACAGATAAGGAAGTGAGATATAAAGTGATTCATCCAAGGTTATGACAGTTTATAGCAGAACTGGACCTACAGGTCATGGTTTCTTGGCCCTAGTATACGATTCTTTACAGGGTACCAGAACTGCAGTTTAACCTATAAGTAGCTAGTTCAAGTTTAGTTGTAAATTAAGATAAACAGGGAAAAATGCCCTGACCTATTGTATACTTCGTTGGGTATTTTGTCTAATGGATCTGTGAACCGCAGGAAGGGCATGCCTGAGGTTAGAGCCCCAGATGCAGTGGTTACCTTGATACAAGCCACTGTCCTCATTTGAAGTGTCCATATTAAATGTATCTAAGAGCTTTGTATTCTCCAATGTCATTAGCTAGCGAACGTTTGGCTAAAATCCTAAGAGTTAGTGCTGGTCTCTCTAGCTCCAAATTTGGGGACATTGATCTGTGGAAGTCCACAGTATTAAATTTCTACCATCTTTCTCCAAAGTCCTGTCTCAGTTCCCGGAACAGGTGACGTTGAGAGATGATATACGGACATGGGCCTGCTTTGTAAATGGCCAGCACTGAATGCGGTGTGTGCGTGGTCATCTCGATCGTCGCTCTCACTCAGTGAGCTTGGTACCCTGCCAGGTTCTTGCAGCTAGTTAGTAGAGTCGGGATTTGAGAAGCCCGATGCGATGCTCCGGGTGGAGGCCGGGTGAAAGGTGAGCATCGCGGTAGCAGCCTTTTCTGTTCAGAGAGAGGTTATGTGAGCTTGCTTGCCAGCAGGGGACTCGTTTTAGCGAAGTGAAAGTAGCTTAGAGGACAAAGCGTGTTGATGATGACGGTGGAGTTTACAAGAGCCTGCGAGATTGAGGAAGTGTTCTGAGAATCGAATCACTGAGGTGAGTCTCCTCCTTTCAGATAAACCGAGACGCTTCTCAACTATCATTTGCTTTCCTTTAGAACTATTTGATTTGTAAATATATTAGGAAAGCTGTTACAAAAGGACACGATGTCCATTGTAAAATTTCTTCTGAATACTTATGACCTTCTGATTTCCAGTTTGATTTATTCACCTTTACTGTTACTGTTTATATGTGTTTATTATGGAAGTACTTTTATCAATGAGAAAAAATAAGACTATTTGGGTAACTAAAAAGAAACTTATCCCAGTTTTCCAGTAAGAGGGAACAACCACTATTAACATTTTCCTTCTGTTCATACTTTTTCTTAATCATGCATATTTTTGTGTGTAAAATATGTTTTGAAATAAATATATTACATAGATCTATACCATTATTAATAGTCGTGTATTACCTAATGGCAGGGATACATTCAGAGAAATCTATCATTAGGTGATTTCATCTTTGTACATTTACCCATGTAAGATGGCTATGACATTACTAGGTGATATAATCGTATGGGACCATCACTTTATGTATGTATGTATGTATGTATGTATGTATGTATGTATGTATGTATTTTGGTGGTACTGGGGTTCCTGGAAGCCCTTCTACTTCCGGGCTACACTCCCAGACCTATTTTATACTTTTTTTATTTTTGGAAACAGGCTCTCTTACACCAGCGCGGCTGGCTTCAAACCTGCGCGATCCTCCCGTCTCCGCCTCCCAAGCGCGGGGATGACAAGTGTGCGCCACCACGCCCGGCATGTGACCACCACTTTATATGTGATCTGTCATCTGTCATTGACTGAAACATTGTTAAGCAGTGCATGACTCTTTCTATTAGCAGTCCTTTTACAGATATGTCATGCAATTGGCTCTCCTTCCCCCCATTATTGTATTTTAGACTGGCTTGTAGTTTTCTTGTTACTACCAACAGTACTCTAAAGAATAGTGTGTGTGTGTGTGTGTGTGTGTGTGTGTGTGTGTGTGTGTGTGCGCGCGCGCGCGCGCGTGCCAGGGTCTAGCCCTAGCAAGAGCTGGGGTTCGTGTGCCGATGAGTGAAGATCCGAGGTTGAATGAGAGATCTGCCACACGAGAATCAGATTCAAACTTCTCCGTTTATTCAGAACTTACAACAATCTTTATACTTTTTTTTCATGCAGCACAGAAAAAACCATATTCATGTGAGCAGGAAAGTTCAGAGAGAAAAAGATTCTCAGGGCAGAGTGCCAGACACTTAAAGAGTCCTAGAAAGTCAGCTTTGTCTTCTATCTCAAGGTCAGCTTGAACCTAGTCTTATATGTTGGCTCAAACCAAGGTCAGTTTGAACTTAATCTTTTGGCCCAGACTTTGTCCTTGGGAAAAAGTCTTTGCTGACTGAGTCCGTCACAAGCCGTCTCACACCTGTTTTAGTTATAATGTTTATACATAAAAATTCCAATCATACATATTGGTCCAAATAATCTTAAAACAATTTTTTGAAGAAGGAGATGTTATTCATACTTCATGGGGGACTCAGGCTCTTGCGCGCCCCCTGACCGAACTTTGGCTCAAGGTCTGCATGAGATGCTCTAGCATGTGTGTGTGTTTGTAGAGATTGAACCTGGCCAGGGGTGCTCTATCACTGAGCTGCGCCCCCAGCCTAACCCTCAGCTTTCAAAAACAGTTGTTTGTAGCTGGGTGCAATGGCACACACCTGTAATCCCAGTGCTTGGGAGGCTGAGACAGAAGGATCGCAGGTTCAAGACAGCCTCAGCAACATAGTGAAACCCTCAGTAACTTAGAGAGAGCCTGTTTCAAAATAAAAAAAAAACATAAAATAGGGCTGGGGGTGTAGCTCAGAGGTAGAATACCCCTGAGTTTAATCCCCAGTATAAAAAACAAAAAACAAAAACCAGTTGTTTCCCTCCTCCAGTTATTTTCCTAGGATCAGTCCCTGAAGTGGAATTATCTTCTCCAGGCTTTTGATCTGTGTTGTTCATTGCCCTTAAGAATATGTCAGCAGGTTGTGGTGTCAAACCTCATTAAGAGCTGGGTGTGGTGGTGCACGCTTGTAATCCCTGTGCTTGGGAGGCGGAGACAGGAGGATGTGCAGGAGCCAGCCTTGCTGGCTTAAGAGACCCTGTTTCCAAATAAAAAAGTATAAAAATAGGTCTGGGAGTGTAGCCCGGAGGTAGAAGGGTTTCCAGGAACCCCAGTACCACCCAAAAAAAAAAAAACCTCATTAAGAAGATCTGCATATGAACCAGGCGTGGTGGCGCAAGCTTGTAATCCCAGCATTCAAGAGGTGGAGACCAGAGGATCGCGATTCGCGGACAGCCTCAGCTACTTAGTGAGGCCCTTCACAACTCAGCGAGACCCTGTTTCAAAAATAAAAGACTAAAAAATAGGGCTGTGGGTGTAGCTTGGACGTAGAATGCCTCTGGGTTCCATCCCCAGTACCACAAAAATAATAATAATAATAACTAAATAAAATAAAATAAGAATATGCCATTTGAGCTCCCACACTCTAATGACACTGGTTATTATGTGTCTATCTGATAAATGGAGAATAGTATTATTTTAATTTTCTTTCTTTTTTGTGAGAGTAAAGCAACTAGCATTTGTTTTTCTTTTTTTTTTTTTGTAAAATTTCCATTGATATTGATCTTTTGTCTGGCTCTTTGATAGGATGCTCATCTTGCCTTTTATTAAGTATAACAACTCTTACAAATGTAGTTTTGCAGTTTTGATTTGTTTTTATTTATCATGTATTTCTCTAGAATTACTATAGTATTCTTATAGAATTACTAAAATTCTATTTACTATTTGTTTCTACCTTTGGTATTAAGTGATTTTCTTTGATCATATCTGTGTTTTCTTTGAGACTCCATTAATTAATCCTTGTATATTAATTTGGAGTTTTTATCAGAAGAAACATTGACATGTTCTTTAAATCTTTATTCAACAAACATTTATAGAACCTGTATTATATGTAACCACTGTACCTCAGAAAGCAAGGGATTCCTGGAAAGGCATTTGAGCATTTTTTTTTCTTTACTAGAACCTTTGATTCTTTGCATCTCTGCAAGAAGTATTATTGTAGAAAGTTTCAAGCAGAAACTTGTAATACTATAGTTTCTTGTGAGTACTTTCTTTTAGCACACAATCAGAGTGATTTCTCTACCTATAAAAATGCCAGCAGAGCCAGGCGAGGTGGTGGACTCTTGTAATCCCTGTGCTTGGGAGGCGGAGACAGGAGGATCACGCTGCTTCAATATCTATCAATCTATCTATCTATCTATCTATCTATCTATCTATCTATCTATCATCTATCTATAATGTCTGGGAGTGTAGCCCAGAGGTAGAAGGGTTTCCAGGAACCCCAGTACCATATATATATAGTGCACACACACAAGCAGAGAACTAGAGCTGGGAAGTGTGTGCATCAGCCTGTGAGATACAAAAACTGACCATGTTGTGTTTCCTTTCCACACAGTTTTCTACAGGTTCTGATTAAAGTCAGAAATAGACACAATGATGTGGTTCCTACAATGGCTCAAGGAGTGATTGAATACAAGGAGAAGTTTGGATTTGACCCCTTCATCAGCAGTAACATCCAATATTTTCTGGACCGCTTTTATACCAATCGCATCTCTTTCCGTATGCTTATTAACCAGCACAGTAAGTTGGGTTTTATTGGTCCAGGCTTGAAAATTAACCAGGAATAATTTCTCCCAAAAGTTTTCCTGTTGTTTCATTATCAATTTGCTAACTTGCATTTTTGGCTATTGAAATTTCATTTTTAAGCCGGGCATGGTGGCTCATGCTTGTAAACCCAGCATTTGGGAGGCTGAAACAGGAGCATCTGGGCTTGTGGTCAGTCTCAGCTACATAGTGATTCCCTTTGCAACTCAGTGAGACCCTGTTTCAAAATAAAGAATAAAAAATAAAAAGAGTTGGAAGTGTAGGCCAGCGGTAGAATCCCCATCCCCAGTACCGCAAAATAAAAAGGAAATTTCATTTTTTTTTTTTGGTGGTACTGGGGTTCCTGGAAGCCCTTCTACCTCTGGGCTACACTCCCAGACTTATTTTATATTTTTATTTAAACACAGGGTCTCTTAAGCCTGGTTTTGAAACTATGTGATCCTCCTCTCTCCGCCTCCCAAGTGTGGGGATTACAAGTGCACCACCACGCCCGGGGCGAAATTTCATTTTTAATTAAAATTTTCTTTAATGAATTCTATCTATTAAAAGCTGTTAATTAAGCGCCGGGTGTGGTGGCGCATGCTTGTAATCCCTGTGCTTGGGAGGCAGAGACAGGAGGATCGCACAGGTTCGATGCCAGCCACGCTGGCTTAAGAGACGCTGTTTCCAAAAATAAAATAGGTCTGGGAGTGTAGCCCGGAGGTAGAAGGGCTTCCAGGAACCCCAATACCACCAAAAAAAAAAAAAGCTGTTAATTAAGCCAAGGCACTGGGGAAGCTGAGATAGGAGGATCGCAGATTCGAGGTCAGTGTCAACAATGTCGTGAGGCCTTCTGCAACTTAGACCCTGTTTTAACTAAAAAAATAGGTCTGGCAATGAAGCTCAGAGGTATTATGCCCCTGTGTTCAATAACCTAATTAGTATTTTGGAGTAAAAGTGATCCTTGAAAGGCATTTATGATACTCATATTAGAGGCAGGACCACTGGCTGCCTTTTAAGCCTCTGCCATTACGGTGGACAAAGGCACCAGCTTTTTAATGGCTGCTGGGTGTTGATCTCTGAATACTTTCATTTGTCTCTGAGAGTATATTCTACTCTTTATCTAGGTTGCGATGTGTTTTTCATTTTAGTTTTGAGAACACCCAAAAATGGTAATATTGAATCAGCTTGTTGGTGATATGAGCAATCCTTTATTTCACAGTGATTGGTCAAATCCGATTAAGCAAGATTGTCAGCACATAATCCTGCATTGAGAGTTTTAGTCCACTCTCTGAGGTGATGAGCAGATGTGAAAATAAACTTAAAATTCTCTCAGTTCAAAAAAAAATTGGCCTGTTTTTAGTGTCTCTTTGGCTGATTTTATAATTCCTTTTTTAAAAGTGTACTACAGAGTTTAGTTTAGTTTAGTTTTGTGGTACTAGGGATGAAACCCAGGGGCTTTTTTTTTTTTTTTTTGGTGGTACTGGGGTTCCTGGAAACCCTTCTACCTCGGGGCTACACTCCCAGACCTATTTTTTTATATTTTATTTGGAAACAGGGTCTCTTAAACCAGCAAGGCTGGCTTCGAACCTGCAAGATCCTCCTGCCTCCGCCTCCCAAGTGCGGGCATTACAAGCTTATACCACCACGCCCGGAGAACCCAGGGGCTTTCTATCCCCGAGCTGTACTCTCAGCCCTATTTTATACTTTATATGGAAACGGGGTCTCACTAAATTGCTGAGAGTCTCACTAAGTAGCTGAGGCTGGCTTTGAACCTGCGCGATCCTCCTGTCTCAGCCTCCCAAGCGCGGGGATTACAAGCCTGCGCCACCACACCCGACAATTTTATAATTCTTAAGAAAAAGCACGTCAGTCACAAAAAATAAGAAATCAGATGCTTTCCCTAATATGTGAGAGTTAGGGAGAAATGGGTCATAGGAGGAACTCTTGAAAGAGGAAATCCTATAGAGGAGCAAAGGAGACAACCTAAAGGAGGAGAAGGAGAGGGTCGAGGAAAATCTCTAAAACACATAAAGTACTTAAACATATCAAAGTCAATCACTAAGCCAAGCAAGGGAGGGAGGGACGGGGAGGGAGAGAAACAAGATTTTCCATCCAAAAGACAACTAAGATTAGTTATCTGTGGAGATTCATTATTTATGTTAGTCTTTTACCTATCTAAATTGTATTGTTTGCTTTTATTGTTGTTAATTTTTAGGATTTCTAGTTGGAATACTAATATACCTTCAGATATAGCATTTGGAAATATTTTATCCCATTCTATCAGTAACTTTTAACTCTGTTTACATTGTCTTTGGATGTACAATTTTTTTATTTTCTAAGAAGTTTGTTTACCCTTCTGTTGCCTGTGCCATTGAAATCATATCCAAGAAATCACTGCCAATTTCAATGTCGTGAGGTTTATGACCCAGATTTTCTTCTAAAAGTTTATAGTCTTAAGAATTATATTTAGGTCTTTTATCTATTTTGAGTTAATATTTGTATATGGGATTAGGTAAGGGTCCAATTTTATTCTTTTTAATGTAATTTTAATTTTTCAACAATATTTAGTTAAAAGATAATTATTTCCTCCACCAAATGTTCGTGGAAACCTTGTCAAAAATAACTTGACAATATATGGAAGAATTTAGCTCTAGGCTTTTATTTAGCTCCAATAGTTTATATATCTGCCTTTAGAATAGTACTACACTGTTTCAATTATTGTAGCTTTATATGGTTTGAAATCAGAAAATATACATCTTCTAACTTTGTTCTTTTTCGAGATCGTTTTGGGTATCTAGAATCCATATTCCATATTAGGATAGATTTTTTTCTGAAAAATAAATATATAAATATATGATAGTTTCACCTAAAAAAAAGGAAAAAATATTTTCTGGTAAGAAAGAAAGCAAAAAGAAATATTGAAATGTTATCTTTATGTTATCAAAAGCTTGGTATCAGACAAATGAAACTGTTATGTGAGATTATCATTTTTAATTTTGGATTAATTGCTTTAATACTAGATGTCAACCACTAAGCCAAGCATGGGAAGGAGGGATAGGGAGGGAATGGGGTGGGGATTAGGTGGGGGTTGACTGGTGATGTGTGCATGTATGTCTACAAAAGTTTTCTTTGTATCCCACTATGATGTATGAATACAGTGCACCAATAAAAAATTAAAAAAATAAATAAAAACTATAATAAAAAAATAAAAGCACCAACATGTCAGGAGCCTAATTCATCTTCTTTGCTTAATCAGAAAATGGACATAACACCTATATTTTATTAATTTGATTTATTTGGTTAAGCAAATGATATATAACCATTAAAGGTTTATTTTCAATGCATATCTTTTGAAAACAGAAAATATTAGATATAAGTTCAATTTACAGGACATTTAGAGGAGAAAAGAACTGAAATACTATTTAAATGAATTACTTAGGTAACTGCAATTCTTCATAATCTAAATATGTATGTACGCCTGGCCTGGTGGTGCATGTTCTGAGGAGATGGGTAAACTTGGCTTAAGGATGAAAGTGTCTCCTTCCAAGTTACATTGGTTGGAGACGAGGATTGGGCACCTGGCCCCTGCCACTGCTTTAGGACTACAGTGGGTGGGCCCTCGTGTACATCCTTCATCCTGCATTGGCTGGTGGAGTTGCTCACCCATCACATGTGCGTATTCCATTGCTCTAAGTTGCTATAATGATTCCTACAGATAAGCAATCCTTTCAACACTTAAGACCCCTATATTTTTCTTCCTGACCATCCCAGAATGATGTGTTTTAACCGCCTGCCTTCCCTCTTGTGTTCATCTAGCACTTCTGTTTGGCGGTGACATTAATCCTGCTCATCCTAAACACATCGGAAGTATTGACCCCACCTGTAACGTGGCCGATGTGGTGAAAGGTAAGGAGACCAATGCAAATACCAGCTGTAGCTCAAATTGCATTGTGGTTTATTTGAGGCAGTTGGCTGTGGGGTTATGCCATTGTGTTGCCATATGATTCATCAGGCCATGTGAGGCCCAAGCCACGTAATCCAGATATGAAATGTTCTTTCTTAGTTCAAGAAAAGAGGCATAATTTGTATTGCTCAGTCTTGAGTTTCTGCTTCATTGATCAGCGTTGTATATGTAGGCCTATATCAAATGTAAATATTTAAATGAGAGCCTGAGTTTTGACTGTCACCATTATCTTAAACTGTCGTTGTTATAAAATTTGGCTGAGTTCACAGGTTGGTAAAATGTGAGCATCTTCCTGTTGTGCCCTCCCGCTGTTAGAATCCGCATGGCCAGCGGTCTCAGGGTCGAATTAGGCCCTGTACTCATAAATCTCTGGCACTCAGGCAGCTGAAATTTAAGCAGCAGTTTTGATAAATGATCTTCTAGAAGCCCTGCCTCGTTGTAAGTGGTCCCCTAGGGCCCTGTACCTCTTCAGTTGTTTTTTCAGTGTCATGGCTGCTCTGTGCAGCCTCAGATTCCCAGCCAGTACCTTTCCCAGCACTGCATCTCCTCTGTCTTCGAAACACACACCTGATAACTTTTCCTGACCACAGCTCTCCTTGGTCTTTTCTTATTGTGTGTGTGGTACTGGGGGTGGAACCCAGAGGCATTCCACCTCCAAGCTATACCCCCAGCCCTATTTTTCTTTATTTTTGAAACAGAGTCTTAATAAGTTGTGGAAGACCTCACTAAGTAGCTGAGGCTGACTGTGAACGTGCAATCCTCCTGTCTCAGCCTCCTGAATACTGGAATTACAAGCGTGCACCACCATGCCTGGCTTAGTTTTTATTTTGAAACAGGGTCTCGCTGGGTTGATGAGAGTGTCACTACCTGCTGAGGCTGTCCTCGAACCTGCAATCCTCCTGTCTCAGCCTCCCAAGTACTAGGATTACAAGTGTGCATCACCACACCCAGCTTGCTTCAAAATTATATAGAGGGAAGGGGTTAAAATATTAGGTATAGGTTCAATATTGTTTCGGCTACTGATAAGCATATGGAAATTTGTTATAGTATGTAGTATGTTCTGTGCTTTAGTATGTGTTTTAAATTCTTTTTTTGTGTATGGTACTGGGGATGGAACCCAGGGGCATTGTACCTCCAAGCTACACTCCAGTCCTATTTTTCTAGTTTATTTATTTGTTTGTTTGTTTGTTTGTTTATTGTGGGTCTGGGGATGGAACCCAGGGGCATTTGACCTTCGAGCTATACCCTCTGCCCTATTTTTTATTCTTTATTTTGAAACAGGGTCTCACTAAGTTGCGGAGGGCCTCACTAAGTAGCTGAGGCTGCCCGTGAGATCCTCTGGGGTCTGCCTCCTGAATGCAGGGATTACAGAAGTGCACCACACCTGGTGATGTTTTAAATTCTTCAAGATGAATTAATTAATTAATTAATTAATTAATTATTATTTTTAGTGATACTGGGGGTAGAACCCAAAGGCTTTCTACCTCCAGGCTATACTCCCAGCCCTATTTTTTATATTTTATTTGGAAACAGGGTCTCACTAAGTTGCTGAGAGCCTCACTAAGTAGCTGAGGCTGGCTTCGAACCTGCGCGGTCCTCCTGTTTCAGCCTCCCAAGCACAGGGATTGCAAGCGTGTGTAACCACATCCGGCTTATTTATTTATTTATTTATTTATTTAATTTATTTTGTGAGACTGGGAATTGAATCCAGAGGCATTCTACCTCCGAGCTACACCTCCAGCCCTATTTTGTATTCTTGATTTTAAAAGAGTCACTAAGTTTCTGGGGGCCTCACACGTTGCTGAGGAATGATGAAGTTTTGAAAGCAGTCATTTTTACCATCTCACTGTTTCTTTAAAAATAAAGTCTTTCACTAATTTTTAGGATGATTTTAACCTAGATTCTATGTAAATGAGTAACTTTATAGATGATCTGTAAATATTTTAGTTTGATAAATTTTAAGCCTTTTGATAATTTACTCAAACAACTTTATTTAGACCTGTACAATTCACCAGTTTAAAGTGTACATACAGCCAGGCTTGGTGGCACATACTTGTAATCCCAGTATTTGAGAGGCTGAGATAGGATTATGTCAGTTTGAGGACAGCCTCGGGAAGTAGTGAGACCATTTTAAAATAAAAATAAAATAGGTTGCGGGTGTAGCTTGGAGGTAGAATGCCCCTGGGTTCAATTCCCAGTATCAAAAAAGGTGTACATCCAACTCAGTGCTTTTTTTGGTGGGGGGAGGAAGGTACTGAGGATGGAACCCAGGGACATTCGACCTCCTAGCTATACTTACCCCCAGCCCTATTTTTTGTTCTTTATTTTGAAACAGGGTCTCACTGAGTTGCAAAGGGCCTCACTAAGTATCCTAGGATGGCTTTGAACCTGCGCGATACTCCTGTCTCAGCCTCCCAAGCGCGGGGATTACAAGTGTGCACCACCACACCTGGCATTCATACACTTTTTTAATACTGGTGATTGAACCTAGTGGCATTCTATCTCTGAGCAACATATCCAGACATATTTTATTTTTTATTTTGAAACAAGGTCTCACTAAGTTGGGGAGGGCCTCACTAAGTTGCTGAGGCTGGCCTCAAATCTGTAATCCTAAAGTCTCAACCTCTCAAGTACTAGAATTATAGGTGTGTACCACACACCTGGCTCACGTCCACCTTTGTATCACTCCTCACAGTGACAAAAGTTTTATACCAAAGCCAGCTGAAGACTGCACAGATTAGTTCAATACGTATTTGGAAAAATCCTGGAAGTTTATGCCCACAGTCTGTCTCAGCCTTTTTGTGTTAGTTAGCTTTCCTTCACTGTGACTAAATTCCTGAGCTAAGCAACTTACAGGGGGAGAAAGTTGATTTTGGCTCAAAGTTTCAGAGATTTCAGTTCATTATTGCCTGGCCCTGTTGCTTTGGGCAGAATGTCATGCCAGGGATCCCATGACAGACCAAAACTGCTCACCTCAGGGCAGCCTAGCAAAAAGAGAAGGGGCCAGGGTCTCAAAATCTCCTGCAAAGCACATCCCCAATAACCTGATTCATTAGTCCCCACCTCCTAAAGGTCCAGCACCTCCCAAGAGCACCACAGGCTGGTGAACAAGCCTTCTCCACACGGCCTTTGGAGGACATTTAAGACTCAAACGTTTGTCCTCAAATTCCTTCCTTTCTTTCCCCCATCTTCCTGTGCTCACTCATAGCTCTGACTCTTTCTCCTGCCTGTTTTGACTTTATACCTAGTAACAAACTGTGAACAGTTTACTACAAGCCTCTTGCGTAATCATTCCTCCCACTTGTTTGACATAACTAAAGCCTAGATTCCTGGCCAAGCCCTATCCAGTGCCAGGTATGCACACACATACATAGGTATGCACACACATCCTACCCCTATGCTTATGAGGTAAAGAGATGGGACTAGCATGCTCCTTTTTCTCTGTTCATCTTTTTAATTAGTTAATTAATTTGTTTGTTTGTTTGTTTGTTTGTTTGTTTTGCGGCACTAGGGATTGAACCCAGGGGCATTCTACCTCTGAGCTACACTCTCAACCCTATTTTTAATATATTTTTTTTGTGTGGGACTGGGGTTCCTGGAAACCCTTCTACCTCCGGGCTACACTCCCAGACCTGTTTTTATATTTTTTATTCCGAAACTGCGTCTTTTAAGCCAGCGTGGCTGGCTTCGAACCTGCGCGACCCTCCTGTCTCCGCCTCCTAAGCACAGGGATTACAAGCGTGTGCCACCACACCCGGCTCAATTCTGTATTTTGAAACAGGATGTCACTAAGTTGCTGAGGGCCTTACTAGTTAGCTGAGGCTGGCCATGAACCTGCAATCCTCTTGTCTCAGCCTCCCAAGTACTGGGATTGCAGGCATGTGCCACCATACCTGGCCTCTGTTCATCTTTTAAACAGTTTTTTAAAAATCTCTTACCAGTCTCTTTCCTTAGGGGAAAAAAGCAGCAGAGGGCCAGGCATGGTGGCGCACACTTGTAATCCCCGCACTTGGGAGGCGGAGACAGGAGGATCGCGCAGGTTCAAAGCCAGCCTCGCTGGCTTAAGAGACCCTGTTTCCAAATAAAATATAAAATAGGTCTGGGAGTGCAGCCTGGAGGTAGAAGGGTTCCATCCCCAGTACCACCAAAACCAAACAAACAAAAAAGCAGAGGTTGGTTTCAGATTCCAAAAGTGCATAAATGTTGTAATGGACATGGACATAGTTAAGTTTTCTGACACATTGCTCTCCCTTCCTAAACCATGCATACGGATACCCTAATTCTCTAGGTTCTCTTGGGTCTAGAATGCTTTTGTATTTCTGCTTCCATCTGAGCATGGGATCAATGTTGGTTCCTTAAGGCTTATGGAGGCTGTAAAATACACCCCTGCACGCACACACACAGGCACGTGTACATGCACGCACATGCACGTGGGCGTCATCTGGACTGGACATCTGATTGTGCTCGAACCATGTAAAGATCTTCACAGCTGAGAAAATCACGGATAGAGCGATCATTAAAACCCAGAGCCTTTACACTCTCCACATCAAATTTCTTAAACAAAAGGAAGGAAAACATATTGGATATAGAGATGGCTGTGTGAGAAGATGAACTTAGCAGTCTCAGGGGACGGGAGATGTAAAAATCCAGTGCAAAAACACCAACCACTCTACAAAGAGGAAGGGAGTGGTGAAGTTCACTCAGAGTGAAAGGAAGCCGACGTCCGCTTCTTCCTGTCCTTGGCAACGACTGAAGGTATTGGGGAGAAAAGCTGGGGAGGCCAAGGTCGCATGAGGCTTTCCAATCACTGCTGCTGGGGAGTCTGAGGAGGGAGGCTGTAGGGCTTTTCAGCTAGAAGACACGGGGGGACTTTTAGGCTTTTTGACCTTTGGTGCACTCTGCCTTGTGTTCTTGTTTGGTCTTACTTAGAGCTAGAAAGAGCATGTGCTGAGGTATGTGGATACTCTGGAAAGAGTAGAGCCCATAGGAAACAGAGCAGACAGCTGACTGCCAAACTGTGCTTTAGTCTACAGGGAGAAAAGGAGACCTTCAGGTTTCCTTCTAGATCGCCCAGCCCCTTTTTCCTATTTTTTTTTTTTTTTTTTGGTGGTACTGGGGATCCTGGAAGCCCTTCTACCTCCGGGCTACACTCCCAGACCTATTTTTACATTTTTATTTGGAAACAGGGTCTCCTAAGCCAGCGCGCGCGGCTGGCTTCGAACCTGCGCGATCCTCCTGTCTCTGCCTCCCAAGCGCGGGGATTACAAGCGTGCGCCACCACGCCCGGCCCAATTCTTCACTGAAGAATGAAGATTATACTATTTTCCAGCTTGCCTGGAAAAACCACTTGAATATACAGATGATGGGTGTCACAAATGAGATGTAGATACAGAGGGAAAGACGGAGGCTACTTCTGTCAGGTGCCAGGAAGGCTGTGTGACAGGCATTAGTGCTGGGATGGGGTGTGTGACAGGCATTAGTGCTGGGATGGGGAAATAAACACTATGAATTGCATAGAAACAAGGATTACTTACAGTATTTGTAGTTGCACAGTGATCAGTGAATCTGGTGTGAGTTCAAAGGTATGAAATGATGTTCTCACTGGATTTTGAAAACAGGTTGTTTTTATTCTCTTCTTTCTTTTCCAAAGTTTTCTAAATTTTCTTCAGCAAGCACTTTCATTATTTTGGAAATATGGTATTAGTTCTCAGCTAGGCATGGTGTCACTCGACTGTAATCCCAGTATTTGGGAGGCTGAGATAGGAAGATCACAGGCTCAAGGACGCCTCAGCAATGTAGCAACACTCTCAGATACCTACCGAGATCCTCTTTCGAAACAAAAAATAAAAAAGGGCTGGGAGTGTAGCTCAAATATGGAATGTCCCTGGGTTCAAGCCCCAGTACAGAAAGAAAGAAAGAAAGGAAGAAAGAAAGAAATAGAAAAGATAGATATATTAGTCTTCTAACTGTCCAAACTAGGAACAGGAACCAGATGACTAATAAAAATGTTGGATTAAAGTGGAAAGTCATAAACATTACCTTAAAATGCACATTTGAATACACAGTTTCTTCTTCCCGTCCCCTGAGACTGCTAAGTTCATCTTCTCACACAGCCATCTCTATATCCAATATGTTTTCCTTCCTTTTGTTTAAGAAATTTGATGTGGAGAGTGTAAAGGCTCTGGGTTTTAATGATCGCTCTATCCGTGATTTTCTCAGCTGTGAAGATCTTTACATGGTTCGAGCACAATCAGATGTCCAGTCCAGATGACGCCCACGTGCATGTGCGTGCATGTACACGTGCCTGTGTGTGTGCGTGCAGGGGTGTATTTTACAGCCTCCATAAGCCTTAAGGAACCAACATTGATCCCATGCTCAGATCTCCTGAGACAGACTACAGAAAACTTTTATGTAAAAGGATAGGGACAATGTTTTTATTTTTGACTAGACAGTTGTATAAGCATATAAAAGTGGGGCTAAATCCTGCCCAACATTCATTGAATGTGCAGAACCCTGAAGCATGCTTCCTTGCTGCTTATTTAGCACATTAATATCTACCTTTACACATCTGCAAATTATAGACTCAGGGTAGTGAATGCTAGAATTAGTGTTGTAAAGCAGGTCCTATTATCCTTTGGGAGGTGCCTTCCTTTGTGACCCTTTTCTCTCCCTTCTTTGTAAGAAACCAGGAACTCAAATGGAAAATCCTGCGGTAGGATGGCTTTAAAGGTATAAACTGAAATACTCCATACAAAAGTCGGCTCTCACGGCGATGTTAACTTGCCTTATTTTTTCCTTATATGCTATTATTGCTTAGTATAATAGCATACAAATGGTCTCCTGAGAACTTCACATTATTATTCTGGTTCAGAAATAATGTCTTATGCTCCCTCTCTGGGCTCTTCAAGTTGCAAGCAACAGAGACCCACTTATGCTAGCTCAAGAAGCGGATTTACTAAAAGAACCTAGGAGGTTCCGTGGTAATCCAAGGATAGGACGTACTTTACAGTTAGAGCTATAGAAATTGGAATTGTGAGACAGAAAACAAGGTTTTGTTCTGGGAATCTCTGCAGCTGGAGTTGCCAAGCCGTGGCCTCTCCCCCTTTCTCTGCCTTCTACTTTTACTCGGTTTGCCTCTACCCTGCTTGAATCAGGTGCAGCCTGTATAAGGTCATCTCGGCCACTCTAGGCCTTCCCGGATCATGATAAAACTCTCAGTGTGCCCTCTTGGCTTCTGCCCTGTCCAGTAATCTTGAGTCTCTCCATCCTAAATTCCTAAAAGATGAATTTAATTGGTACAGTTTTTTTATTTTTTTATTTTTACCTTTTTTATTTTTTATTGGTGCACTGTATTCATACATCATACTGGGGTAAAAAAAAAAAAAAAAAAAAACTTTTGTAGACATACATGCACATATCGCCCAATTAGCCCATACCCGATCCCCATCCCGTTCCCTCCCCATCCCTCCTTCCCATTCTTGGCTTAGTGGTTGACATCTAGTATTATAGCCATTTATCCAAAATTAACAATGATCATCTCACAGAACAGTTTCATTTGTCTGATACCAAGCTTTTGATGACTTAAAGATAACATTTCAATATTTCTTTTTGCTTTCTTTCTTACCAGAGAATATTTTTTCATTATTTTAGGTGAAACTATCATACATTTATTTATTTATTTTTCAGAAAAAATCTATCCTAATGTGGAATATGGACTCTAGATACCCAAAACGATCTCAAAAAAGAACAAAGCTAGAAGATGTGTATTTTCTGATTTCAAACCATATAAAGCTACAATAATTGAAACAGTGTAGTACTGTTACAGAGGCAGATATATAAACCATTGGAGTTAAATAAAAGCCTAGAGTTAAAATCTTCCATATATTGTCAAGTTATTTTTGACAAGGTTTCCACAAACATTTGGTGGAGGAAATAATCTTTTAACTAAATATTGTTGAACAATAATAATTACACAAAAAAGAATAAAATTGGACCCTTACCTAACACCATATACAAATATTAACTCAAAATAGATAAAAGACCTAAATATAAATCTTAAGACTATAAACTTTTAGAAGAAAATCTGGGTCATTAAACCTCACAACATTGAAATTGGCAGTGATTTCTTGGATATGATTTCAGTGGCACAGGCAACAGAAGGGTAAACAAACTCCCTAAAAATTAAAAAATACTGTATATCCAAAGACAATGTAAACAGAGTTAAAAGTTACTGATAGAATGGGATAAAATATTTCCAAATGCTATATCTGAAGGTATATTAATATTCCAACTAGAAATCCTAAAATTTAGCAACAATAAAAGCAAACAATACCATTTAGAGATAGGTAAAAGACTAACATAAATAATGAATCTCCACAGATAACCAATCTTAGTTGTCTGTTGGATGGAAAATCTTGTTTCTCTGGTTCTGGTGTGTGTTGCCTAATTCTTTGTAGTTAATCTCTTTGAGTATTTTCTCTAGCGCTGGTTTTGAAGACAAATTCCTTCAGTTTCTGTTTATCATGGAAGCTTATTTCCCCATCTAATTCGATGGAAAGTTTTGCTGGGTAGGAAATTTTTGGCTGGAAGTTGTTTTCTTTCAGAGTTTGGAATATGTTACTCCAAGCCCTTCTGGCGTTCATGACTTGGTTTGGGAAGTCTGGAGTGATTCTAATTGGTTTGCCTCTGAATGTCACTTGGCCCTTTGTTTTTGTTGCCTTTAAGATTCTCTGCTTGGCTTCCACAGTGATCACTTTGACAATTATGTGGCATGGGGATCCTCTTCTCTGATCCTCTCTAACGGGAGTTCTATAAGTTTCCTGGACCTGTGTATTGACCTCTTGCTCTATGTTTGGAAAATTTTCTGCTATTACTTCCTTGAAGAGATTGTTGATCCCTTTGGTTTCACTTTCTTTTCCCTCCTCTATTCCAATTATTCTTAGGTTAGCTCACTTAAAATGGGCCCATATTTCTTCAATGTCAGATTCCTGCTGTCGGATTTTTTTTTCTAAATTAGAAACTATGCGTTCATTTTTGGAGTGATCATCTTTTAAGAGCGAGATTCTATTCTCCATGTGGTCTAATACGTTGTTTGTACTTTGAATTGAGGCCTTTACTTCATTAATTGCATCCTTTATCTCTCTTTGGCTCTTTTTGAATTCTTTCGAAACACCTCTATTATTTCTACAGTTATTTTTCTGATTTGATCTTCTAGAAATCTCTGAATTTCTGTTTTATTGGGTTCTGATGTTGTGGGGTTGTGGGCATTATTGCTCCATTGTTATTCCTCTTTCCCATGATTTCGGAAGTTTGTGCCTTCTCTGGGTTCTTCCCTTGGGTCACTAAGACTTCACTTAAGGTGCTGTGGATCTCGAGTCTGTGGTATTTTAGTCCCCACTACTCCTTTACTGGGTTGTATCGCAGAGTCTCAGACCCAGGGAGTCAATCGAGGCTGCTTTAGACCATGGGGGGTGCCAGGTTGGGCGTTCTCCCATGGTGTGATATCTCTGCCACCACCACTCCCCCACTGGGTCAAGTCCCTGGGAGTGCTGTACTGGGATTTCTTCTCTAGGGGCCGCAATTTGACTCACTGTTGTTGAGTGCGCCGATAGAGCTTTAGTGGACTCGGTGAATTCGCTGCTGCTGCCGCCAGTGACAATATGGCGCCGCTGCCACGCCCTTAGCCATGAGGCTGGCGTATTTCTCCTCTGGTTTTGCGCTCCGCTCTGAGTCCCTGCAGGGTGTGCTGAGCCCAGCCACTGGGAGCTTTAGATGCTCCCTGCACCGAAAAATCTGCCGAATCCTTCCCGGCTGTTCCGCAGCGGCTCACCTCGGCTCGCTGTCTGCCGCTCCTCTCTGGAGCCTGGTGGTCTGTTGAGTGTGTTCGTCTGGAGCCGTCCTGTGAACCCGCCGCTGCTGCCAGCAGTAAGGCGCTGCTGCCGCGTCCTTGGCCGTGTGGCCGGCGTATCTCCTCTCTGGCTCTGAGCTCTGTTCTGGGTCCCCCTCCTCTCTGGGGCCTGGTGCTGCAAGGGAAGATGGTGCCCGCACCGTTCTGCACCGCAGCTCCAGCCGCAGCACTGCGGTCTGGTTTCTTTCTGGTGTCTCATTTTTCCAGCCCTCTTTTTCTCCATCCCTTGTAATTACATTTTTTGTTTCTCTGCTGATGGTGTTTTCTGACTATGAAAGGCACTGATTTTGTAGTAATAGAGATTCGTTGTTAGCGGGGCTCGTAAGCCCCGCTTTTCTCCGTCGCCATTTTCCCGGAAGTCCCCGGTACAATTCTTTTTTTTTTAAAAAAAAATTATTGTCGGCCCAGAGATTGATTGCCTTTACATTAGATACTCTGCTCCCGCTTCCAGTTTGCTATGGCTTAAAAAGACCAGGGAGAGTCTGTTAATTTAAAAACCTCTGGTGGTTCTCAGTGGGGATCAATTTTGGTAGGAAAGGTCATGGTAAACATGGCTTATTCCATTTGCTTTGGAACATGAAAGCGTTTCTGAAAAGTAGCACCTCAATTCTGGAAGTTTCTTTCTAAGGGAGCATGTGGTTAGTGTGGTCTTTGTGAACTTCCACCATGGTGTACTGTGGCCAGGATGAAAAGGTGCAGAAGACCTAAGATATTGTTCATCCACCTTATCTTTAGATGCTTGGGAAATAGATCCCCGATTCAGGTATGGCTCTATAAGGAAGTGAAGATGTGGGTAGAGGGCTGAATCATTGGTTTTAGTGAGTACATGAATTTCATATCAGATGGTATATTTAGATTCATTCTAAAACACAGTCAAGAAAACAACTGGTTGGATAATGCTCTCAAGTATCTCCAAATAGAAATGATCAATGAAGTGATAAATTGTTGTGAAGGCAATAGTTTGGTTTTTAGGCATCTTTTGTTAGGAATATAGTTCTAAACATTTGTTCATATTGTTTTGATTACCCTTTTGTTATTACCAGGTGACAGTAATGGTTTGGGCTTGTCTTTATTAAGCAGAACATAATTAAAGCAGTGTATCCATGACTTGTTGTGCTGGTGTGCTTTATGGTCACTTACGGTTATTTTGTTCTGACAGTGCCTTCTTAAACTGGAACTTCATGTTTTTCTCTATTCTCTTAGAATTAAAGCTGGTAACCTTGGCATTTTCATTTTTAATTCTTCAACACTCACTCAAATTCATCCTAATCCAGCCTTTTATTAGATATTTGTAAACAAATGGTTGAATGATTTTGGGATAGAGGCTATTTTTTATGTTCGGTATCAATTCTAGGGACAGGCTACCTCTGAGTTACACGCACAGTCCTTTTTATTTTTAATTTTGAAATGGGGTCTTCCTGAGCTGCTGAAGGCCTCACTGAGTTGCTGAGGCTGGCCTTGAACCTACAATCCTTCCAAGAACTGGGATTATAGGCATGCATTGCTGTATTTGGGGAGGAAGTGTGTGTGTGTGTGTGTGTGTGTGTGTGTGTGAGAGAGAGAGAGAGAGAGAGAGAGACAGACAGACAGACAGACAGACAGACAGACACAGACTGACCGACTAGAGATTGAATCCAGGAGTATTTTACCTCTGAACTATATACCCTAAGCCCTTTTTTATTTTTTATTTTGAAGCAGGGCTCCACTAAGCAGCCTGGTTGTATCTTTGGGGCTAGGTGCTGTGTGAACCTTCACCCTACTTTCTTTGGTTTGTGGTACTGGGGTTTGAACCCAAGGGCATTCTGCTTCTGAACTATACCCCTAGCCCTATTTTATTTTTTATTTTTGAAACTAGATCTCATTAAGTTGCAGAGGGTGCTCAGTTGCTGAGGCTGCCTGCTAACCTGCCTGGGGTCCTCCTATCTCAGCCTCCGAAGTACTAAGATTATAAGTGAGCACTATCACACCAGCTTGTCCTACTTCTAATGTGTATGGTGTAACCTTTTAAATTCTGGAATTGTGTGTGTTTGTAGTTTTAGCATTTTGTCTGGGGAAGTATGTATGTGCCAAACCCACAGTTTTGTTTGTTAGTTGGTCATTAACACCTATCACTTTTGCAGATTCTTGAAGCAGTGACTATCACTTATGGTCAGTGGCAAGGATAACACTTTTCTAATATTACCTTTTAGATATTAGTGGTAAATACTGGTTCACACATGGCAGATAAAAGTAATTTGGTAATTATCCTTTTTGAAAATTTTATTTCTAGCTAGAAAATAGAAAAATTTTGTTAGAAAAATTATTTTAAGTACAGCTTGAATTTTGCTCTAGACATAATAGAATTTTACAAGCAAATTGTTGAATATTGGTTGTTATAGTGGTGATTTTTAAAACATTTTTATTTTCTTGTTATTTTACTTAAATAGAAGTGCCTTACTTGAGCATATATGCGTTATCAAATGACCTAATACCCTCATAATCATTCATTCATGTCCTAGGGGGTGACAATGCCAGAATTAGGTGTGACCCGGCCTCGACTTTGCAGGCAAGTGGCCCCCAAATCTAGCTGCTTTTCAGAATTGCCTGCCAAGTTTTTAAAAATGTGGATTCCCAGGCCTCAATACAGAGCTACTGCCTCAGAATCTCCAGGGGTTCATTTTATAATCTGTATTCTTTTTTAACTTGGTAACGAATTCTATATACAGCCATGTTTGGGAACCACTCAAGGCCTACAGTTCCCAATCTAGCAACAACAAAAAATACATCCCATCAATGTAATTGACTGCATGTTGAGAACTTTATCATGGGCCAGAGGATTGTTCTGTTTAACACATGCTTACTAAGTGTGTATTGTGTCCAAGGCATTTGGATGCACTATGAGAATTTATAAAGATGCCTATCAATATAGATTTTACCCTTAATACCCCCAAATGCTTTTGCTGGCTGGTGTATGCGAGTCTACATTGTGATAGCTTGAGATTTTCAAAGCTCATCATGCAATTCTTGATTATAGCATTGATACACTATAATTTATAGTGATGCTTAGAAAATTCTTATTCATATGTGATTTTAGGAGCCATACTGGGTCTTTGAATTTGAAGTTGGCTGCTTCTCTCTGGGCTCCACTATCTTCCACATGTTACCTTTGTGTACCAGATTTTCATTGCTATCGTAATCATGCTACCGGACAAGCTAATACTAGAAGAAATTAGCACATTTGATGGATTTAGTTTATTTTCTTGTTTTTAGTGAACAAATGAGCGATATTTAAACATCTCTAATAAATGCCCCGAGGAATTGTTTTGTGCAGTATTGCCTTTGTATAGAGAAAGCAAAACATTTTTAGGTTTCAGTATGTGTGGTCTTGGAAGTCCGTGGCTGGCTTTGTGCTGTCACGTCACTAGGTGGAGATGTAGCATTGTTTGGCGGTGTAGTTAAAGCAGAAGAAGTCTTGATTTCTCTTTTTACAAATATATCTTACAGGTATTTGATGAGGTTTGATTATCTCCTGGAAAAAACTTGCAAATCTAGTGAAATTTAAAAATTTAACTTCCCTTTTTTTGTGGTACTGGAGGTTGAACCCAGGGCCATTCTACCTCTGACCGATACCCCCAGCCTGATTGTTTTATTCTTTATTTTGAAACAGGGTCTCACTAAGTTGCAGAGTGTCTCACTAAGGAGTTTAGACTGGTCAAGAACCTGGATCTTCCTGTCTCAGCCTCCTAAGTTCTGGGATTACAAGTGTATGCAACCAGCTCGTCTTATTTTTAACTTTCTTTTTCGAGATTGAAATTCAATCATATTTTAATATCTACTTAACACTGATTAATTCTTTTTAAAAATTTTTCAGCTGGGTGTGGTGGTACAAGCATATAATCCCAGCATTCGGGAGGCTGAGACAGGAAGATGGGCGGTTCGCGGCCAGCCTCAGCTACTTAGTGAGGCCCTCTGCAACTCAGTGAGACCCTGTTTCAAAATAAAGAATAAAAAATAGGGCCGGGGGTGTAGCTTGGAGGTAGAATGCCCCTGGGCTCCATCCTCAGTACTGCAAAAAAAAAAAAATTTTCCCTCTTATTGCTGTTCCTTTTTGCTATTCCTCATTATTTCATTTTATTAGCATTATCCTAATTTATCTTTAGTTTTTTACTGTGATTTAATCTAAAGTTTAATAAAATAAAAATTTTACTCTGGGTCCAAATAATGTATAAAATTCTAATTTAGTAACAATATGAGGTAAATGAGCCAAAATTTATAGCTTGAAAATGCCCCAATCATGCCTTTGTTTTATTTTAGGTTAATAATGCCAAATTTTAACATATTTAAATTTTGTAGAGCTAACCAAGCACGGTGGTCCACATCTGTAATCCCAGTACTTGGGAGGCTGAGACAGGAGGATTGCAGGTTTGAGGACAGCCTCAGCAACTTAGTGAGACCCTCAGCAACCTAGGGAGACCCTGTTTCAAAATAAGAAGGAATCAAAAGGGCCTTGGGTGCAGCTTGGAGATAGAGTGCCCCTGGGTTTAATCCCCAGTGCCCAAAATATATTCTGTAGGGCTTATTTTCCCCCTCTCTTCTTTCTCTCTCCTCTTAAATTTTTAATGCATAATTTCTCTATGCGCAGTATTGATGTGGGAATATAAAAGAAGTACACGCCTGTCTCCAAGGAACTGATAAATAGTTGAGAATATTGCAAGTGCTCCCGTGAAACATCTTAATGTAATTTGAATATCTGATCTTGAGAAACTGTAAAGGTGAAACGTCAAAAAGAATTTGCTTTGGCAAACAGTCTGGCAGTTGCTTAAATGTTTAAATGTAGAATTACCACACGATCCAGCCGTTTTCCACTCCTAGATATGTACCCAGGAGAAATGAAAACATTTCACACAAAAATGTAGACATGAATGTTTGCAGCAGCTTTATTCCGAATGACTAAAAAGTTTAAACAACCCGAAATGCCTATCAAATGACGAGTGGGTGACAGAGTGACGTATTTGTGCAGAGATACTACTCAGCAGTTTATTTATTTATTTATTTAAACTTTAATGGAGCTGAATGTATTACTTGGGGACATTATGTTTCCATTAGCTTAGAGGGTGTAGATTGTATTTTTTCCTCTACTGCTCCTGAGGACTTTCTTTTTCTTCTTATGTGTGAACCACACCATTGGCTAAGAAATAAGCATCTTAAGATGAGCCTCCCCGGGCGTGGTGGGCACGCTTGGAATCCCGCGCTTGGGAGGCGGAGGCAGGAGGATCCCGCAGGTGTGAAGCCAGCCGCGCTGGCTTAGGAGACCCTGTTTCCAAATAAAACTATAAAATAGGTCTGAGAGTGTAGCCCGGAGGTAGAAGGGCTTCCAGGAACCCCAGTACCACCAAAAAAAAAAAAAAAAGATGAGCCTCATTCAACCTTGATCCTTTATTTCTCACTTTTTTTTTTTTTTGTGGTACTGGAGGTGGAACCCAGAGGCTTTCTACCTCCGGGCTATACTCCCAGACCCATTTTATATTTTATTTGGAAACAGGGTCTCACTAAGTTGCTGAGGCTGGCTTCGAACCTGCGCGATCCTCCTGTCTCCGCCTCCCAAGCGCGGGGATTACAAGCGTGCGCCACCACGCCCGGCTTATTTCTCACCTTTATATGACTTTTTTCTTCAGTCCTTCCCCAGCAGTAAAGTAAGCTCTACTATGTGCATCTTATTGCACTCTTACTCAGAAATTTAAAAATATGAAGGATTAACTCATGCTAGGACATAGATGACCCTTGAAAGCGTTATGCTAAGTGGACGAAGTTAGTGACAAAAGACCATGTATTCTGTGATTCCATTTGTATGAAAGGTCCACAATAGCAAATCCACTAAAGACAAAGTAGATCCTAGGGCCGAGGGGAGGGGAGTGGCTGCTAATGGTACAAGGCTTCCTCTTGTGGTAGTGAAAATATTGTGAATGTGATTATGGTGATGGACATACAACTTGTCAAATATAGTGAATTCCACCAAGTTTTATATATACTGTCAATGAGTGAGCTATATAGTATGAGAATTATAGCTCAGTAAAGTTTTAAAGTAAGCTATCAAAACATTAAAAATGTATCAAACCAGACAGGTGCCTGCCTGTAATCCCAGTAACTGGGAGGCTGAGACAGGAGGATCACAGGTTAACAAGCAACCTCAACAACTTAGCAGGGCCCTCAGCAACTTAACTAGACTCTGTTTCAAAATAATAAAATAAAATAGGACTGGGGGTATAGCTTGAAGGTAGAATGCCCCTGGGTTCAATCCACTATACCTCTCCAAAATTTATCAAACCAAGGTCTACTATCTACCGTTTACATAGACACTATATCAAGTTCTAAGCAGTTACACAAGTGCGAGACAAATTCTGACTTCAGAGTGTTTTGTTGTTGTTGTTTCTTTTTTTAATTGTTTACAGTTCAAGAAAAAAAAGCAATATTTCACATGAGATGTTTTCCTTCAGAATTTGTTCCTCATCCTTTGAACCCCTGAATGCCTTCTTCATTTTATTTCTACAATCTCTCTGAATTTCTTATCTTCTGTCTTATTTGTTCTTTTTAAAACCAAACTCTTGGTCTTGATAGATATCAGCACCAACCTAGTACCTTTAACTAACTTAAAGAACATTTGTAAGTGATAGTGTCTCCAATAATTGAAATTGTATGACTCATGGAAGCCCATTCATTCGGCAAATACTGATTAGTTTCAATTTTAAATAACCAGTAAATTATAAAACTGCTGGCATTTATTTTTAAATTATAACAAATATCCTTTTGCAATGATTTAGTCATGTTGTATGGTATTTAGAAGTATAGTCTTGAATTATAGATTTTTTATAAAAATACCTTTTAGGAAAATTTAAAAGTTGAAGTGTGCTTGGCATAGAGCTGGCTATATTCATTAATCTAGTATTTTGACATTGTGGGCATTAAAACTTTAAGGAAAGAGAAAGTTAGTTTTAGTCCCATTCTAATATATTAAAGCCAGAAGACTATTTTTAAAGGTTGTAGTTGATTAACTCTAAATATATCAGTTTAGACAGTTTATTGAACGCACGCACGCGTGCACACACACACGTGCACATGCACAGTGTTTGTATCCTTAGTGCAACAGCTAAACTTTTCTTTCTTTGCAGATGCATACGAAACAGCCAAGATGCTCTGTGAACAGTATTACCTGGTAGCTCCAGACCTGCAAGTGGAAGAATTCAATGGTAAGAAAAATCATTTAACCTTTAATACAAAGAATCTGACTAAAAAAACTGATTATATCTGAAGCATATTCCAGTGAGACCCCAAGATTATGCTGTTTTCATCTTTTATAACCTTTAAAACCTTTTTCTTAGACATTGGGTTAGCCAGGAATATTATTATAAGGAGTTGTTGTACAGTTATGTGTATTAGAATGTCAAGTTTTTGGAACACATGTAATCAAGGAAAAAGATGCACAAAGGTATAAATAGGCACTTTTAAATAACAAACGCAAGCAGTCAGTAAATGTGGAAAAATGTATGGCTTTATTAAGCAAAGAAGGGCAAACAAAGAAATGGCACTTTTGTCTTTCAAAATTATAATGATTAAGACATTTTAATGTTTTGAATTTGTGCCTAGAAAAATACTCTGTCATCAGTCCATACATTTCTTATGTAAGTTTAAATTGGTTTAGCCTTTTTAAAATATGCTAACAGTGTCCTTTCTCTTTCATCCAGTAAGTTAATAGTGATCATATTTATTCAGTATAGTAAATTAAACTTCAGAAAAATGGATTTTAAGAAAATGGAAAGCTGAGTATGTGGCGCACACTTGTAATCTCAGTACTTGGGACGCTGAGACAGGAGAATCACAGGTTCCTGGACAACCTCAGCAGTGTAGTGAGACTTTCAGGAACCTTTCAAGACCCTGTTTCAAAACAAAAGATAAAAAGGACTGGGAGTGTAGCTCAGAGGTAGAATGCCCCTGGGTTTAATTGCCAGTGCCATGGCGGGGGGGGGAGAAAATAGAGATGTACATGGATTTACATGCAAGAATGATGATCACAGTAATTTTCTTAAAGAGAAAAGTTAGGAAATGGCCTATTTTCAACATTACAGGATTGCTTAAATAAATGGCAATATAGCCATAAGATAGAATACTATTCAGTCTTTCAACATAATGCTTTACAGGAATAATGTGTGAGAATAGTTAAGGTTTTTTTTTAATCACATGCTAAATGCTATAAAATTTTGTAATATTGCAAATTCATTTAAAATGTTTTGGATTTATGCTAGAAGAATACAAACAACAACCCTCTAGATAGTTGTGTTTTAGCTGATTTCTTATGTTTAGTCATATAATTACATATTTACTTACATGTTACTTTTATTTTTTACTTGTAAACGACAAAAGAGACAACTCATCGTAAAAATACAAACATGGGGTGTGAGTAAAAACTGAAAGCCCCGCTGTCGGTCACCGTGTAGAGCTCTGGTTTGTTTTGTTTTCACATGAACGGGATTGAAACTCTGCATGTTCTGTAGCCGTTTGTGTTTGTATGTGGGTGTGTGGTACTGGGAGTTGAACCCAGTGGCATTCGTGTGTGTGTGTGTGTGTGTGTGTGTGTGTGTGTGTGTATGTGTGTGTGTGTGTATGTGTGTGTGTGTATGTGTGTGTGTGTATGTGTGTGTGTATGTGTGTGTGTGTATGTGTGTGTGTGTGTGTATGTGTGTGTGTATGTGTGTGTGTGTGTGTGTGTGTGTGTGTGTGTGTGTGTGTGTTACTGCAGATTGAATTCAGGGGCATTCTACCTTGAACCATACCCTAGCACTTTTTATTTTTGTGTTTGGGAACAGGGTCCAGCTAGGCTGCTAAGAGTCTCACTACTTGCAGAGGCCGTCCTTGAGCCTACAATCCTCCTTGTCGCAGCCTCCCAAGTACTGGGATTCTAGGCATGTACCACCACACCCGGCTTAATTTATGTTTCTTGCTTCACCTTGAAAATCTTCACATGTGTTAATGTCATTTAGAGATCACCTGTAGTGCAGATGACCATAATTTATTTAGCCATTTCCTTTTGGGTGTACATTCAGGGCTACTAATTTTTCTGTATGCCACATAATGAGCAGTGAAGTGCAGTGTGTATGTTTGGAGGCCAGGAGAATTCACGAACGTGTGGGGAGTATTTCTGAAGGTTGACTTAATTCTTAGGACATGAACATCTACAACTAAAAATTTACAATTAAAATTCCCTCTTAGCCGGGCGTGGTGGCGCACGCTTGTAATGCCCGTGCTTGGGAGGCGGAGACAGGAGGATCGCGCAGGTTCGAAGCCAGCCGTGCTGGCTTAAGAGACCCTGTTTCCAAATAAAAATATAAAATAGGTCTGGGAGTGTAGCCCGCAGGTAGAAGGGCTTCCAGGAACCCCAGTACCACCAAAAAAAAAAAAAAAAAAATATATATATATATATATATATATATATATATATATTCCCTCTTAAAAATGTTCCAAAGGTAGTATTTGCCTTGTAGTAGGACCAAAATGTGACCATTGAAGGACTTTTGCTCAATGTGTAAAGTCAGAGATGCTTTCAAAGTTCCTTGTGTTTTCTGGGAAGGGCAGTGCCTCTGTTTTGAGTAAATACACGGTCAGAACTGAGTGGACCTGGCTTGGATACGTCTATTTTGAAGCATGTCAGCATCCTGTCTTGTTTCCCCTACTGGCAAGGTCTGGCCTAGTTGGGTCTGGACCTGGCCTAACTGCCCAGATTTGTACTGGTCAAACAACGGTGCTTACAGTCTCGGGTAGTAACACGCGTCTCCTTCGTGTGCCCCAGCCTTGCTCATTCTGCAGGCAGAGCAGTGGGCCTGTGCTTGCTGTCCCAGAGCGGGCTTGGTCAGCACATTCCTCCCCAGCCAAGGCCGGCATGCTGAGCAGCCACAACAAGAGCTTTACAACTCTTTGGGGCCCTATCTCATGGATGATACACCTCTCTCTTTTGTGTGTGTGTGGTACTGGGGGTGGAACCCAGGGGCTTTCTACCTCCAGGCTGTACTCCCAGACCTATTTTATACTTTATTTGGAAACTAAGTTTCCAAGAGCCTCACTCAGTTGCTGAGGCTGGCTTCGAACCTGTGCGATCCTCCTGTCTCAGCCTCCCAAGCGTGGGGATCACAAGCGTGCGCCACCACGCCCGGCTGTATAACTCTTTTTTCCCCATCATTGAGAGAAGTGTGAATGCTGGGGGTTATAGGCAGTAGTTATGATCCGTATTTATGATTTCTTGACTGCCAAGGCTCTTCGTGAGCATGATTAAGGAGTGCACTTGAGCTCTTACCAATTCTGTATTAGGGATCCTGAATGCCTTAAGTAGATGCTTTTGCTTTGTGATGAAAGACTGTGTGATCCCCACAGTAGGGCAGCTGACTCTGTTTTCTAGGGAGGAGTCAGGTCCACTTTCATATGGATGCACTTTCACAGTTCATTTAAACTACACAGCATTCCCTTTCAGGATGCTTCCATTCCACAATGCGTGCCTTTAACCATAGAATGATAGCGCTTGCTTGGCCTTCAGGTGAGCGAGGCTACCACTAAAGGACAATTTATTAGCTGAGTCCGATGGCACCCAGCTGAAGTCCCAGTACTTGAGAGGCTGAGACAGGAGGACACAGGTTTGAGGCCAGCCTCAGCAACTTGGTGAGGCCCTCAGCAACCTAGCAAGACCCTGTTTCAGAATGAAAAATAGCATAGAACTGAGGGTGTACCACAGAGGTAGAATGTCCCTGGGTTTAATCTCCAGTAACATATGCACGTGCACATATACACAACACGCGCGCGCACACAAACACACACACACCAATTTTTTGCTTCCTGAGAACTGAAATTCTATTAGCTTGGCATATTATCTTTTCTTTCTGATTTTTTTTTTGGAGTTTTTCCCTTTTCCCAGGATGGCCTTTTAAGAGAGTAGTAACCAGAATTACAGAGAACACACAGGGGCAATACCACCAATATTTACCAGTCATTGCTAGAGCTCTGGGTGTTAGGGGAAAGCTGTGGTGAATTTTCTTCATTTTTTTCTGTAACACTTTTGTCAGTACTAGAGGTTGAATCCAGGGCTTTGTGCATGCTAGGCAAAGACTCCACCACCGAACTGTACTCCCCAGCCCTCTGTAACAAATTCAGCAGGAACGTTCAAAATAACAGAATTTTGTTTGAGCTCTAGTTTGAAGTACTTTTTTCTTTCTTTCTGGTGCTGGGGAGCCAATGCAGGGCCTACACTTGCTAAGCTCATGCTCTACCACTGAGCTGTACCCCCATTCTACTTTCTATTTGACTGTCCACATGTGGCAGCCCATGATCAGTTTCTTGGAAGTCCAGATATGATTTAATCATACTGGTTCTCATGATCTTGCTCTTCTCATTCAGGTTCCAAAACATGAAGCAAATAACCACTATCGCTTTACCTTTATTCCATCCATGCGGCATGGCAGCCTGGCTTAGCGGAAAGATGTAAGTTTCGTAGCTTACCAGGTGATTGACATCCTGATGCTGATGCCTAAGCAACATGGTCTTAGACCACTTAGTCTCTCTACGTAGCGCTCAGCTTCCTCACTCGTAAGGTTGCCTTGCAGGGCAGTAGAAGGAGAATGTCTTTAGCTCCTCAAATACTGCTCTGGCGCATGCTGGTTATTTAGTAGAGTGGCTA
This sequence comes from Muscardinus avellanarius, assembly GCF_963383645.1. NCBI lineage: Eukaryota > Metazoa > Chordata > Mammalia > Rodentia > Gliridae > Muscardinus > Muscardinus avellanarius. The sequence continues at coordinate 18,393,982 of NC_137792.1, forward strand.
CTGGCAGTCGAGGTTGAGTTAGGAGAGATAACACACACATCTATTGCATCTCTTCACTATTTATTTATGCATCAGTCTTTCCAGCTAAGAGGATATTCATAGCTTTGGGCTTAGGGGGAAACAAAATGTTCACTTCATGTCATGGATAACTGGAGACGGTTTATATGAAAGGCATATCCTTATCCTGGGATCTGCAGTGTCTAGTTTCTCCGTACTTGATCATTTTATGGATACTATCAAGTGGTTGCATACAGTTCAGAAGCTATTACAAGCTGGGTGTGTGGCGTATACCTATAATCCTGGTACTTGGAAGGCTGAGATAGAAGAATTACAAGTTCACAGGCAGCCTCAGCAACTTAGTGAGGCTCTCAGCAACTCAGTGAGATCCTATTTGAAAATAAAATAATAGCAGGGCGTGGTGGTGAGTGCTTGTGATCCCAGTACTTGGGAGGCCGAGATACGAGGATTACAGGTTCAAAGCCAGCCTCAGTAATTTAGTGAGACCCTATTTCTAAATAAGAAATAAAATAAGTCTAGGGGTATAGCCCAGTGGTAGAAGGCATCTCGGTTTCATCCCAGTACCACAAATTAATAATAATAATAATAATAAATACTACTAATAATAATAATAAATAAAAGGCTGGGATGTAGTTCAGAGGTAGAATGCCCCCGAGTTCAATCCACAGTAGCAAAAAAAAGCCATTACTGGTAGCTCTGTTAATATTGAGAAATTACCTTTTAGTAATGATAATAATAACCAACATCTAAATCAAGTGGTCTCATATAGTCCGAAAGCTATTACTGATGGCTTTGTTAACTTTGAGAAATTAATTTTTAGTAATGATAATAGCCAACATATATCAAGTACTTACTCTGTGGAAGGTTCCGTGTATACCAAGTTATCATTATGTGATACAATCTTTGTATTTACCCAGTGAAATATGTATTGGGTCCACTTCATAAATAGAGTACTGAGGGCCAGGTTGGTCAAATACCTATTAATATAGCTATCAAGTGGTAGAGGTGAGACTTGTTCCCAGTGTGACTTTGAACTATAGTGTGTGTGTGTGTGTGTGTGTGTGTGTGTGTGTGTCTCAGGATTGAATCCAGGGGCATTCTACCTGTGAGCTACACCCCCAGCCCTATTTTATTTTTTTTTTGAAACAGGGTCTCACTACATTGCTAAGGGCATCACTACATTTCTGAGGCTGGCTTCAAACCTGTGATCCTTCTGTCTCAACTTCCTAAGTACTAGGATTACAGGTGTGTATATAGCTATCAAGTGGTAGAGGTGAGACTTGTTCCCAGTGTGACTTTGAACTATAGTGTGTGTGTGTGTGTGTGTGTGTGTGTGTGTGTGTGTCTCAGGATTGAATCCAGGGGCATTCTACCTGTGAGCTACACCCCCAGCCCTATTTTATTTTTTTTTTGAAACAGGGTCTCACTACATTGCTAAGGGCATCACTACATTTCTGAGGCTGGCTTCAAACCTGTGATCCTTCTGTCTCAACTTCCTAAGTACTAGGATTACAGGTGTGTGCCACCATGCCTGGCTTCATATTCTGTTGTTAATAGCCTTATCAATTAACTTTGAGGATTTATTAGCCGTGCTTAAGTGCACTGCTGTCTTTTCTTTTCAGTACAGTTTCTTGCTTAGCCTCCAGTTCCCTTTTTTATTCTTATAGATCTATCTGAAAATACAGTTCCTCATGTCTATTTAGAGTTCTATAGGTATTTATTAATTGTTGTTTCAACTAATGGTATTTTCAGTGACGACCATGATTGTCTTCATTATTTCTTGGGTCTTGAGCATGAAAAGCCTGGATCATTTTTTCCATTGACTTTTAAAAATATACTATTAGATGGAAATTTAATATTCTGTTTGTGTCTTATTTTAGAAGGTCCACAAACATCTATTAAACATTCACTATTTAATAGCTACTAGACCTGGGAAAAAAGAGGAGTCATGGACAAAAACACTTGACAGGGTTTTAAAAGAAAGGAAAGAAATCTAAACTATAATATTCCCAAAGAAAAGTGCAAGTAATTGAGCAGGCCTTTAGATGGCTCCTAGAGAATGTTGTTTGAACTAAAAAAAAAAGTATACACTGTAAAAGTCATTTTCATTTCCTTGAGATTTGGAGTGAAGAGGTTGAATTCAGAGGCTGTGTATATAACTAATCATACCTTTTGGTACAAGATAGATTAAACATTCAGCTTGTTCCTCATACCCCATTAAAATGACAATAAAGAGCTGGGGTCATGCCTGTAATCCCAGTACTTGGTAGGCTGAGACAGGAGAATTGAAGGTTTGTGGCCAGCTTCAGCAACTTAGTGAGACCCTATTTCAAAATAAAAAATAAAATAGAGCTGGGGGTGTAGCTCAAAAGCAGAATGCCTCTGGGTTCAGTCTTCAGTACTACACAAAACAATTGGCAATAAAAAGTTGGGCATGGTGGCACACGCTTGTAATCCCAGTACTTAAGAGTCTGAGACAGGAGGATCACAGGTTTGCAACCAGCCTCAGATACTTAGTGAAGCCCTCCACAACTTAGTGAGACTCTGTTTCAAAATAAACGCCGGGTATGGTGGTGCACACTTGTAATCCCCACTCTTGGGAGGTGGAGACAGGAGGATCGCGCAGGTTCACGAAGCTAGCCTCGCTGGTTTAAGAGACCCTGTTTCCAAATAAAATATTAAATAGGTCTGGGAGTGTATCCCAGAGGTAGAAGGGTTCCATCCCTAGTACCACCAAAAAATAAATAAAAATAAATAAATAACATAGGGCTGAGAGTGTAGCTTGGAGGTAGAATACCCCTGGGTTCAATCCCCAGTACCAGAAAAAAAAAATGACAGTAAAAGAATCAGAGAAAAACAGTAAAGAAAACCAGAGGGTTTCATCAATGGACCACTGTCCTAGTTCCTTCAGGCTGCTATAACAAAAATGCCAGAAACTGGATGACTTAAACAATTGACATTTATTTCTCATGTTTCTAGAGAGTGAAAATTCAAGATCATGGTGCCAGAAAATTTGGTGTCTGGTGAAAGCCCACTTCCTGGTTGATAAGTGGCTTCTTGCTCTGTCTTTACATGGAAAAGGGGGCCAAGGAGCTCTCTAGGTTCTCGTTTATAAGATTGCTAATCCCTTTCATGAAGTCTTTACCCTCATGAGCTAATCACCTCCCAAAGACCCCATCTTCTTTAAGGATTAAGTTTCAGTGTGTGAATTGAGGGGGACAAACACTGAACCCAGGGCAACCAATCCCAACTCCAGGGTAACCAGATGGTAGGGAGTATGCCAATTGATAGGACAGAATAGTAGCAACCAGAGAAGAGGAAGCTGTTTGGTCAGAGGCCAGCTTACTAGCTGTTCATCCTAAAGCCTTGAAAAGTCTTGGTCAGGTATACAGAGCTCCAAGTCAGCTTTTTTTTTTTTACAGCTATCTTAAACATTTTAATACAATATTACCTTTGTAGCTAATTTATCACTATCCCCAGTTTAATATGCTGTTACATACATGAAGACGCTCCAGTATCCCTTTTCTGACTTTAAAAAAAAATCCTTGAATAAAACAGAAGCCAGCTTGTGAGTTCTTTAGGCATTTCAGTAGAATATTATCTATGGAAAATTAATCCACCCAAACTCATGATTACAGAACAGAATCTAAAACAGATCTGGGCTAGATTACAGAGTTAATACCACTTTTAAAAAATTAATGTTTAAAAAAGAAATGGTGATTGTTAGCACTTCAAAGGATACGGCAACTTTAACAACTGTAAACTTTGTGTGAGAGGGCTATGGAAGATAGCTCTATGCTACTAGGTTTTTAACTTGTAAATAATGCAAACATATCAACAGTTTTAAAATGCTATAAGACAATTAAAACACAAAAGGAAATAGAAAAAATAAAACCCAATCAAGAATGCCTATCTAAACAGAAGCTTTATAACCAACACACCCAAAAGTGCAAAAAAATTAAAGCAACTGATTAAAGAAGGAACCCCTCTATAAAAACTTCTTTTTTTTTTGTGGTACTGAGTACTGAACCCAGAAGCATTCTATCTCTAGGCTATCTCACTTAGGAAAGATCATCGGTAGGAAATGAATATCATCTACCTTGAACGATGAATCCAATTCTTTATTATTTGTTGATATTGTGGTTGTAGAAATTGAACCCAGGATAGTCTATCTCTGAGTCACACACCCAGCCCTATTTTATTTTTTATTTGGAAGCAGGGGCTCGCTAAGTTACCGAGGGCCTTGCTAAGTAGCGGACACTGGCCTTGAACCTGTAATCCTCCCGTCTCAGCTTCCCAAGTACGAGGATTACAGGTGTGTGCAACCAGGCCCAGCTCAGTTCTTCATTATTAAAACAAGAATGTTTCAAACATGGCGTTATCAGATATTGGCAAAAGCCATTCGTATAAATGAAACACATATATAACAATAACTTATCAGCTCCACTGTTATTTCCAGAAGACCTCCCTTTATAAAATTCTGGGAGAAAATGATTTCAAACTCAGAATGCTCTACCTAGCTAAACCTTCAATCAAGTGAATCATAAATATAAGGATTGAGAGATGTAGCTCTCACACACACCTTACTGGGGTATGTTACCGACTGACTCAGTGGGGAGAATATTATGGATATAAAATATAGGAGGAAACAGTCTATAGCTTCAACCAAAAACAATTTTTTTGTGGCACTAGGGGTGGAACCCAGAGGCTTTCTACCTCCGGGCTATACTCCCAGACCTTTTTAATATTTTATTTGGAGACAGGGTCTCACTAAGTTGCTGAGAGCCTCACTAAGTAACTGAGGCTGCCTTCGAACCTGCGCGATTCTCCTGTCTCAGCCTCCCAGGCGCGGGGATTACAAGCGTGCACCACCACGCCCAGCTAACAAAAAACAATTTTAGAGCTGAATGTGGTGGCGGATGCTTTAATCCCAGCATTTGGGAGGCTGAGACAGAAGGATCGTGGTTCATGGACAGCCTCAGCTACTTAATGAAGCCCTCTGCAACTCAGTGACACCCTGTTTCAAAATAAAGAATAAAAAAATGGGGCTGGGGGTGTAGCTCAGAGGTAGAATGCCCGTGGGTTCCATTTTCCATACCGCCAAAAAAAAAATATTAAGGATGATGGCTTTGCACCATTATGGAAAGCAATCAATTCCAATTTGAAAAATCTTAAAGAATGGATGGATACCATGCAAAAGAAGCAGCAGCTGGCAGATCTTGGTGAGGCAGTGGGGAAAGCATGTTTCTTGTCCGGTTGCCCAAGAGGAGAGGCAGTTAGAAACTCCAGGGAAAATACACAGCTTACACAGAAAGATGCAGACTGAATAGGAAGCAGCATAAAAAGGCTAGCTGATATTGAGCAGTTGGAAGAATGTAGAGAATCCGTTTCACTTTGAGGGTGAGAGCATTGTCCTCCAAGTGGCATGGGAGTCATATCATTGGACTCACAAGGGAAGGAAGTGTCACCCAGGTACACTGCTGTGGTTGCTCTGTAGTGATCTACATTTGTAAATTTATCATTTGACCAATATTACTGATTTTCTACTTTCTGAAAAGAACCCATAGACAGCCTATAAATTAATAAGAGCTACAGAACATCATATAAATATTAACTAAAGACTATAGCAGAAATAGTAAAGAGTATCTGACTCTGGGCACAGATGAAGGAACGAGATGGGAAAGGGTGGAGGGACTGTTGGTTTCTTCTTTTAAAAATATCTTGTCATTTATATATATTTATCTAGTTATTTATATATAACTAAATTATTTTAAAATAACTGATCGTCGGAGAGTTCAGGTTTTAGAATCAAGAGCTCTTGAGGAGCTGGGTGTGGTGGTGCACACCTGTAGTTCCGGTACTTGGGAGGTTAAGAAAGGAGGGTCACAGGTTTGCAGCCAGCATCAACAACTTAGCAAGACCCTGACTCAAAAACAGCAACAAAAGAAAGATGGGCCTGGGATATAGCTCAGTGGTAGAGTACTTGCCTGGCATGAGCAAGACTCTGGGTTTATCACCCCTCCCCTAAAACACTCTTGGTCCATGTGCTCAGTTTTAGCATCACTTCTTTTTGTGTGGGGAGGTCAGCTTCTCTCCAAAGATTGCTTGCTCACCTGCCAATAATGCTACCTACCCATGAGCCACGAGGTCACAAGGATTCAGTTGGATGGTGTGTGTGAAAACTCTTTGTAAATTGCTAAAAAGCTAACAAGTATTAACTCTTAATTTCTATTTGTGTGTGTGTGTGTGTGTGTGTGTGTGTGTGTGTGTGTGTGTGTTACTAGGTATTGAACTCAGGGACATTCTACATTCAAGCTACACCCCCAGACCTATGTTTATTCTTTTTTATTATTATTATTTTTGGGTCTGGGATGGAACCCAGGGGCATTCGACCTCCGAGCTACACCCCCAGCCCTATTTTTTAATTTGAAACCGGGTCTCACTGAGTTGCAGAGGGCCTCACTAAGTAGCTGAGGCTGTCCGCGAACTGCGATCCTCCGGTCTCAGCTTCCCGAATGCTGGGATTACAAACGTGCGCCAACACACCCGGCTCTATTCTTTTTTATTTTGACACAGGGTCTCACTAAGTTGCAGAAGGTCTCAGTAAGTAGTGGAGGCTGGCCACGAACCTATGATCTTCCTTTCTCAGCCTCCCACATACTGGGATTACACGTGTACATTACCACATTCTGCTGTATTATTGTTAATTATTTACTGTATTAGAGGAAGTAGTTGGGCTGAGATTCTAAGATATGTCTGTGTTCTACTTGAGAAAGTTCTTGTAATTTCAATCTCTTAAGTGATTTCGGGTCATGAGGAGGAGGAAGGACTACATTTTCTGAGCACCTCCTCTCCACCCCACGCTGTTCTTAGCATTTGACACAGGATTCAGTGTTTCTCAGTTTCCTCAGAAGATCCCTGAGGCAAGGAGAAGAGACTGTAGGTCTCCTGGGGTTTAGCTTCTAGGTGCTAGTAGATAAAAGTTATGTGAGCCTTGCATATTCTACTGTACAATAAACCCAATTTACCATGTTTTAACAAAACTGAACACTGCTGTTTATTCTAGTTCACCAGTTCTTTTTCTCTTGTGGTTTCCCATGTCCCCAGCTGACCACTGACCACTAATGTTGGTGACAGGGTTGTCCTCCCAGTTTGAAAAATGCCAAATGGTATTTGAATGGACTTATGCAGTGCTCAGGACATCATGGCATAGATGATAGGATAACATTCTGATTTGATTCAACTAAGTTTCGAAGGGCCTGAGTGAGTTGCTGGTACGTGAAGGAATTGGGTTTTACCTCTGGTTTGTTTGATTCCGAATCATGTGTTTGTGTTATTCCTGCCTTGAGAGGAGGGGGACCTAAATTAGCCTTTTATAGCGTTCTGTTTTGTATTCTTGGAAAATAGAATGCAAACATCATTCTTGACTGTCTTCTAGTTTTGTCCCTTATTCATTGACGGTTTTGTCTCTGTTTTCAGCCAAAGCGCCTGACAAACCTATTCAGGTGGTTTATGTGCCCTCACATCTATTTCACATGCTATTTGAGTTGTTCAAGGTAAGTGGAATTTAAAAACATGGAAAGAAGTCTTCATTTTAAATTACTTTGATTCAGGGCATAATGGATTCATTAGATTAGCATAAGAAAAAGGTTTTGCATAACCATTTTAAAATTCTATTTCTGATATCCTGTGGGTTTTATAATTTGTACACTGTGAGATGAAAAATTGCTGTGTACAGTATAGTTTTCATGAATATTAGTACATATTGATTTGGAGACTTAATTGTACTTTAGCGACTTTACATAAAATCCATACTGTTTCTCTTCAGTTATGAGATTAGGGATGCTTTTTAGTTTTTCAACCTGGCAAAGGCTTTATTTGGTAGTAACTAGACCAAAATAAAAACATATTTATGCATATCTATGCATCTGATCACTGTGTCGGTGTATTAGTAGTTGTTCCAGTCCTAAGAGGGTCTTTAAACCTTTTACATATTTAAATCAATTTAGAAGATCCAGCAGAGGCAGAGGAGAAAGATGTGGATAGGCTGAACCAAAAAGGACAGAAAAACAAAAACAAAAACACCAACAGAACAAACTCCATCTCTCTAGACTCTCTGTGACCTAAGCTACTGCTTTTGTTACCCGGTAGCAAGTGGCGTTGAGAGCAGTAGGATTACAGACACAAGGCGTTTGAGCTAGATTTGCATTTTTTCCAATGTGTAAAACATTAAATTGAACACCTGAAAAATCAGTTATGTTGGTTTGCTTCCAAAAATTAGAATGTTACTGATGTAACACTTTAAGGTAGAGATGGGCATTCAATTGTGAACTTTCTCCTCAACAGCTGTGGCTTTTTCAGAATTTCTTTTAAACTGATACTTCGACTTTTTTTCCGCCAAATGATTAATTTTTGTGGGAAGTATGAATATTTGCAGTTTTCCCACCTCCTTCAGAGGAAAGGCGCTCTAGAAATGCAGACTGATAAATAGGATGTAAAGTGCACAAATTAGCCTCTGCAGCTTCGTTACAGGTGATAAAAAAACATTCCTCCAGGTTGAGTTGAATATTTTAAATACCCTAAAGCAAAAATTTTAAAAAAGAAGGAAAGAAAGAAAAATAAATATTTAACATGTGGGATGGAGCTAAAACTAGCTGCAAAACAAAAGAAAGTGGCAGGAGATTCCTTGATCTGAACACAGGTTCAGACATGCTCTTTAGAGAGAAAAATTCCATATAAATTCACCGAATATTTGGCCTGCAGTAAACTGTTGGATAGAAGTAATTTCATGCTTATTTTTTTAAATTGTGTTTTGTAGGGGCTGGAGGAATGTCTCAGTGGTAGAGTGCATGTTTAACATGTGTGGGGTCCTAGATTCAACCCCCTGCAACAAATAAACAAGTAAATGTAGTTTGTGAGTCAACAGTACAGTTAAAAAGGTCTTATTATTTTAGAATTCAATGAGAGCGACAGTCGAACTATATGAAGATAGAAAAGAGGGCTACCCGGCTGTTAAAACCCTTGTTACTTTGGGTAAAGAAGACTTGTCTATTAAGGTACCTGCATTTATATTTTAATTATCAGTTGATTTAATAGCATCTAGACATTGAAAAATCAGAGGAAAGGGAATAAAACTGACGTTTATTTTGTGTCTCATTTACAAATATCATCATGTTATGATGGTCAGTAGGTAATGGGCCAACCACATATACAATGGTGTCCCATAAGCTTATATTGCCTGGTAACATTTTAGCTGATTTAGGTTGTATAAGCATGTTCTATATGTATCCATGTCATTAAGTGACACCCCTATCATTAAGTGAATGTACTGTGCTGGATTCTTAGCTTGATTGACCTCATTTAAACTTCACTGAAGCCAGGTGTAGTGGCGCATGCCTGTAATCCCATTACTTGGGAGGCTGAGACAGAAGGATCACAGGTTCGTGGCCAGCTTCAGCAACTTAATGAGACCCTATTTAAAAAATAAAGAATAAGCTGGGCGTGGTGGCGCATGCTTCTAATCCCAGCACTTGGGAGGCTGAGACAGGAGGATCGCACAGGTTGGAAGCCAGCCTCGACTACTTGGTGAGGCTCTCAGCAACTTAGTGAGACCCTGTTTTTTCAAATAAAGTATAAAATAGGTCTGGGAGTATAGACCGGAGGTAGAAAAGCCCCTGGCTTCCACCCCCAGTACCAAAAAATAAAAATAAAAAATAGGGCTGGGGGAGTGTAGCTTGGCGATAGAATGCCCCTGAATTCAATCCCCAGTTCTGCAAAACAGATGAATAAAGTTCACTAAACAAGACCTCAACCCCAAGCCAGTTGAATCCTACTGCATTATTCTGCCTATCTTGTTTTATACTGTTCCCAAAAGAATCATATTTCAGTGGGAGGTCCAAATCTCTCGTGGGTTTTAGAGCACTCTAGCATGGACTTTATTTAATGAACTCATTGCCTCCTACTAAGTATAGATTGACATCTTTTTGCTAACATTTTGTATACTGCAGATTAGTGACCAAGGTGGTGGAGTCCCACTTCGAAAAATAGATCGTCTTTTTAACTACATGTATTCAACTGCTCCTAGACCTAGCTTGGAGCCCACAAGAGCTGCCCCTTTGGTAAGCTTTGCAAACTGCTGCTGAAGGAAGGTCATTAACGTGGTGGGGGAGAAAGCTGCCCCTCTCCCCAGGTTGTTGAACTAGCCTTGTTGAATTACGATGTTTCCTGTATGGTTTGAAAGAAGGGGAACTTTTTGCCTTGGCTACTTTCTTTGTGTGTCCTTTGGACTTAGATTGCTTCTCTAATTTGTCTAAGAAGCACTCTTGAGCTGAGTGCCTCACTCCCAATACGGTGAAAAAGCATTTCGCTGTGGTAAGGCTGCTCCCGGAGCATCATTTACCACCTAGCGCTAGCCTTGGATGGGGTGGAAGTTACCAGTGGTTGAGCAGAGGGACCGTGCAGGGTGTGTAGCTGCAGCTTGGTCCCGGGCACTTGGGTGATGCATATCATAGAGGCCCTGCAAATCTCTGCCTTTAAATTTGTTTATATAATTAAAATGTTCAATTTTGAAAACATTACATTTTTCATATTAAATAACCTAAGTACAAAATATAGGTGGTGCATGCATTCTCAGAACCCTTTCTGTAGCACTCGGGAAATAACCTTGGGCCCTATTAAGGCAGTGAGAAAAGCCTCTGGTTACCATGGCAGCAGTTAGATCCTGGTAGGGCCACACTTCCTTCCCCTGCTGAGTGTTTCTAATTGACAAACAACAATTGAACCCTTTGTCATTAAACACAGCAACATATCTATCAGTCTGCAAAATGGTTCAGGGTACAAATTAAGTTTCATTTTAAAGTCCTACCTGACTGATAAGCACATAAGATTATATTGTATTTGTATGAATAAAATCAAACACTTTGCATCGTTTATTTGAGACAGAGTTTGTTAACTCAGCATGTGGAAAACAGAGAGGAAATCATTTATATAGGATTCAGGAAAACTCGTGAAAGATCAATTTAGAAAGGCATTGCCTTGACCAGGTTCCGGTACCTACTTAAATAAACATCAGAAGGGAAAAGGGCACTACAAACAAGTCCAGTGCCTTCCCCAGTTATTTAAAAGGAATATGGATTGTCTATTCTAGGCCTTAAAATAGCATCCTGAGAGTCGCTGTTAGGCCAATGATGAAACTAAGGAATTGAAGTAAGAAACCATAAAATATGGACCCACACCCTTCCCATCTTGCAGATGAGGAGGTGAGATTGGTACCTTCCCGAGGTCACTGAGCTAATTAGTGGTAGAGCTGGATGGCTCCTCCTGAGTTCTTCCCAGTATCCTGTATGGCTTCTTTTGAACAAAGGTTTCTCCTGGTGCCTTCCCCAGTTAGTGAACTTCACAGCTTCAAAGTGGGCACATGGATATAGACTACTAGAAAACATAACTATCTCATTGACCAACTTAGTGTTTTATACCTCTGTGCCTTGACACGTGCATTTTTTTCCAGGATTGTGCATTCCAGCTAACTCCTACTGATCCTTTAACATTCTGGGAAACCTTTCCTGAACCTTAGTAAATCCAAGACAGAGGCCCCTCCTCTGTGTTTGTCAGAACTTGGGGCTTCCCTGCCTCCTCACAGGGACTGCTGTGTTCTCAGCTGCTCCTGTTAGACCTGAGGGCAGGCTCCAGGCCTTCATTGAACACAGGGAGAGATCCCTTTCTTTCTGGTCTCTTTCTGGAGCACATCCTTTGATTTACTGCAGTAACCTGAGTCTCTGCCGCGGATATCTCATCTTCGTTGCTAGCCACATTCAGCCAGGCCTGAAGCTTTGAAATGACAGGTTGTGTTCTTTTGCCCCCACACTTCCAGCAAGACCCAACCTTGAGGAAGATATCAACGTTATTAAGATGTTAGAAAATGGCAGAAACATATATCTTGGTAAAATTGCTGCTCTTAGTAGCCATAATACCACCTTCCATATATTTATTCTTACTATGTGTCAGGCACTATGCCAAGACTTTACACTTATGCGAGGCATGCTGGCACACACCTCGAATCCAATACTTGGAAGAATACGGCAGGATGATCAATGGTTCAAGGCCATTCTCGGTAACTTAGTGAGACCCTTTTTCAAAATAAAAAGGACTGAGAGTGTAGTTCAGTGATAGAGCGCCCCTGGGCTCAATAACCCAGTACCAGTACCCCCCCCACGCACACAGACTTTACACTTATTATATCACTTGATCCTCATAGCAGTTCTAAGATAAGTTTTCTTTTGTTTTAAATGAGAAACAGTCTCAAAAAGGTTGAGTATACTTCTCAGTTGCACAAAAAAGGTAGATTTAAACTCAGGTCTTTCTGAATCTAAAGCCTTACCCACTGACCTCCTTCCATAACCTTGATCACAGACTTAGAGGTAATAAAGCTTGGTAAGATAACATCTTTCGTCCTTCACCCATGACTACCACAGAATACTGAATTTTGTCTTCATTATTCTTAATGTTCTTATAAGTATTTGAGACCTTTAAAAAATTACTGTTATTGACCATCAGGGTTCCATGACAGAGATACAGGAAGATACTAAAATATTTTTCTTACCTCTAAAAATATTAGAACTATAATATATCAACATACTATAGCATTATCAGAGCTTAGGAAGTAGCCTTTCAGGAAATTGTTTTTTCTCTAGCATTTTAGCCTTATTATGGTAAATCTGAACTCTTGTGTTATTAATTTTCACTTCAAGAGAGCAAAGAAATCTTAGAATGGAATTTTGAAATGAATGTGGTTGACATTTTATCATTAGATCAAATTCCATTTGATGTGGGATATGCTTTTAGAAAGTGCTAAAATTTTACTTCAAAATGCTAAACAGCATTAATCAAAAATTGGAAAGCTGGGTGTGGTGGCACACGCTTTTAATCCCAGCATTTGGGAGGTGGAGATAGGAGGATCACAGTTCACAGACCACCTCAGCTACTTAGTGAGGCTGTTTGCAACTCAGTGAGACCCTCTTTCAAAATAAAGAATAAAAGCTGGGCGTGGTGGCGCACGCTTGTAATCCCAGCATTCGGGAGGCTGAGACCGGAGGATCATGGTTCGCGGACAGCCTCAGCTACTTAGTGAGGCCCTCTAAAACTCAGTGAGACCCGGTTTCATTTTGAGAATTTTGAGACCCGGTTTCATTTAAAGAATTTTTAAAAATAGGGCAGGGGGTGTAGCTCAGAGGTCGAATGCCCCTGGGTTCCATCCCCAGACCCGCAAAAAAAAAAAAAAAAGAATAAAAAATAGGGTTGGGGGTGTAGCACAAAGGTAGAATACCCCTGGGTTCCATCCCTAGTGCTGCAAAAAAAAAAATTGGAATGTTTCTGTTATTATCTAAATGTCTGAGAAGTGTTTTTGCAAGATGAAGAGATTGTTTGCCATAGATAAGCATACATATCATTGTAAAGCTTGAATCAATAATTCATATGATTTAAATCTGAATCAAGAATTCATTTTCATCTTCTCTGAATGGTCCTCATATGAAACATCTGTGCCTGTCTCACTGTACTACTTGCCTTTTCTTTCTAGGCCGGATTTGGTTATGGTTTGCCAATTTCTCGTCTGTATGCCAGATATTTTCAGGGAGACCTAAAACTGTATTCCATGGAAGGCGTGGGTACTGATGCTGTCATTTATTTGAAGGTACTACATTTTTGTCTATTAATGTGAAAGCCTCTTTATATTTTAAAGCTTTAAGTAGTTCTAATAACTAGGATAATACTTTATCATCTCTTACAGTCAGTTCAAATTTACCTCCATTTCACATGAAAATCATGTAATGGCTCACCTTTGATTTTATGCATATATACACACACACACACACACACACACACACACACACACACACACACACACCAAAACAGGAAACACAGGGATATAAAAATTAAAATACTGATTTTTCAAACCATAGTTCAGAATTGTAACTTCTCAAAATTGCATGTTCATTGAAAGATCTAATCTAGAAGGAGGCAGATTTTCAGTAATGCGAAGTCCTTTTTGCTTTAACAATTGCTGTCTCTCCCAAGTTATACAAATTTAGTAATGATTAATATGCTTATATAAAACACTTATCTAGTAACAAAGTTCTTTATAACAGTTTTTCTCATTTGTGGGTAGTATTAGATTTTTATTTCTAAACTCTGGAGTATTTGGAGTATTTTAATAGGTAATAAAGGCACATAATACAAAATTTTAAAACTACAAGAGGCTCTAAATCTAATTCTCTTTCCCAGAGGTAAACACAGGTCCCAGTTCCTTATGGATCCTCCTAGAATTGCCTCTGCATTTATAAACATATGGAAAAATCTAATATTTTCCCACATAAATGTACTTTCAGCACCTTGGTTTTTTATCTTTTGATTATATTGTACAGAGCTTTCCATATCAGTTTATATAGAACCAGCTCATTCTTTTTTCCCCTTTGGTACCAAGGATTGAACCCCAGGGGTATTCTACCAAGCTGTACCCCTAGCCTTTCTTATTTTTCATTTTGAAAGAGGGTCACACTAAGTTGCTGAGGCTGGCCTTGAACCTACAGTCATCATCCTGCCTTTGTCTCCCAAGTACTGGTATTATAGGCATGTGCCACAGCGCCTGGTGGGCTCATTCTTTTTTAACCGTGGCATAATATGCTACTATGCAACAACATACTTTAACCAGTTATTTGAAGCATTTGTCTTAGATGCCAAGGCATCTACATGATGTGGTTTGTTTGTTTATTTGTTCATTTGTTTGTTTATTTCGGTGCTGGGGATTGAACTCAGGGCCTTGTGCATGCTAAGTACACAGTCTACCACTAAGTTACATTCCCAGGCCCTAAATGATGTGATATTTGGTATCACTTGATGGCGCATATTTATAAATCTGGTATGTATGAGACTCTATTTCTTCCTGGGCCCTTTTGGGGAACAGCTGCCTGCTGAAAAATAGTGCTTGATTTAAGAATATAGAGTCAAAAAAGATCGAGCATCTCAAATCAGGATTAACCATATTAAAATATGTTTTGTTCTAGTTATGTACTTTAAAATACTGATTTTGAATGAGTGCATGTTTCATTCCTTTAAAATAGCATCAATGTTTTCCTGGCCAATCTAACTGCTAATATATAATTTTAATATGATTCTAAAGGCATACGTCAATGTTTCTGATGTTTCAAGTAGCAAAATTTGTGTCAGCATTTCACATGAGAACAATGGCACCACATACCTTATATTTTTTCCCAATAGGCTCTTTCAAGTGAATCATTTGAGAGGCTGCCAGTTTTCAATAAGTCTGCGTGGCGCCATTACAAGACCACACCTGAAGCTGATGACTGGAGCAATCCCAGCAGTGAACCCAGAGATGCATCAAAATACAAAGCTAAACAGTAATGTACCACTTTGCTTTCCCTTACAAAGTACCTGATTTGTCCGCAGAATGTGCCACCAGACAGTTGAGTGGTATTGTCTGCCAGATGTTCTTTGCAGTTTTATTACTGAAAAGCATAGTGATCACTAGAGAAAGAACGACTGGAGGCTATTCACCTACCTTCAGGCACTTGGATGGCAAGAACTAGGTAGCCAGAGTTATCATTTAAGTAGAGGTGCCACTCATCTAGGAAACCTTGCACTATGGAAGTGTTGACGACAGTGAGAAGAGATTTGTCCTGCCATGAATTTTCTTTAAAAAGCAATTAAGTGTGACATTTGTTGTCATCCTTAGAGATTGAGAGAAAACTGTTTAGAGAAATTCTGTGAGTTGAAACTAGAAGAAATATGCATGTTAAAATTATCAATTAAGATGAACAGATGTGATACATCTATAAAGTCGAACATTTGGCCTTAAAATGGAAAGAAATTCTGACATGTGCGGCAATGTGAACGATCTTGAAGTCATTAATGCTAAGTGAACAAGCCGGACCCAAAAGGACAAATATGGCTTGGTTTCACTTATATGAGATGCCCAGAGCAATCCATTTTATAGAGTCAGAAAGTAGAAGAGTGGTTGCCAGGGACTGGGAGGAAGAGGGAATGAAGAGTTGTTTAATGAGTATGAAGTTTCAGTTTGGGATCATGAAAAATTCTAGATATGGCTAGTGGTAATACTTATAAAACTGCATGCTACTAAACTATACACAACAATGCTTTAGATGGTTAAGTTCTATCTTATGTATAGTTTATCTCAATAAAAACTGAAAAAAGAAGTTGTCATCACAGAATAACAACTATCATTATTTTATATTAATAGGGAACGCAATCTAATTTTTGGCTTTCATTTTTTTCCTGACTACCCTTAAGCTCAAAATCTACTAGCAAGAATAAAGATTCTTTTATTTATTTACTGTAAAATGACCTTTTGTTAATAGAAAAGCAGTATATATATATATATATATATATATATATATATATATATATATATATACATATATATAGGAAAAAATTAGAAAACAAGTGAAAAAAGAAAAATTACAGTATTCCCACAACCCAGAGATTGCCATTACAGCCTCATTTATGCGTTATTTCTCCCAACATATTTTTTCTAATAAGGATCAGTAGAGATAACCTTTACCTTCTATATCCCTCATCAGAAAAGACCTATGTTGCCAGGTATGGTGGCGCGCACTAGTAATCCTAGCATTTGGGATGCTGAGACTAGAGGATCATGGTTCGCGGACACCTCAGCTACTTGGGCCCTCTGCAACTTCATGAAACCCTGTTTCAAAATAAAGAATTGCCGGCCGTGGTGGCGCACGCTTGTAATCCCCATGCTTGGGAGGCGGAGACAGGAGGATCACACAGGTTCGAAGCCAGCCGTGCTGGCTTAAGAGACCCTGTTTCCAAATAAAAATATAAAATAGGTCTGGGAGTGTAGCCTGGAGGTAGAAGGGTTTCCAGGAACCCCAGTACCACCCAAAAAATAAAGAAAGAATAAAAATAGGGCAGGGGGTGTAGCTCAGAGGTCGAATGCCCCTGGGTTCCATCCCCAGACCTACAAGACAAACAAACAAATAAACAAACAAAAAACCCCGAAAAGACCAATGTTACTATAATGGTATGAAATTTCAAAGTTACCTGAACTATATTTGCATAAAAATCATTCTGTTATATTGTGTTAATGATGTTAAGGGCCCAGGTTTTCAGGGTAAGAAGAAACATATATAATAAAAAATATATTGGGAGGAATAATACAGTTAAAATAGAATGAAAATATCAATATGAATTTGTATATATGTTCATATATATATATATATATTTATACAGATAATACACCTGTTCAGAAAGGAGGCCTAGAATGATGAAATTTAGAGGAGTTAGTTTTCTTCCTTTAGTCATATGACTGTAGAAATACAGGTGTCCCTACTGCTACCACGGTGAAGGGTTTTTCCCTGGGTGTCTTGCTTGCATCTCTTTCCCTTAGTTCCACTTACACATTCTCACCATGCACTACATAGCATTCCGGGGTGTGTGTGTGTGTGTGTGTGTGTGTGTGTGTGTGTGTGTGTTAATGGGAATTTAACCCAAGGGAATTCTGTCTCTAAGCTACACTTCCAGTCTGATTTTATTGTTATGTTGAAATAGGGTCTCACAAAGGTTGAGGCTGGTCTCGAACTTATAGTCTTCCTATCTCAGCTTCCCAAGTACTGGGATTACAAATACACACCACCATACCTGGCTTCACCCACCATTCGCAGCCAAGATGAAGCTAATCAGCTTGAAATACCTGAATCGCATCGGTTCCCCGTGACCTCATTGCAGTCTGTTTGTAAACCAGATAGCATGTTGGGCATCTGTGCTTCGTTAGTTCAAACTATTATTCTGGTAGATGGAATAATTTTTGTAGTATAGAAGCCATCTTTATAAATAATAAGGTCCAATTCAGCTGTGAAATGGTAGCTTTAATCAAATATTGTATTTAAGGCAATTTTGAAACAAAATAGTAGATTATAAATATGAGTCTTAATTTCTAGCCTATGGTTAGGCAAATGAATTTTAGCTTTAGCAGAAAAGCATTTTTGTAAATTCTGAAATTTTTAGCTTGACAATTAAAACTGTTAAACTATACAGAGAGAGTAATTGTTAGAGATCTTGGAAAAGTAGTAGGTATGGGATGAGTACTTATACATGAGAAATTCTAAGCAAATGTACTCCCTAGATAGTTGTTTAAGTAACAACTTTATTGAGATATAATTCCCATGTCATACTATTCACCCTTTTAAGGTATACATTTAAGATGTTTATAGTGTATTCAGAGTTTTGCAACCCTAACCACCATCTAATTTTAGAATATTTTTATCAGACCAAAAAGAAATCCCGTATCCATTAACAGTCACTTTCATTTCTATTCAGGTTTTTAACTGAGAGTAAAGAACTGTTTTAAAAGTATACATATGTAATTAAATGATAATTTTTTGTGTTTACCACAGAAAATAATTCTGAGTTAAGGCAAGGATTTCTCGGAATTATTATTATAACTAAATGCTTTCAGTAAGTATTGGTTGTAATAGAGGTGGTTATACTCATAAACTCACTATGGATATTTCCATTATTTTTTATAGGGACAAGATCAAGACTAATAGAACTTTCTAGAGAACCAAATGCTCTGATCATCTCTGTGAAGAAAGATCATGTGCTCCAAGTCAACCAGAGAGAACTTTCTTCTTCAACTCTGAGTGTGGCACCATAGTTATTCCCAGTGCTTACAGTCTATTTGCTTCATCCCAGCTGGACCTTTCTGTGGAGCCCTTCGTGTCGTTATTGCAGCCAGATCTTCCACTAACGTAGTAAACCTGAGTCATTTTTCATGGTATCTTGCTGTGGTGTGACTGGCGCCTGTTACCAAAAGGGCACGGAGACTTGGTAGAGCTCTCATATCCTCGCACGCCCCATCTCACTGTCGTAGCCTAATGTCTAAAGTTCCCCCTGTCGAGAGACCCTTCCCCATTCCAGACACAGCAGATCCAACAGCTGCCCCTTTTGACCAAATGCCATATTTGTCTCAAAACCTCCATCTAGGACCTGGGGATTCTGGAAGTGGAAGACATCAGCTGAACATGTCTTGCTCATTCAGTCCTCAGGTGCTTCCTCTCTCATACGCATCCCCTCTCCTCGTTCCAATTTAGACTTCTGCCTTCTTCCATCCGATTGTATTCTCATTGTGAGCGAGGGTACTTTTGTGTTGGATTTTGTCCAATCAGTGGATTGATTTTATTTTAAAATCCATTTGTACACTTCCATTCCATTGATTAAAACATTCCAAAAGTTGTCTTGGAATTTTTCACTTAACAGCTTGGTTTCGAAGATCTTAAGTGAAAAACTGCCTTCTAGTAGTCCATATCAAGCTTGTAAGGAATGGGAAGTAGAGTTTTACATTTGCATAAAACCTTCACTAATCTAATCCTCTTCTTCATCACTATATTCCTCTGTGGTCTTGTAAGGAATTGAAAGTTCGCGTGTGTCGCACTGACTAGTTGTAAGATAGACCACTGGAGAGAAAAGTTCTTTCTAGTTTAGTTTGAAAAATGCTACCAGTCTTCATGCTTTTCATCGTCACTCATTTTAGCCAGGTTTAAGGTGAAAATCAGTCTGTTTTTTCACAATCCTTTACTTTTTTGCTAGTGGTAGGAAATGGGAATTAGCAGAGGATTGGGGTAAGGGAAGAGGAGTGCATTATATTTCACCTTTAGTACTAGAAGCTATCTGAGAATCCAAATTAAAACCAGCATATTATATATACAATAAATTTTCATATATATCATCTCCTTTGACTTCTCTCATTGAATGTCCATATAAATGTTTGGGGTCAGTTTTTAAGTATTGAGTCCACTTATTTTGAAGTTTTAACTTGTAAGGTATTTCTCTTCCTTTAGTCCTACAATAGTAGCAATGCAGGTATCCCCACTACTCCCCTGCGGGGAGGTCCCTGGAAGGACCTTTGGCTTGGTTGCCACTATGTTTCTCATAGTTCCACTGAGTCTGATTTTCTTTTCTTTTATTGTATTTCCTACGCTCAAGATAGCTCCCTTCATCTTTCAGAAGGATCTTTTCTTTTCCATGGTTAGAAAGATCTCATCAGAGAACCCACATATAATCATTCAGGCAGAATAAATACCTATGTACTTTGGAGTGACTAGGGAGAAATGGGCCATGTTGGTTTGAGGTCTGAGTCAGTGTCTTGGAGATGGAGCTGTTCCACATGATTATTGTTTTGTGAAGTAAAAGATGTAAAAATAATGCTCCTTTACATTTAAAGACCCTAGCTTTCTTAAAAATCATTAGATAGTATATGAATGTCTTACTAGGCCTTAACTTCCAACCGTTCTGCTTTACACTCTCACGTGTGATATACTGTAGGAGGAAGGAGGCAACAGATTCGGGTCATGTTGCTGCCCTGTTCAGATAGAGTCTTCAATGCTCGGGGAATGCCCATTGATTGCCATGCCCTCACAACAAGCAAATGGGAAACTTGGTGTGGAAAAATCCTATCACATTCTTTTTTTTAAAAAATGCCTTTACTCCTGCATTATAGTCTCACATCATTCCTCTCACATTCTTTACAAGCCTTTTGGCAAATGTAAAAAATCTGTTTTAATGTCTTAATGTTAGTCTTTTACTAAGTATACTTTAGGGCTACTCATACCCGTCTGACCCCAGTACCATCTGGCTTCTCCTTTGTTTTCTTCATTAAAAATTTAACTTTGCTCCTGAAGCAGCCAGAGAAAGGCTCCTCAGTTTGTCTGCCCCTGTACCTGTACTCATTTATTCTTCTTGTCAGCTCTTCATGCTCCTCTGAACCTAACTGCATCTCTCGTGGTTGCTGGGTTTGTCCATAAGCAGATGGTCAGATTTCTACATATAGGTTGTAATACAAGTAGGAATTTGACCCCTTCTCAGCTAAAATCTTCCCCATTCCTCAATAACACCCGCTCATTTATCTATTTTAAGTACGCAGGGAATGTCTACTAATTGAAATAGTGCCTGGCATATATTAGGTACTTAATTAACATTCACTGAATCAAAGAATGAAAATGGCCAGACATTTACCCTGGGTGGTAGGGAATCGTCTTTCTAAGGTTTTAAGCGATCCTTGTTGCCAAATTAATCATTAGCAGTTCAGGTCAAGAATCATGGAAGTACCAACTTTCCTTTTTATAGTGCTAAGAGAAGTCTTTAAAATGTAGAGAAATGGTGAAAGGTAGAGATAGATCCGCAAGAGCCATCTGATCCTTTCTCTGTCTCTGAGTATCTAGTTGGGGCTCCATAATTCGGGAGTTCTGCCCCTTCAGACAGTGACATGGTTTTACAGCCTTGCTCATAGATTCCAAAGAAGTTTCACAATCAGCCTCTGATTCCATCCTTACAATGCCATGAGGTGGACCACACAGGAATGTCTCTACTTTTCTTATGAATCCCAAAGCACTTAAGTGGTTTGCCAGGGTGGCATGGTAAGCGAATAGAAGAACCAAAGAGAGGAGTTGGGTCTTCTTGTTCCTGGGCTAGTGCTCTGAACAGTATATCAGGTAATTAGCATTATCCCTTTTGAGGAATTTCTTGGACGTATTAATCCTGAAGGGTAAGCTCTAAACCAAAAATTTTCTATAATGCAAGGTAATTCTGCTCAGGAGAGGTTTGCTTTTGTGTATTTCCATTTTGGCATAGTTTGAGGAGATAATCAGATGGATTTGGCAGCTTTTACCTCGAAAGATAGGCAACTTAAAGTGTATAGCTGCAGGTAATTACTAGAGTTATTTAGACTTAATTCTATGTTTGAATGAAATCAGTGCTCACTGCCAGCCCCTTCATACAAAGACTTCACATTTGAGAGTTGAGGCTTTTATCTTTTGGTGGACTAGATTATAGCTTCAGTTAGATTCTCTTGCATATTTACAAATGTGTTTTATTGCCGTTACTTATGAACAGTAACTTGGCTAGCTATTGGATTCTTGGATCACATCCTTTTTTCTTGACTCTGCACTATCATTGCTTTCTTGTTGCCTATATCTGGTGATGCTGAAAGGTCTGAGTCCAGATGCAGATGGACATTTCTTCCCCCTTTGCAGATGACCTGCTTGCCCTGGATACATGTGACTCTGTCTATCCTTGAAATTCATTAACTTCATTTGAATGTAAATCAGGATTAACAGTTTGTGTTAGTTTTCTCTGGTACACAGTGAGCATTCGATGTTGTCATTTCAGGCCTCACAGCATTCTGAACTCATTTGTTCTGTTTGTCAAGAATTTGTCATCCTGTTGGTTCTGTTGTCTGACTTCTTTATCTTTCCTTCCATACATTTCATCTCCTTATTCATGCTGTGTGATTTTTTCCCCCTCGAAGTCTTATTCTCCATTTCACGGGCTTCATTTTCTGTCAGACACTCCTTTGGAGTCCATGGAATGGGCTTGTGGCTTTCTTAGGTTCACTGTAGACAGCTTCTTGCTCAGTTTGTGGATGCGTGTTGGAGAGTAGGAACACTTAGTCTAAACATGCATTCAGCAGGGTGTGGTAGCACATGCCTGTAATCCCAGTACTTGGGAGGCTAAGACAGGAGGATCAAACACAGGTCAGCGAGACCCTACTTCAAAATAAGCTAAGTAAGTAAGGAGATTGATTGATTGATTGATTGATTGATTGGGCTAGAGGTATAGCTAGGAGGTAGAATGCCCCTGGGTTCAATCTCCAGTACCAAAAACAAATACATAGACAAACAGACCATTCATTTGTTCAGCCGTCCTTCAGTGGTCCAGATGCCTAAACGTTGGCTTTAAAGATAATGTCCTCCATGAACTATATGTTGCAGCCGGGCGTGGTGGCGCACGCTTGTAATCCCCGCGCTTGGGAGGCTGAGACAGGAGGATTGAGTAGGTTTGAAGCCAGCCTCAGCTACTTAGTGAGGCTCTCAGCATCTTAGTGAGTCTCTGTTTCCAAATAAAATAGAAAATCGGTCTGGAAGTGTAGACTAGAGATAGAAAGCCCCTGGGTTCCATCCTCAGTCCCCCCACCACACACACTAATTTATATGTTACTAAACAGAATGAACTACTGTTGCCAGAATGGAAGCACCATTAACAACAGTATGGGATCAGATTTTCTTTCGCTATTTTGTGTAGAAAAATGACCTTTAACTCAGGTTCCTACACCTTCTGGTTTGGAAATATGAGACATGTGACATTTTCATGAAGTTAAGAAGCTATTGGCCATTGGCAGTGATTACTGAGTTAATTAAATTTATAATCAAATATTTCAAACTTGTATGTAATCAGAGTGATCAAGAGAAACATGAGCTCTTTTTATTAACAGGTTGTAGTGGAGCTGTCTCAGTAAGGCAGTTAACCTTTCCAGAGTTTTGTGTGGCACAGCCTTCCTTTCCCATCTTTTCATTCACCTTTTTTTTTTTTTTTTTTTTTTTTTTGCAGTACTGAGGATGGAACCCAGGGGCAGTCTACCTTCGAGCTATACCCCCAGCCCTATTTTTCAGTCTTTATTTTTTGAAAGAGTTTCACTGAGTTTCAACGGGCCTCACTAAGTAGCTGAGGCTGGCTCCAAACCATGATCCTCCTGTCTCAGCCTCCCAAGTACTGGGATTACAAAACGTGCGCCACCACGCCTGGCTAATTCAACCCATTTTTAAATGTGGCTCATTAAGAAATAGAATGATGCTGAGGTCTTTATCAGGATTTTGTTGTTGTTTTATATGAATATCCATTCAGATTGGAGGCCCAGGGCCTACCATGGAAGCTCAGGGACTAATGTTTTTAAAAGTGGATTTGCAGATAGATCTTGGGGTGGGGTTTTATTTGGCCAACTTATTTTATTTGGCCTCCCTTGCCAGCATATTCTACTAGAAACTGGCAGCAAACTTTTACCACCTTCAGAGCTTCTGCAGAATGGTCACGAGAGGCACAAGTGACGGCCTCGTGCTTACCCTGAACTCCACCAAAGCAGGGCCTTCTCCTGAGCTGACCTCAGGTCTTGCCCTAGCCCGCATTAGTGTGAAATGGAGACTCGAACTCACGTAAGGGAGACTAACGAAGCGAAGGTGGCAGCAGAGGTGTCACGGAAAGGAGATAATGTGCAGCAGTCCCTGCGAATGGCAGCTAGTGTCTACTGCATGTCAGTACCATGCTAAGGGCCCTGCACATGGCAGGGATCAGAGAGAAAGCCCTTCCTCATGAGCTCATGCTCTGCTAGGGAAGGCAGACGAGGAGCATGTATGCTTCCATTGGGAGATGAGTGCCATGAAGAAAGATGGCGTGGGTGCAGCACGAAGCCTTCTGAGTGTCGCCTTCATCGCGGGCAGGTGCGCTCCTCAGAGCAGGAAGTGTTAGTGATTCCGGAGTTCTTGATCTGAATTTAGAGAGTCCACTTTCTGTGCCTCTGACTGTGCCGCTCGGCTCTGGGGACCCTGTCGAGGTCCCCGCACTGCAGCTTCAGGTAGACACAGGGGCCGATTCCATTTCAACCCTTGTCCTGCTGACTGACAGGGGGCAGAGGTCAGGGAGAAGAGCCAGCTCGTCAGTCAAATTGCACACAATGGTGTGGGTTTCTGTTTCCTCAACAAAGGCACAGTCCCCACAACCTCCAGATAGATCTTTTTCAGATGTCAGAAATAACTAAGCAAAAATTTAAAGCATCTGGCTGCTGCTGCTACTGCAGATCAAGTAGCTGCTTAGAAGAGACCCTATTCAATACTTCCCAGCTCATTTAGAGGTGGAGGAAAGGAGTATCCTAGAAGGTTCCTCTCTGAAGCCCACAGGTCAGCTGTGCCCACCCCAAAAATGGAGACAATAGAAAGATAACTTTTACGCCGGGCGTGGTGGCGCACGCTTGTCATCCCCGCGCTTGGGAGGCGGAGACAGGAGGATCGCGCAGGTTCAAAGCCAGCCGCGCGCGCTGGCTTAGGAGACCCTGTTTCCAAATAAAAATATAAAAATAGGTCTGGGAGTGTAGCCCGGAGGTAGAAGGGCTTCCAGGAACCCCAGTACCATCAAAAAAAAAAAAGAAAAAGAAAGAAAGAAAAGAAAAGAAAAGAAAGGTAACTTTTTACCACAGAACTCTTGAGATACCTCTTTTTATCTGTTCCTAAAGATTCAAATCCTCCCATCTCCCTGATAGGGACAGTGTGGTGAGGACACAGCAGTGCCTTTCCGTGTGCACAAAGGCTCTTCATGGCAGGGGTCCCACTTTCCCCCAAAGGGAACCCCAGAATCTCAATGGGCACTCCTAGTTCTCCACACCCATCTCTCTTGTCACCCTGGTGTAGAGCTCAGTGACCCAGCAGTGGGAAGGGTAGCTGATGGGGGAGATGGATACCTTTCAATTATTCCCATAGGTTGGACCAATTTAAATGAACTTATTTGCATATAAACAAAAGCACCCTGGAACATCATTACTGAAAGTCTCCAAACAAATGTCTGATGGTGTCTACCGCAAAGGGAAGCAAAGTGACCCCCTGGTCTCACATTAACACCTTTTCAGTGTTTTAATTAAGTCTATTCGTACATTTCCTTGTTCAAAAATCCTAGGCAAGATGGTGAACTGACCTCAGTTTTTCCTCTGCTGTGTGAGCCTCCCCACAGACACGGCGCTTCCCAGCTCCGAGTGGTAACCTCAGTTTTTTATAGAGGTCTGTCTGCATGTCTCTAAAAAATGAGAAGAATCAGTTTTATGTCAGGAGTCCCAGGGTCCAGTTTGGACTGTGGAGGATATATTTTGTGGAACTTTTTTTTTAAAAAAAAATGTTAGAGAACTGAGATGGGAAATCGGTGGTAATACCGGATCCAGGAAGCTTCCGGTGAAAAAGAGAATGAGCTCAACCTGCAAACTGTTTCTCTATAAATCTCGCAGTGACATTTGAATTAATCAAGCATAATTAAATGTAGTTAGATTTTTGTCAGATTGTAGTTCAAAATAATATTCATCTATGGAGAGTGTAATATATTCTGTAGAAATTTTATTAAGCACTTTAGTTAAGCAAACACTAAGGAGAACAAAATCAGCCTCGGGAAGGTTAATTACTAAAAAAACACAAAGTATAGTAGATTATGTAAATCATTTTAATTTTGAATACCATGGCTTGAGCTTTAATTTACATAGTGAGGTATTTTGGATTTGTTTTTCACATTATATTTTCCCAAAGTACAGAATTATGCTTGCATTCTTTAAAAGTTCTAATCATTCTAGGATTCCATTAAGTTTGCTTAACTTTTCCTGTTAAGGTTTCCAAAAATGAAGAATTACAGTTGCATTTTAATTCACTTAGGATTCCACTAAGTTTGTATAAATTGTAAGATCTGTATTTTTCTTTATGAGGGGTGTGTGTGTGTGTGTGTCTGTCACTGGGGATTGAACCCAGTTACATTCTATTTCTGAGCTACACCCCTACCCCTATTTTATTCTTTTACTTTGAAATATAATCTTGCTAAGTTGCAAAGGGACTCACTAAATTGTTGAGGCTGGCCTCGAACCTATGATCTTCCTGTCTCAGCCTCCCGGGTTCTGGGATTACAGGCATGTATTACCACACCTGGCTGTTTCTGAGGGTTTTAAGAGAAGTGTGAGTCAAGATAATGTACGTAAAAGCATCTAGCCTATGAGTGGCTTCACAATACATGTGCATTTAAAAGAAAAAAATGTGGAAAAAGATAAGGCACAAGAGTTTGGGCTCTAATGATAAAAATTTTATTTTTGTAATTTCTTTAAGGAGAAAAGCAAAGAGATGAAATTGATTTCATATGTCTATTTTTTGTACTCAAAGAGATACATTTTCACTACCCTCACCTCTCAGGGAATAACCTTTGAAAGACAAGAATCCCATGGGCATCTCTGGAAGTGTATCACAGCGTGTTCAGATTTGATAGTTCTTGTCTAAGTTTCAGAGCTAGAGTTTCAAAAGAAGTATCATCTCAGGAACACAAGTTTACCTAAGAAACTTGAATTTGCCCTTTTTGTGATAAATCACACCCATATTTCCTTGACACCGGAGGTGATCAGGAGCTCAGTATCATACTTCTCTGAAGTTTCCCTAGGGAGAAAACCCTGCAATCTGATCATTTGATAACTTGCTTCATCTTCTTGGATTTTCAGTGAGAATTGTTTCCCATTGGAACTGATTCCTTTAGGGATGATAAACTTCCCTTAAAAGAACATTCCATTTAGTAATAATAACTTCTGTTAACCTAAAAGTGGCTTGTTAGTTTAAATACTCTGGATAATGTTTACAGATGGGCCAAAATAGCACACATGTCAAAGGTCACATACACACACACACACACACACACACACACACACACACACTAAGCAATGTTTGTCCTCCAGTCAGCAAAGTACTGTCTAGCTGGCAGGAAGGACTGATTTAATTGCTCTTTAATTCATCTTCATGTTCTCAGTTGATTGAAAATGAAAAACCTAGAATGGAATGGAGACTCTTATGAGAGCTACTTAATGTTTAACATCCTCGTACCTTGACTCTTGGAGAGAGAAAAGAACCACCTTAGCATCCAGTGCTGACTCTGTTCAGGATGTTCACATCGACTAGACATCAACAAGGATGTGGCAAAAGTCAAATCTGACTGCAAGTCGGTGTCATTCACCATTTAGCCATGCTGAAGGTCACAAAAGAAGTTTAATGAAACCAGGCAGGATGAGTCTGAAATGTTATATTGTAGCTGGGTGTGGTGGCCCATGTTTGTAATCCCAGTACTTGAGAGGCTAAGACAGGAGAATGGCAGGTTCGCGGCCAGCCTCAGCTATTTTGACGGCGCTCACAACTTAGTGAAACCCTGTTTCATCTCTTTGTGTGTGTGTGTGTGGGGGGGGTACTGAGGATAGAACCCAGGGGCATTCTACCTCCAAGCTGTACTCCTAGCCCTAAATTTTTGGGGTGTGTGTAAGTCTGGGGATG
Organism: Muscardinus avellanarius; assembly: GCF_963383645.1. Taxonomy (NCBI): domain Eukaryota; kingdom Metazoa; phylum Chordata; class Mammalia; order Rodentia; family Gliridae; genus Muscardinus; species Muscardinus avellanarius. The sequence continues at coordinate 18,421,920 of NC_137792.1, forward strand.
GAACCCAGGGGCTTTAGACCTCTGAGCTACACCCCCTGCCCTATTTGTATTCTTCATTTTGAAACAGGGTCTCATTAAGTTGCAGAGGGCCTCACTGAGTAGCTGAGGCTGTCCGCGAACCACGGTCCTACTGTTTCAGCCTCCTGAATGCCTGGATTACAAGCGGGCACCACCACGCCTGGCCCTAATTTTATTTTTTATTTTGAAACAGGGTCTTGCTAAGTTGCACAGGTAAGTAGCTGAGGCTGGCCATGAACCTGCAATCCTCCTGTCTCAGTCTCCCAAGTACAGGATTATAAGTGTGTGCCACCATGCCCTGTTTCAAAATAAAAGATGGGGCTGGAGTTGTAGCTTGGAGGTAGAATGCCCCCAGGTTCAGTCCCACTAACACACACACACACACACACCGATATTGTGTAAAGCATGGCATTCTTTCCTCATGAATTCCATTTGCATGCTGTCACTTGTTACAACTGCAAGCAACCTCCAGCTACCTTAAAAATACACTCTATGCTTACGTGAGAAGTGGCTTATGTTCTTATCTACATGACGCCACGGCTCCTATCCCACATGTTTAATTAGAATGTTTTAGAATATCAGCCAGCACCTGTAGGGAGCCAAAGACTTGAGCCCGCCTACCACTGAAGAGGGACCAGGCTGAATCTTGTGGGCCTCACTTGCTGAATCCTCTCAGAAAGTAGGATTTTCTCTCTGTTGTAACCAGCATAAAAAAAAAAAAATGGAAAGCCAGGCAAGGTGGCGCACGCTTGTAATCCCCGCGCTTGAGAGGCGGAGACAGGAGGATCGCACAAGTTTGAAGCCAGCCTCGCTGGCTTAAGAGACCCTGTTTCCAAATCAAAATATAAAAAATAGGTCTGGGAGTGTAGCCCAGAGGTAGAAGGGCTTCCAGGAACCCCAGTACCACCAAAAAAAAAAAAAAATAGAAGAGACACAAGGCCCTGTATCTGTTCCCTTTTACCCTGGATGCCAGTAACTCTTCTTGGGGACAACATCACCTAAAGTCCTTTGCTAGCTTGTTTTCCATATTGCCAACATGTGATTTCGACCAATACATTGTGCATATACTTAAAACTAAATTAAATGTATGTTGACTCCTGAGTTGATGGCCAAGGCAAGGTTTACTTAGAAAGTATAAAGTACTGAGTCATTTAAAAATGGCAATGGACTCATCTGGGATGTAGCTCAGTGGTACCTGCAAAAGAATAAAATTGGAATGGGCTTTAATCATGGTGTTGGAGGAATCAAGTTTTATGGCCTTTGTTTCCAGTTAATTCATCATGACAGTCATGCCTCGCCTCGTGCTGTGCTACACGAGAACTGAATGCTATGCTCTGGTTCTAAGTTGTGCCGGAGTCTGTCCTGGACAACAGGACACATTTTGAGAACAGAACATACTGCTTTAGCATTCTGGCTAGCCATAATCTCTGCAGCATTCCTTGGTGTTGAAATCATTTGAGGTTATAATTGCCTTGCTGGGTTTATAGACACACCACCTGCTGCCCTGGGTTCACACCCTCACAAAAGTATGCAAGTACTGGAAATTTCAATATTGTCCAGATTTAGAACACAGCTTGTGAATGCCTAATAAATGCTTGGACTGAATAAGGAAGACATCGTGGGGTAAAATAAAGCTTGGTAAATATACCTAATGCTGCAGTTAAGTGAAAAAGTCCCTTGCTTTGCCAATTTTTCATCCTAACTCCTTGATTTCTAAAAATGGTATCTGAACTGGGAATGATTACTGATTTGATAAGAGAAAAAAAACCACTAAAGTATACATGAAATAAACATTCATTACAGTTATTTGCCCCCAGAAGTCCAAATCAGACCTGATTGGTTCACTCTGTGCCTCTGTGTAGTGATAGTAATAAGTGTAAATACATGTCCCTGTTTGGGGCGGCCTTGCCATTTGTAGATGTAAGGCCCAGACCCCAAGTTCCGTGCTGTGCTGTGGGCGGGCTGGCTCTGGCTTCAGTCACAAATGAAGGATAACTTTGGATGTTGTCACTTATCCTTCCATATTCCACGAAGAAAAGTGTTTTGTTGTCATGGTTGGAAAAACACACCCAGAGGAGTGTGTGGCTGGGTATATTCCCTGTAAGTCGCGGAGCGTCTGCGGTGTCCATCCTGCCAAACTCGTCTTGGAGAACATGGACAATTCTGTACCCCCAGAAACGGAACAATAAAATGGTAGTTGTGATTCACAGCGCATCGCGTGGTGCTTTCTGAGCCCTGCTCTGTATTTTCATTCTTCCACCATAAACTTCATCTCCTCCCTCGGGTTCGGAAACTCAGTACATAAATAGCAGCAAGCACCTCTGCAGGTTGCTAGGAATGCACATGAAAGCTGACTTAAATTTTTATGATCAATCAAAGAAAAATAAGTCATTTGAATTTTCTGTAGCAGAAAACACCAAACTCAACTTTTGGGGAAACATCTAGAAACAAAATATAGCTGTGTAACAGTTAAACTGTTCAGTGGTGTTTTTCAAAATATGATCGTGGGGAAAGAGGATCATATATTGTCCATGCCGGGACATTTTGAGAGCAAATAAGAGCACTATTATTAATTCTGCCTTAAATGTATAAACAGGTATATGAGTGTGTCAGCAGGTCAAAACTGGGACAGTGCCGTACACACTGGGACGGCCTGGTCGTAGGCCACTTGTGCCAGAATGATCTGAAATGCGGGTTAACTGAGGAGGCTTTTCCTCAGCTCTACTGATTTGTATTTTGGGGGGGGGGTTGTGGTCTATGAATCTATTTTAAATGTTCCAGGAGAATTCTTTTACAAAGTATAAGTTGGGACCTACTGCCACACGGAATATTCTGGAGATAAACAACTTGAAGTTTTCACTTAAAGGGATATTGGTTCCAAGGTCTCTTATGAGGAAATTGGGGCAGCAGCAACACCAGAATCCGGTACCCCTAAAGATAATTAGAGGCAATTCTGTGTGTCTGAAACTATTAAAAGGAGGCCATCTTCATGTTATTTAATAATGTGTCCTGTTACTAAACATTCAGTAGTAAAGGGCGTGTCTTTAACTTAATATGAAACCTATTTAACTGTTATATTGTATATCTACCCCCCAAACATGAAGTTCTTGAAAATTTGAGGCAAAAACCTTACATTTGAATGATTCCCTAGGAGGGTTAATATCATAAAAACATGTTCTGCCACCAGCTAACTAAGTGCACCTTAGTTTCCTCATTAGTATAATTAGGGAATTGGATTACTGGATTCCAAAGCTCTTACCCAGCTAGATATTTTATGGTGCTGTTTAAAACCTAAATAAGCTGGATGTGGAGGCACACACCTGTCATCTCAGTTCTTGGATGACTGAGACAGAAGAATTGCAGGTTCTAGGACAGTCTCAGCAATGGAGCAAGAGTCTCAGAAACCTATTTTGAAGCAATAAAAGGAGTGTAGCTCACAGGTAGAATGCCCCTGGGTTCAATCCCAATACCACACACACACACACACACACACACACACACACACACACCAGAACAAAAAATAAAATAGAGGCAGGCATAGTGGCACATGCCTGTAATCTATACTTGGGAGGCTGAGACAGGAGAATCACAAATTCAAGGCTAGCCTCAGAAACTTGGCAAGGCTTAGCCACTTAAGACTCTGGTTCAAAATTTAAAAAATAATATAGGGCTGAGGGCATAGCTTGGAGATAGAATGCCCCTGGGTTCAATCCCCAGTACCACAAAAACAAAACAAAACACAAAAAGCGACTGTGGCTTTACTCAGAATTTCAAAAACAGCCATATATATCTTACCAAAAATCAATCCCTGTGCTAGGACATCATGAGTGATGGGAATGGCAGCCACCCTCCCCTTGTTTGAGATGCATGGAGAGTCTCCAACCTGCGGACCGCGAAGCTACCGCAGAGCATCGCACTTCAGTCTATAGTTTTCCTTTCTTGTCCTTCATCTCAAAATCTTTCCCAAATGACTTAATAATGTATGCTTACAAGTGATTATCTGCTGATAATATTTTCAGATGTTCACTTCATAATAACACATAGATTTGCTCTGATCACATGAATAAATCATAAGGCATTGTGTAGCAGAGGTCGCCTCTGGGAAGGGCTTCTGCAGACCACCATCCGCCGCCACTCTGCGGACAGGAAGTGCTGTGTTGGCGCCGCTCGTTGTGGCTGCCACTAGCCACCCGAATGGTTTAAGTATGGCTGGTGCAACTGAGGAAGTGAATTTTAAATTTCAATTTTTAACCAGGCACGGTGGCAAGCAACCCCGTAATTGCAACATTGGGAGGTTGAGACCGGAGGACTGCAGGTTTGAGGACAGCTTCAGCAGTGTAGCAAGACTCTTAAAGAGCAATTTAGAAAGACACTATTTCAAAACAAAAAACAGGGCTGGAGGTGTAGCTCAGAGGTAGAATGCCCCTGGGTTCCATCCCCAGTACCAAAAAAGAATGTAAATTAATTTTTTTTTTTTGGTGGTACTAGGGCTCCTGGAAGCCCTTCTACCTCCGGGCTACACTCCCAGAACTATTTTTACATTTTTATTTGGAAACAGCGTCTCCTAAGCCAGCGCGGCTGGCTTCGAACCTGCGCAATCCTCCTGTCTCCGCCTCCCAAGCGCGGGGATTACCAGCGTGCGCCACCACACCCGGCCTAAATTTTAATTTTTAAAACAATATTGAAATACCTACTTGTGGCTAGTGGGATTATATTAGACAGGGCAATTGTCTACAGCCATTTCATCTATAGAGTTGTTTTAGTTTGGTTTGGGCACTGGAGTTTGAACCCAGGAGCATTCTACCTCTGTGCTACACTCCCAGCCCTGTTTTATTTTTTATTTAATTTTTTTTTGTGGTACTGGGGGTGGAACCCAGGGGCTTTTCTACCTCTGGGCTACAGTCCCAGACCTATTTTATATTTTATTTGGAAACAGGGTCTCACTAAGTTGCTGAGAGCCTCACTAAGTAGCTGAGGCTGGCTTTGAACCTGTGAGATCCTCCTGTCTCAGCCTCCCAAGCACTTGAATTACAAGTGTGCGCCACCACGCCCGGCCCTATTTTATTTTTTATTTGAAACAGGGTCTCACTAAGTTGCTGAGGCTGGCTGTGAACCTGTGATCCTCCTGTCGCAGCCTCCCAAATACTGGGATTACAAGTGTGCGCCACCATGCCTTGCTCACTAATTCTTATTTATATTTATTTTTTACATTTTATTTTGAAAAAGAATTTCACTGAGTGGCATAGGGCCTCACTAAATTGCTGAGGCTGGCCTTGAACCTGCGATCCTCCTTTCTTAGCCTCCCAAATACTGGGAATACAGGTATGTGTCACCATGCCACATTCATTAATTCTTTTTAAATGAAAGTTTACATATCAAATATTTTAGTTGTATCTAATTCCTTCATCAGAACTCTCCTTTTATGAATAGAGTACAGAAACCTCGTGGATTAATTCCTTCTCCCCCACCACTCAAGAAAGATCATAAAGTTAAGGAGACAGAATTGTTTGGAGGGGACAGTACAAGTCATCCCTACTCTAAGCATCTCTGTTTTCCCACATTGGTTAACGGAAGCTGAGATTCAGTCAATGTGACATCTTTTCTAGAATACAAGTTATGACAGGCCTAATGTCTATTTTAACTAACACCTACAGATATTTTCAGATTTTACTGTTTATTTATTGGTTGGGACTTGGTTTCTTAAAGAATTTGATCCCTGAGTATACTTTGGTGTTTTCTGCTGAAAACATATCTTGATGGGAGTCTTCTGATCTAATAGTTCCTGCTGGACCCCTGCAGAAATTTCTCAAACATTTAACTCCAGTAGCCAATGTGGACTCCAGCACAAGAGGATTTTGTATGTGGGGCGGGGGCATCTTTTATAGTGTACCTTTTTCTCAGGAGTTCTGTTTATTAACAAAGGCTAATTCTCTTTGGGTCAAATATCAAGGTTCTTAAATATGAGTTTTATCACACCTTAGAACTTGCTGTTTTCCCCTTTGAGAACATGTGTGAAGCGTCATAAAAGTCAAGAGTAACCAATAGCTCTACAGTTTGTCAAGAATGTGATGTGTGGAAAAGCCAAATATTGTAGTGTATGAATACTATGTATTCTAAAATTGCTTCCCTTGCTGACTCTAACCCTGGCTTTCTGGAGCCCGGGCTAATGTTAGGACTGTAGTCATTTCAAAGGGCTAAACCTCTCCAGATGGACTTAATGGAAACCCCTAAACTGGGCGCGGGGAGGGCGTGAGCAGAGTTCCCAGAACTTCGACATCTGCCTTCACTATTGACATTTGGGCCTGATTTAGGACATCCACCTCCATCTGTCGGTCTCCAGCTGATCAAAGGAGCTTTTCCCCAAAGATGGAAAAGTGGTTGAAATGGCTACTTCCCAAAGTGTAGGAGCCCTTGAAAAGCATTCAATAAGTGGTGAGATAAGAAAGGTGGGTGGAAACTGAGAGTTTTTGTGCGCAGACTCCGAGCGCGCAGGTTCCAAGTGTGGGAGTGAGGTCACCAGTGCGGCTGGCTGTGGTGGCCCTGGGGGCTGGGGGCCACCTCTCCAGCTCTGACTGGTCACTCAGTGACAGCAAAGGGACATTGCACACTGCTTCACAAACCAGAGACATTTCCAGAAGGAGGAGACCCCAGAAGCCATTTCCTACAACGCCTTCATTTTACAAAAGCTGACACTGAGGCCAGAGAAGTGGAGTGGTTTGGCAAGTTCACAAAGCCGATTCAGGGTCCCGACTGGCTCCCAACTGACCTCCCCTCCAGGTGGGTTTGTTCAGGACTTATCTTTTCAATCGAGATGGGACACACCTGTAATCCCAGTACTTGGGAGGCTGAGACAGAAGGATCGTAGGTTTGAAGCTAGCACAAAACCGTTTCTGAATAAAATATAAAAAAGAGCTGGAGCCAGGCGTGGCGGCGCACGCTTGTTATCCCAGCATTTGGGAGGCTGAGACAGGAGGATCACGGTTCGAGGCCAGCCTCAGCTACTATGTAGTGAGGCCCTCTGCAACTCAGGGAGACCCTGTCTCAAAATAAAGAATATAAAATAGGGCCGGGGGTGCAGCTCAGAGTCAGAATGTCCCTGGGTTCCATCCCCAGTACTGCAAAAAGGGGGGCTGGGCTGGATACCCACACAATGGAATTCTACTCCGTAATAAAGAACAAAAAGATGTCATTTGTAGGAAAATGGGTGGACCTGGAGAACATTGTGGTAGGTGATATCAGCCGGTCACAGGGAAGGGTCGTCTGTTTTCTCTCCCATGCGGAAGCTGGGGAGTGATCGAGATCTGAATGGGGACTCTTGATAATGGCGAAGAAACTTCAGTGGAGCGAGGGAGGTGGTCTAGGGGAAGGGGCAGAGGGAGAGAAAGAGTCAATGAAGGCACGATTCCCATTGATATTATGTACATATGTGAGAATACCGATGCCACCCACAGTACCCTGTATGGGGCAGGGGAGGGGTGGCAGGGAGCCGAGGGGCGGCTCACCAAGGGCTGTGTGCACGGATGTCCCTCTCACGCTGAGACCTGGGAGACTACAATGCACCAACAAACATCTATTTTAAAAGGAGGAGCTGGGGGTGTAACTTAGAGGTCAAACCCCCCTCGCTTCAATCTCCAGTACCACACACACAAACACAAAAGTCAAGATGTAGCCGGGCGTGGTGGTGCACGCTTGTAACTCCAGTACTTAGGAGGCTAGGACAGGAGGATCCCAGGTTCACAGCCAGCCTCAGCTACTTAGTGAGGCCCTCTGCAACTTAGTAAGACTCTGTTTCAAAATAAAGAATAAAAAACAGGGCTGGGGGTATATCTCAGGGGTAGAATGCCCCTAGGTTTAATTCCCAGCACTGCCAAAAGAAATCATCAAGATGTGGGTCATCTGAAAACCCCAAGAGTCAGCCCTGGTTTGGCCCAGGGCAGAGCCAGGCCTTCTTTTGGAGTGCTCACCTGCCCGCCAGCCTTCCTTTAGAGGGCAGAGCCAGCCAGCGGGCAGAGACAGCTGCTACTGTGCCTGCGTTTTTCCACGCTGAGCTACAGCTCCCAGATTGGAACACCCAACGGCACACTTCAGAAACACGACAAGCCAAAGTGCAATTCTGCATCCCTTTATTTATAAACGAGTTGGGAATGCCATGTGCTGTTCGGGAGCAGGGGTGGGTGGGGACAGGGCTCGGCGGGGTAGGGGGCTGATTCCAGTAGTTTGCATTATTCAGCACCAGAACAAATACTTGGGCATAAAGTCGTGCTTTAACCCAGACGAGTCGTTGTCTTCTTGTCTTATATGTACAGCAGAGTCTTAAGTATGTATGCTCTTCTTATGGCTTTGTCCCTGGATACATCGCAGTGACACAACAAAAACTAGAGAGGAGGAGAATTGCAAATGCTTCGTGAGCGATTTCTTTTTTTCTGTTTTTAATCAGGCAGGCAGGACTAAGGCTGAATGGAGCCTGAGGAACAGGCACCTCTCTGCTAGACAGGGGCTCGTCTCATTCATCTGAGCCAGTGACACCATCTTGCATCTCCCCCTGGGGTATGACTGGGTGTTAAAATGAGTCCTGAGGACCGAGAGAAAAGAAACCTATGCTCTTCCTGCCTCCCCTGCTTCCAGGATGAAACCACAGTATCTAGTAGCCTAAAGCATAGAGCAAAATCCAAACTCCCCAGCTGTGTCTCTTGCAACCAAGGTAAGTCGGAGCCAGGCCGCATCTGTCCTGCTCCTTGGCCTTTGGAAGTGTGATGGTGGTGTCACAATTCCACCCCTGTTGTAAGCAGGGGTCCACATTTGATCCCAGGGTCCTCGGAAAGGGGAGGTAAAAGTGCCAGAACGCAGTAGCCCGAGAGACGGGGGCCTGGCCTGCTAGCACATGTCCGCTGACCTCGGAGGTGCGTAGCAGGTACCCGTCCTCTCTCACCTGTTAGGGGCCAAGTTCACCTGGAAGGGGCTGACGCTACCACCTCCTGCTCCCACCCTTCTTCAGGCTCGTGCTTTTCGTAACCTGCCCCGACCACAATCCTAAATCGTGGTCCTCTAGCCTCCCTGGGTCTGAAGCTTCTTTCTCTTCCTAAAAGAATCTTGATTTCCGTCACTTCTGTCTACTCCGAGTTTGTAGCATACTTTCTATATTTTCCATTCCAGCCTTAGCACACTCTTGGCCGTGGCCAACAGTTGGCTGGATGGCCCAAACAGGTGGGACCCCAGCACCTCCTGGGTGTGGGGCAGGGGGGCAGGGGATGAGAGAGACCAAGAGATGGCCAAGAAGCGATGAGCGCTGGATCACAGAATCCTCCCCACTCCCTCCGCAGTAGGCCGCGGCCTCAGGAAGGTGGCAAGTGGTATCGTGGGCAGAAGGAAGACATTATGGGTCATTTTGGCCCGTTTCTAGGATATCTCAGGCACTGGTCATTTCCAAGAGCTGGCAGCTATGGTGGCACTGTCCGATGAGCCACATACGTGGCCCCTGACTTTATGGTGTGTAAGGCCTGAAAACCTATAGTCAGCCTGATAGAGTAACCCCACAGCTTGCCTAAAAGTAGGGCTCAGGTGAAGGAGGCTCATCTATCTGCCCCGGGCCAGGGAGTAAGGGCTTTGAAAGGCCTCAAGAGAGACTGTCACACACAAGATGAGGTCGTGAAATGGGTGGGAAGAGCAGGTTTCCTTCATTCCCCTTTTCTCTCTCCAGGAGCGTCTTTTCTGGTTTTCTCTCTCCATCTTCTCACCACCTTCCCTGGCCCAGCTGGTCCTCTAGTCCTTTCACTGCTACAAGTGTCAATCAACTGAAACGCAGGCCTGCGACACCTGCGCAGTCTGTCCTAGGGCCACAGTGGAAGGCAGAGGCCCAAATGGGCCCGAAGGGAGGATGGGGTCCTGGCCTGTCTCTGTGGAGCAATGCTCTGCAGAAAGAACTCTCCTCCTCGCCAGCCATGTTCCTGCCAGCCTCGCGCCCTGTGCGAGCACTTTCAGAGTTCTGCAGCAAGCGCCAGGAACAAAGGGCTTTGAAGGTGCTTTAGCCACCTCGTTTGGCTTTCCTACGAAGACCAGGTGGGCAGGGAGGTAGTTTGACCCTAACATGAATGGGAAAGACATGCCACCTCCTTCACTGGTTGCCCCCAAAAGGCTGGTTCCTAAGGCCTCTGAAAGAGGCGCTCCTGACCCAAGAGGTGCCTGGTCGGCCCACAAGCAGCTGGTTGGCACCCCTGCGCTGTCTGGCCCAGCTCTGACTTTCCCAGGATAACCAGGCAGTATCTACTTCTAGCCAAGAATTTACTTCTAAACCTTGACCGGCCCTGCTTATTGTCTACGTGTCACTAGGGAGCAGTAACTTCAGATGACCCCGTGGGAATCTGCTAGTCTTTGTCCCATTCATGAAACCCAGGGCCAGAGATATCTTTAATGCTACCTGGACCAGTCGAAGAACTTAGCCCACAGTTCTTTGCAAAATTCTTCCGAGCCCCCCCTTCACCCCAAAATGTTATGAGAGGCCATGAGAACAGCAGTGATTTCTGCTTGGGACAAAACATTTCTACAGGGATCTGACATGAGCTTTTTGACCAAGTGCCCAAAGTGTCAAGGGAACCAGATGGTCCTTCAGAGCAAGGATTTCAGCAGGATATGAGCGGGAGAGGAGTGCATCGTAAAGTGCCACCACCACATATTCATATTGCATATGGTCTACACCCTGGGGCGGCATATTTGGAGCATACATAGAACAGTTACGTGCAGGTAGCACCCCCTATCGGTATACTATGTGTTTGGTACGTCAAACTGTTACTTGAGGTCTAGGAAACTGTTAATGGGTCAGAAATGGGAAGAGCCATTCCGTAAGAGCATCCTTTAAGGAGAAGCTTCAGGAGACATTTCTCATCTGCCAAAGTTGGAGCCAAAGCAAAGCAGCTCCTCTTTTTTTTTTTTTTATACGGGATATTTCTTTTTTTCTTATTGCAGTTCCTACCGATTAAGCTAATTTCTGGAAAACAATAAAGTCAAACCAATAATGAAAAGATACAGCCAGGAGCACATTAGGCCTGACGCAGAGTCCCCGACAACTCCATCCTCTGAAGGACAAATTAAGGTTCACACTAGGTCACCTTTCACATCTGACCCAAAGCGCGGCTTGGGCTCTGAGCCGCCGTCCTGGCCCTGGAAAGAGTTGGTGCGTCGCCACGTTGGGTCTGAGTGGCTGAAGTCATCTTTGACGTGACTCTCTTGGAAGCACTTTGCCACCTCTATTGCAAATGACTTGGTCCTGGCAGAGCTTGGGCGGTAGGAGGCAGCGGGCAGGGCCCGTATAGAGCCGGAAGTAGCAGGTCAGGGAACAGCCGCTTCCACGGGGGGCTTACTTGATAGGGATGGGCGTACGGACCAAAGCAGAAGTCACCCCACTCGGTGCAAAGTGAAGTAGAGCGATCAAGATGACGCTAAGGTGTGTGCAAGTTGTCCGGCTGGAACCCTCCATGCCCAGCCCAGGCTGGGCTGCGTGGGCCAGGAGGGAGCACGGGTTCTGAGCCCTTCTCCCAGCAGAGCTCAGGGTCTCCCTTCAAACACCACCCAGGCGCCCCGGGCCCCCACCTCCCCAGCCTGCGTGGTGTGGCTCTTGCCTGCGGCCGCCTTTACTTCTCATCCTCGTCCCCCTCGCTCATGCTGCTGATGGAGGCTGAGGCCGCTTTGGGCGAGGAGGGAGGCGAGGTCTTGTTCGGGAGCCATGAGAAGGTGGGTGACGGAGAGCGGGACGGAGACCGGCTCCTGGTCGGGCTGCTCACGGGACTCTGCTTCGGAGATAAGGCTTGTAGCATCCGGCTGCTCCTCTCCTGGAACATCTGCTTCTGGAGAGACATTGGAGGGAAGGCAGCGGTCAACAGAGCAGCCTCAGGGGATGGAGAGCCCCAAACGCCGGGGCCCAAGACGGTCCGTGCTGTGCGCAGCTATGAGTGGCGGAGAATTAAAGGAAATTCTGAGACAGCAAGATGTATACGGAAGGTTACAATCAGCCAGGTATGGTGGTGCCTGGACAGCAACATAGTGAGACTGTTTCAAAAGCAGACAAAGATTTTAAAAGGCTGGAGGTACTGCTTAGAGGTATAATGCCCCTGCGTTCGACCCACAGTAACACACACACACACACACACACACACACACACACACACTCCAATACCTGCTGGTTCTTGGGCCTCTTTCTTTCTTCCATCTATACAGTTTAACCAAGTAGCTGTTATTGTTTGGTGCTGGGGATTGAACCCAGGGGCATTCTACCTCTGCGTTACCCCCGTCCAGCCCTTTTTAATTTGAAACATGGTCTAGCTAAATTGCTGAGGCGCTCGCTAAGTTGTCCAGGCTGGCCTTGAACCTGCAATCCATCTGTCTCAGCTTCCCAAGTACTAGGATGACAGGCGTGAGCGACTCTGCCTGGCGCTGAGTATCTGCTATTGGCCAGGCAAATCATAATGACCTAGATTCTGAAGGAATAGGGTGGATCAAAAGGAAACCTCTGTCCCCATGCGTATGAGGAGGAATCAATCACACACTCAAGTAGGTGGCGCATGAGATGAGACGTGCGGATCCAAGCTGGGGTAGAGCGGCTGAGTCACAAACAGGGCGCTCACTGGAAAAAAGTGCTACTTGAGCAGAGACGCGGGAGGGACCCCGAGTGGGAATCATCCGCATTCCAGGCTCAGAACCCCAAGAAGGGAGCATGCCCTGCACCGGAGGAGCTAGCAGGCCTGAGGATGGCAGGGAGCAGGACTGGGCGGGAGTTGGGGATCACTAGAGAAGCAACAGGGGGCCGGGCCACTGAGGGGCTTGGAGGCCATCTGGGGAGCCCTGTCTCAGTGGGAGGAGGTGCGCGCAAGCATGTGCAAGGGACGGGGAGCTCGAGAGCTGTCTGCCCGGAGGATTTGGAGAATAGGTGGGAGAAATGACACGTTGGCTATTTCACACAGGGCCTTCTGTGAGGAAACCAGAAACCTTTGGAAAGTTCTGAGTAAAAGAGTAACAAAATTTGCTTTGGGTTTTCCATGGACCACTCCAGCGGCCGTGCTGGGCCCAGATCGTGGCAAAGCCGCTGCAGGGCAGGGAGACCAGTGGAGAGCCTATCGCAATAAAAACCTGAGATAATATGGCACCCAGCCTGGGGTGATGACTCTGATGGTGGTGGGAAAGGGTGCATTCCCAGTACAGTTTCTCCATATTTTTTTATTAAGGTATTACTAAATCACCCTTTCTCATGCATAGTAGTTCTGTAAAGGTTTTTTCCCCCTTTTTTGGGGTGCAGAGAATGGATTCCAGGGGCATTCTACCTCTGAGTTACACCCCCAGCCCTATTTTATTCTTTTTATTTGGAAACAGGTTCTCGCTAAGTTGTTGAGAACCTCACTAAGTTGCTGAGGCCGTCCTCGAACCTGCGACTCTCCTGTCTCAGCCTCCCAAGTACTGGGATGATAGGCATGCACCACCACACCCAGCCCAGTTCTGTGAGTTTTGACTAACACAGATAGTTGTGAGACTGCCCCGCCATGATCCAGACACATTAGAGTTCCTTCAGCCCGCAGGTTTCCTAAGGACCCATCGTAGCCGCTCTCTCCCAGCTTCTGGCAACAGATCTGCTTTCTGTCCCTACAGTTTTGCCTTTGCCAGAACGTCATCAAAATGGAACCCTAAATCTGACTCTAGCTATATTCTGAAGGCAGAGCCAATGGGGACATGTGGCATGTGAGAGGAGAAGGAATCAAGTGACTCTAGTTTCTGGCCTGGGAGACTGCAAAGTGGCAGTGCCATTTTCTGAGGATGGGTGGTAAAATGAGGTTTCCAAGCCAAGCACGGTGGTGTACTATAATCCCAGGACTTGGGAGGCTGAGATCAGAGGATTGCAGGGCCGAGGCCAGCTTAAGAACTGAGTGAGGCCCTTACCAACTTAGCGAAACCCTGTTTTATTTATTTATTTATTTATTTATTTATTTATTTATTTTGTGGTACTGATGATGGAACCCAGGGACAGTCTACCTCCGAGCTACACCCCCAGCCCTATTTTTTATTCTTTATTTTGAAACAGGGTCTCACTGAGTTGTAAAGGGCCTCACTAAATAGCTGAGGCTGTCTGCGAACTGCGATCCTCCTGTCTTAGCCTCCCAAATGCTGAGATTACAAGCATGTGCCACCATTCCTGGCTTGAGACCCTGTTTTAAAACAAAAAATTAAAAATAGGGCTAGAGGTGTAGCTCAGAGGGAGAATGCCCCTGGGTTCAATCCTCAGTACCGCAAAATAAATAAAAGAAAAGAAAAGAAAATAGGGACGGGGTGTAGCTCGGAGGTAGAATGTCCTTGGGTGCAGTCCTCGGTTGTAACCACTGCCCCACTTGGTTTCCCAGTGTGGGACGTCAGGTGACTTTTGTCCAAGATTTCCAGAATGGCCTTTCCCTCACAACTGTTCTTCAGCCTTCTGGGAAAGCCAGCTCCTGCCTCCAGGTGCAACCAGCCTACCTGGTCTCCGGCCCTGTGCTTGCCACTCAGCCCCGACCCCGACGCCCGCTCTGCGGACTCCTCAGCCATCTGCCTGGTGGGGCCCGTGGGCTTTTGATGGCTCCTAGCTGAGCCTCAGTCCCAGCAGCTCAGTCCAATCTTTTCATCCTAAACTCGCCTGGAGAGCCAGTTTTTTTCCTTAAAAGTGAAATATCCTTTATCCAATTCTGGAACCCCAAGTGGTTTAGATTTGGGGTATTTTTTATTTTGGCATATTTGCATACACCCAATTTGCATAGAGACACATTTGCATATGCATAGCTTGCACATACATCTCCCTTGGGAGTGGGACCCAAGTCTGAACACAAAATTCACTTGCGTCTCATATACACCTTGTACACGTAGCCTAAAGGTAATTTGATACCATATTTCTGGCATGCCTGCCTTTTGCCTGGAATCCATCACTAGAGGTCAGGTAAGAAATTTTATATCTGCTCAAGAAGTTTCAGATTTCAGATTTTCTGAATAAGGACGCTCAGGCTAGCCTGGTTAGACTTCGCTTGTTATTTTGGTTCTTCCTTCTACAGATCACTGTGGAGACCCTCTGGGGATCGGGTGCTATAGAAAATACAGGGGAAGCAGAAGGCAGAGATAAAGGGGGTGGCCACGTATGGGCTGGGTCTTCAGTGATGCACGGGAAGAGGAGCTGGACAAAGAGGTTCCCTGTGGTGCTAGTCGCTTGATGTGAGGAGAACCCAAACATCTATGGGGTGGCAATAACCACCAGATAAGGAGGCTGGACTACCTCTTTTTAAGCCCCTCTACGATTTTAATCAACGGGGAGGTATCTGATTTGTGCTTTAGAACCATCTTCAGGCAAGAGCACAAAAGCAAAGAACCAGAAAGGAAGACTGATATTTGATTCTATAAAAATTAAACCTTTTGTACTGCAAAATCACTCTGAGAGGCCAGCATGGCGACCCACGCCTATAATCCCAGTACTTGGGAGGCGGAGACAGGAGGCTTGCAGGTTCACAGCCAGCCTCAGCAACTCAGTGAGGCCCTCGCAGCTTATTGAGACCCTGTTTCAATAAAATAAAATAAAATAAAATAAAAATAAAATAAATAATAAAATAAATAATAAAACAAAATAAAAAATAAAAAGAGCTAAGTTCAGAGGTAGAATGCCCCTGAGTTAAATCCTCAGTACCTCTCTCCCAAAAATCACCATGAGAGAAGATGAAAGACAAATGAAGCTGGGTGTGGTGGCGCGTGCTTATTAATTCCAGAACTTGGGAGGCTGAGATGGGAGGCTTGCAGGTTCACAGCCAGCCTCAGCCACTTAGGCCCCCCGCAACTTAGTGAAAGGCTGTTTCAAAATAAAGAATAAAAAAATATGGCTGGGGCTGTAGCTCGGAAGTAGGATGCCCTGGGTTTAATCCCTAGGACTGCAAAAAATAAAGAAATGAAAAAACAAGAAAGAAAGACAGATGAAAAAACAGGGAAATTTTTGCAACATTTAATTACAGGGGCTGGAGGTTTAGCTCAATATTAAAGCTCCTACTTAACACACAGAAGGCCTTATGTTCGACCCCCGGCATCACTAATAAATAACTACAAACTCTAGTACCTGATATATAGAGATCACACAGAAGATAAAAGCCTTATTGAAAAAAGGCATATGGTATGTGTAGGTAATTCACAAAAGGAATTTATAAATATGCTATAAAATATGTTCAGCATTAATAGTAATCAAACAAATGCAAATGATTGAAATGAAACACGTTTATATACTGGATTGCTAGTGCTTATTTTATGGTACTAGAGACTGAAGTCAGGGGCATTCTATCTCTGAGCTATACCTCATTCCTATTTTATTTTAAAACAAGGTCTCACTAAGTTGCTAAGGCTGCCTTCAAACCTGAGATCTTCCTGTCTCAGCCTCTCAAGTACTGGTATTAGAGGTGTGTGCCACCACACCCAGATGGATTGCTAGCTTTTAAAAAATTGTAGTGGCTAGTGTTAATGAGGGTGGAGGGAAAGGGCCATGCTTGTGTTACTGCTGGGAGGAAAAGATAGTAGCACCTTTCGGAGGAGTCGTTTGGCAATGGCTGTTTTTTCCTTAGGAGGTAATCAGAATATAAGTAAATATCTATTGTGTATCTAGACATTCACTGCAGTGTCGTAGCAGACAAAACTGTAAACTTGGACTGGGGTTGTAGCTCAGTGGTAGAATACCCAGCTAACCTCCACAAAGCCCTGTGTTCAATCCCCAGCACTGCAAACCAATAATCAAAACTGCAAACTCCCTAAATAGGTTAGGAAAATTTTACACAACTCCAAGATGATATACTAAGCAGCTGGTGAAAATCAGTTTCTTCAAAGATGTTTAGTAATATGAAAAAACTGCTTATGAGTGATTGCAAAATCTAATGATTTTTGAATAGCATGTTCTGTGTGCTTTCAATGTTATAGAAGGTATGTATATAACATATATGAATAAAACATTATAGAAGGTGTACATTTAACGCAGGAGGAGAAAAGATTTGGGTGAAGGGACTACAAGTGATCTTTAGTCTCTTAGTCTTTGGTTTCTAATAAGCTATAATGAATGCAGTTGGCCCTTCCTATCTGTGAGTTCCACATCTGTGGATCCAACCAACTGCAACCCCAAACAGCAACTGCAGATCAAAACTGGCCTCTGTGCCCAACATGGCCAGATCTTCCTCTTCAGCATCACTGAACAGTATAGTCTAACAACGATGTGCATGGCACTTACGTTGTATTAGGTAGTCTAGTCTAGAGATGTTGAAAGTATACTGGAGGATTGCAGAGGTTACATGCAAATATTACACTGCTCACGTAGAGGACTTGGGCATCTGCTGATTTCGATATCTAAGGGAAGTAAGTCCCGGAACCGACCCCCTGCAGATAGCAAGGGATGGCTATCTATTACTTTTATCATCATAGAAAGGATTTTTATCATCATAGAAAGGATTATGGTAGAAAGTAAGGAATGAGAACTCAGATCACGTGTGCAGGGAGATCAGGCTGAAGGCAGGCATTGCGATAATGACACAGACGAGAACATACTGAGACCTCCAGCTCATTCATCAGCAACTCCTGCAGGCATTTATTTTTCCTTCCAAAGCTCCGGCTCATTGACTTTTTAGACTCTGAAGTTTCCTTTAGCAGCTAGTACAGAGAGGACTCGTTGATGGCTAGGATCCTTTTCTGATTTACAATTCCTCGCGTCTATGAATACGCTGATTATTTACCTTCCATTACAGGTACGGAAAATTCTGCCCAAAGACATCCAACCTTCCTTAAAATCAAACGGGAAAAAATTAGCACAGTACAATAGCATTTCCCTAGATTAAGCCCATTTATGAGACAAAATCAAATGCCAAAAGGATCGGGTGGCCTATTATTAACAGCAACATTAAAAAAAAGCCTTGAACTTTTAGCAGGCACTTTAAAATATGTGTTTTTATTACTGTAATCTTTAAGTATATTTTTAGTGGCAGCCATCAGCCCTCCTGCTGTTAATGGATTGTCAGCATTTCCATTAGAAGCCCACTTTCTAAGAAATCTGCATCCTGTCTACTCCAGTTTGAATCAGGCTCATAACTGAGAATATTCTGCCTAAGGGGATGAAGGAATTTGAATCCTTAATAATAAACAATGGTGTCACACTTCATAAAATGCGATCTCCATGCAAACAAGTCCAGGCCTGGCTTTACGGGCTCTCTGATCTGTTTCTGGCGCATTTGGAAGGGTGGTTCCCTGAAAAGGAGCTGAATTAAATCGGGTCAGGAGACAGTTTGTAATGAGCTTCCTGGGAAGAAAAGCACTTTAGAAATATAACAAATAATGAAGACCATGGCATGGCATTTTCAAAGAGAAAGAGATATTTAAATTCAGTCTTTTACTGTATTAAGAGGTTTCCATTTATAAATTTTCCCCCAAGAAAATAATCCCATTTACAGTCCTGTCCATATGAAAGTAATTTTCTATTTCCCTCCCACAAAGTTTTCCCTTTTAAGAAGTACTTAACATCTACTGAGGCAGTAAATGTCTTGACAAATGCCTTTAAAGGTTTTAGCATTTCAGATATCTGCTAAGATATCTGCTAAAAGGAAATGAAAAAAAAATCCTAGTAGGATCTGGGTTGGACCTCTGGTAAGCAAGACCAGGTTGAGAGAGAGAGAGAGAGAGAGAGAGAGAGAGAGAGAGAGAGAGAGAGAGAGAGAGAGAGAGAGAGAGAAGGGCTGGTGCTTCAGTTCTGAGCGAATTGAGAACCAACAACATCAACACCAACAAACACAACAGCAACAACTAAAGGTACATGGTGCCAGTATGAACCAGTTTGATCCTCCCAACAACCCTATGAAGTAGCTAAGCTGACTCCCCATTTGCAGAAGATACATGGCTCAGAGATGCAAAGAAACTTGCCAGAGGCCACCCAGCGGGGAAGAGTCTGTGCTCCCGAGCACCTCTTTTGTAATTAGCCACTTCATAGTAAGAAGCTTGTAGTGCTTATTAGCATTTTACTTGTGCATTTGTTTAAAGATAAATGTTTAAAAGCCAACTGTCAAAAAGTCTCAAGTGTGAAATCTGATTCAGATCCACAAACTACACTGGATATCTCTTTTCTAGAAATCAAAACAATCTTTAAAATTAGCGGTTCCTAAAATGAGGATGGCTATCATAAAAACAAAACAATAAGCTGGGCACAGTGGCGCACACCTGGAATCCCAGTACTTGGGAGGATGAGACGGGAGGATTGCAGGTGCCAGGCCAGCTTCAGCAATTTAACAAGACCCTCAACAACTTAATGAGACCTTGTTTCAAAATTAAAAAAAAAAAATAAAAAGGGATGGGGATATAGATTGGAGGTAGAATATCTCTAGTGAAGTTCAATCCCCAGCCCTACCCCAGAAAAAATAAAACAATAACTGGTGGTGAGGATATAGAAGAATTATAATCTTATGCACTGTTGATGAGAATATAAAATGGTGCAGCCACTGTGAAACACAGTATGAAGTTTCCTCAAAAATTCTACATAGAATTGCTATCTGATTCATTAATTCAATTTCCATGTTGTAGCAGTCTTTTAAGAGCTGAATAATATTCCATTGTGTGTATGTATGTATAAATTCTTGTTTATTCATTCTTCTGTTGATGGATACTTGAGTTGCTGGTACCTTTGGGCAGTTGTGAATAATGCTGCTATGAACATTCGTGCTACATACACATCTGTCTGTGTCCCTGCTTCCAATTCTCCTGGGCATATACACTCAAGTCGAATAACTGGATCATATGGTAATTCTATGTTGACATTTTTTTTGTGTGGTACTGGGGATGAAACCCAGGGACATTCTACCTCCAAGCTGCACCTTCAGCCCTATTTTTTATTCTTTATTTTGAAACAGGGTCTCACTAAGTTGTGGAGGGCCTCACAAAGTAGCTGAGGTTGGCCACAAATTTTCAACCCTCCTGTCTCAGACTTCCAAGTACTGGGATTGCAAGCATGCGCCCCATGATGATAATCAGATGGCACATGCCTACTTTGTTGGCATACAATCTATCAGATTGATGGACTAGGACAAGAAGAAATTACTGGTCTAAAGTGAACTAAAAATGTGCATCTGATTTAAGATTTTGTGTTCGCAGCTGGGCATAGTGGCGCATGCTCATAATCCTAGTACTTGGGAGGCTGAGACAGGAGGATCGCAGGTTCAAAGTCAGCCTCAACAACTTAGCGAGGGCTTCTGCAATTTAGTGAGACCCTATTTTCAAATAAGAAATAAAATCGGTCTGGGGGTTTAGCTCAGAGATAGAATGCCCTTGGGTTCAATATCCAATCTCTCTCTCTTTCTCTCTCTCTCTCTCTCTCTCTCTCTCTCTCTCTCACTCACACACACACACACACACACACACATTCTGTGCTTGCATGGTAAAATCAAATAGATCCACTTCATTTTAAACAGGAAAGAATTCTATTTTCAGAGTCTATGAAGGAATAGAGGGCAGATCATTAAAATGATAAATAATATTTTCAAAACTAGCATATGTGCTGGGTGAAGTGGTCCAAATCGGTAATACTAGTACTTGGGAGGCTGAGATAGGAGGTTTGTAGGTTCACAGCTAGCCTGAGCAACTTAATGAGGCCCTCAATAACTTAGAGTTATTTCAAAATAATAAAAGCAGCTGGGGTATAGCTCAGAGGTAGAATACCTCGGGTTCCATCCCCAGTACCACACATAAAAAAAATACATATATATCTGAGGGTTCAGTAAATGAAATCTGCCTATTGAATTTGATTCACCAAGTATGAATTTATAATCAACAACTTTATACCAGCACCATAAGCAATAAAAGGCTAATGATATATGTACAAATGTTTCTACATACGATGTGTATATATAATGATGAATATATACAGATGTATATCTAGCCAAATACACACATACATCTGTATATATATTCACACACATACACATGAATGTATATGTCTCATATTCTTTGTAGATGCTAGAAGCTTCTTTACACAGGTCTCCCGCATGCGTCCATTCATTCATACATCCATTCAATCCTGAAGAAGTCATGAACTATCCACTGTAAACTATATACTATGGTGCATACCAATCCCACTGTACCAAATTTTGTACCTTAAATCCTTCTATTTTGTGCCTTTGCAAGTTTGGGTTATTTGTATCAATACTGTATTTGCAGGTAATGCAGATCCTCTATTTTAAGAAATGAGTTCCAGTCCCAAATCGACAAATAAAGAATTATTATAATAATAGCATATTCATGAAAAGCAAATTACTTATCTTGGCGTTTAACATCCTCGTAACTATTTCTGTACTTTTAATGTCAACAGGAAAAAAAGTAATGTCTAAGTCTGGCTGATACAGTAAATTAATGTTAATAACAGTTTTGACACTAATAGCAAGTTTTAAAAAGAAAAACCTCCAGTCTCTAGGCTGGGTTTCATTTCTTAAAAATCACCTCAGTTCGCTGTCACCAGACTCCCCAAGAACAATTCCAGCTACCATTTCACCTTCGCTGAGAGCCTGAAATGAAGAGGGGCTGCCAAGCTTCTCCAAAGTTCTATCCTTTCCTTGCCTTTACTCACCCAGGGGAAAAAACACCCACCCCTTGAGTTATAATATGAGAACTCAGCAGAGATACATATCTGAATGCCTATGAGCAAACGGACATCTATATGGTTTTGTTAAGAAATGGCTAGCTATTCCTTCATTGCCTGAAAATTCATTGGGAAGATGTGACCTACTAAGATCCGTGCTGGATGGACCTACTAAGATCCATGCTGGCTCAAATGGGAACTCCCAGACTTCGTGTTCTAGAGATGAGAGAACAAAGTGTGCACATTGTCTTTGTGCTCTTGCACGATGCTGTGCATAGACAGGAACATTAATAAGCATCACAGAGCCGGGCGTGGTGGTGCACGCTTGTAATCCCTGCTCTTGGGAGGCTGAGACAGGGGGATCGCACAGGTTCGAAGCCAGCCTCAGCTACTTAGTGAGGCTCTCAGCGACTTAGTGAGACCCTGTTTCTAAATAAAATACAAAATAGGTCTGGGAATATAGCCCAAAGGTAGAAAGCCTCTGGGTTCCATCCCCAGCACCACAAAAAAATAAAAATAAAAAATAAATATCATAAATTAAATCACCTGAACTGAAAATTAGGCCTTAGGAAGATGAAAAATTCCGCACCTGGCTCTTCTAGATCTTTCTGGAAGTTAAGAGCTCAAGTAGCCCTGGAAGACTTTCCACACCTCTGAGACTCCGCAAATAGATGGGACATAGTTGACTTATAGCACTCATCTCCATAATCACTGAGAGGCCACAGGCTTTAAGCAAACCATCGCTTCCAACTTCCCGAACATTGTTCTTTTTTTCGGTTACTAATTGAGTGTTTTACTTTTAGATAATCCTATAATGAATGAGCTCAAATGAGCAGAGGCAGCAGTGTCAACCCATCAATAAAATAATTAAGTCGACGTGGATTTTGTTAGAGACTTCTCACATCATCATAGGAAATCTAGGCTACTTAAAATCAAGAAAATGAAATGGAATCATGTCTTTTTGTTTCAAAAGGCAAGTCAGCTTTAAAAGTATCTGAATCGTGGAACTCTCATCAACTCTGCTGACAATACTGATTATTTGCTCAGGAGGGCATACACAGCAGAAATATCAACGGAGTACAAGGTGTTTTTTGCAATTTTCTTTGCCCTTCCCATAGTTCTCCTTCACAGTTATTTATAGAATTTAGAGAAGAAGATGATGTATGTATTCTCTCAGTTCATGGCCTCGATCCCCCAAGATTTTGTGACTTATCCCAACCCTTGGACGCCATGAGAAAATTGGGTCATGATGGGCACAGATACAGGATAAATGTTTACTTCTTTTCTCCTCCAAAAGAGGAAGAGGATGGCTCCTGACAACCAAAGGTGAGCCAGGCTGCTACATTTCTTCTGCATTCTCCTCCCCCAAAATAAATGCCCACAGTTGATCCAAGACCTCCATGCTGCTACCGACCCACTCACCCTTACCCCCAGGCTCTATGCTGTCTCTGACCGGGAGAGTAGGAGGAGCTGGAGAACCAAACTCTGAAATAATAGACATTTGATGATTACCCAGTGGCATCCAAGCTCTAGACAAGAAGAAAAACAGACCAGGCCTGGCTTTGGGTGTTATTTGGTAAATATTGAGAGGTAAAGCCATAACCCACTAACATAGGGACAGGAACTTGCAGTCCTTTGGGCTGGTGTCCAAGCTGAGGCCATAGAGTGGACTTGAGAGTGAGGAAACCCTTGAGTGGATCCATGACAAGGAAGAGAAACTGAAAACACCCGCACTCGTGGAGCCCAGGGAAATGATAACATACCCATGCTCCATCGGGCCCGAAGAGCTCCAGGAAGTTGCCAATGAATTCCCTTGACTTCTCTTCCCATTTTTGAATGAGATCATGGCTCTTTTCTTCCACTCTGTTAACAAATTCCTTTGATCTCTCCTCCACATTCTTGACTTTTTCTTTCATCTTGTCCACCTGGTTCTGGAAACGGTACTTCTTTTCCTAAGTCAAGGATTTACAGGAAAAAGAAATGGATGTATCCAAAAGGGCATGAGAAAGAGCGATCATTCACGCTAACGGTGGCCTTTTGTGTCAACCTGTGTTTGTTCCTAACCTAAAGAGTCAGGATGTTGCCATTTCCCAAGGGCTAGACCGATGGGAAGGCAACATATCTTGCTTCAGAAAAGCTGTTTGTCAGGCGGGCGTGGTGGCGCACGCTTGTAATCCCCGCGCTTGGGAGGTAGAGACAGGAGGATCGCGCAGGTTCGAAGCCAGCCACGCTGGCGTAAGAGACCCTGTTTCAAAAATATAAAATAGGCCTGGGTGTGTAGCCCGGAAGAAGAAGGGCTTCCAGGAACCCCAGTACCACCAAAAAAAAACAACTTATCTGCTTTTGCCAGGCGTGGTGGCACACGCTTGTAATCCCCGTGCTTGGGAGGTAGAGACAGGAGTATCACGCAGGTTTGAAGCCAGCTGTGCGTGCTGGCTTAGGAGACCCTGTTTCCAAATAAAAATATAAAAAATAGGTCTGAGAGTGTAGCCCGGAGGTAGAAGGTCTTCCAGGAACCCCAGTACCACACACACACACAAAAAGCTATTCGTCATTAATCTACTTGGCTATATAATGGGAAGTACAGTCGCTTTAATATTTTCGTTCTGTTATATGTCTGTAAGTTGATTCACTTCTATAAGAAAAGAATAAAAATACATAGCTACCCTTTACTGGGAAAATACCCCCACTCACTTCTGCTGGAACTTAGACAAAAGTATGAGCTGTATACCCAGTGGCTGCTCAGAGGCGGTCTGCGTCTTCTGGTCTACTGGGACATTGTTAAAAACTAACACTGCACCTGGTATAGTGGTGCATATCTGTAATCCCAGTATTTGGGAGGCTGAGACAGGAGGACCGCAGGTTCGAAGCCAGCCTCAGCAACTTAGTGAGACTCTCAAAAAGTTAGCGAGATCATTTCAAAACAAAAAATAGAATAGGGCTGGGAGTGTAGCTCAGAGGTAGAATGCCCAGGGTTTGTGATGAAGAATGCTTCTGTTCTGATAGCTTCTCAACTTGAATTTGATTCGTATAGACTTTATGCAGCAGTGCTGTCTGGCGTATGCCTGGAAGTTAGTGTGTTGGACAAGTCAACTGCCAGCTCTAGTCCTGTTTCCTCACCTGTAAGATGAGGGTGATGGTCATCCCCACCTTACAGGATTGCCATTTCAATTAGATAAGACAATGACAGGGCTTGGCGCAAAGCCTGCCATTTGATAGCCACTCAGTATGCACTGGCTGTTTCACTGGCATTAAGCAACAAAGGCATTTACCTGTGTTACTTTATGAGCATGATACCAAAACAATGAAAATAACATGAGACAAGTGGTCTGCCCCAGGAAATCATGATATGTGTTCTCCTAAGGGGTAATAAGACATTGTTTTTTTTTTTTTTTACTAAGTGGAATTCAGGTTCATTTTGTATTTCAGAATTTCTGAAACACCTTGAATATCATAAAATTAACTTGGGGCCGAGCATGTTGGCGCACGCTTGGAATCCCAGGATTTGGGAGGCAGAGACCGAAGGATCGTGATTCGTGGACAGCCTCAGCTACTTAGTGAGGCCCTCTGCAACTCAGTGAGACCCTGTTTCAAAAATATAAAAAGAACTAGAAAATAGGGCTGGGGTTGTATTTTGGAGGTAGAAAGTCCCTGGGTTCCATCCCCAGTACGGCAAAAAAAAATTTTTTTTTAATTAAAAACAATTTTTTAAATTAAACAAATAAAATTAACTTGGATCATCCTTCAATCCCTGATTTCGATCTCAGAACCTTCCTACAGCCTCAGGGTGAGGTGTGCCCTGTGTGTAGCCATACAGCAGCACAGACACACAGGTGCCATGGGAAGGCCCTCTGTCTTTCAGGACTTACTATGTGACCTTAGGCAGGCTGAGTTGCTCTACCTCTCTGGGCCTCTTGTTCCATCTTCCTGTTGGATATAGTCATCACACCCACCTTTGTAGGCTTATCACAATGATTAAATGAGATAATCCAGCTAAAACACTTAGATGGGGGCACATGATAAGCTCTGAATCCGTTTTGGCTGTTGTCTTTATCTCATTCCCTTCCATCGTTCATTGTGCACTAGAAATGGCTATTATGTGTGGCTTTCGGGGGCAGCAGAATGAGCACTGGGCTGGGAGTCATGATAGCAGGAGCTACTGCTACTTCCTCTCCCTTATTTGAGGGGCTCTGGACAAATCTCCCTGGGCTCAGCTTTCTTCATTTCTTTTCTTCTTTATTTCCAATACTGAGGATTAAACCCAAAGGGGTCTACCTTGAAGCTACACCCCTAGCCCTTTTGCTTTTGCAGTGGGTCTTAAGTTGAGGGGGTTGCCCTCAAACCTGCGATCCTCCTGTCTCTGCCTCCCAAGTACTGGAGTCACAAGTGTGTACCTCTGTGCCCAGCTCAAACTTCCTCATTTCTGAATCCAGTCTTTGCCACTTTAGGGGTTCTGTGATTCATCTCCACGGGCCCATCCGGCACATTCAGTTTCGTCTCTGAGCCCCGGCCTGGCTTGTTGTCATAGAAAAGCAGGGCGCAGCGGCGATGTCTGCATGGTTCCTTGGGCTAAGTGGCTTATCTGTGACTTTGGAAATGGCTTGCCATGCTTGGATGGTTGACTGAATTCAATTTAAAAGAACAGAC
Source organism: Muscardinus avellanarius (assembly GCF_963383645.1). NCBI lineage: Eukaryota > Metazoa > Chordata > Mammalia > Rodentia > Gliridae > Muscardinus > Muscardinus avellanarius. The sequence continues at coordinate 18,448,207 of NC_137792.1, forward strand.
AGTTTAATTTATTGAAATAACCAGAGCTTTATTCTCTGAAAGATACCAAATAATCACTGCGACTGAATCACTTGCTGTAGTGCCACTAGAACCTGACATTTCCCACTTTTTTTTGTCCGGCTGGGATGAAGCCCCAGAGTTTGGAGTCCCAGAACTCTGCCTCAAGGGGACAAGGATATGATAAGCCCTGATTTCCAATGAATGAATGAATCCTTCGCTTTTGAAGGTACCAATGATCAATTGTGTACGATGCCGGAGTAATTACGGCCGTGGGTAATTATGGCCGCAGATGCCTCATTTGAACACAGATCGCTCTTGGGAAGTGTAGTATGTGTTTTGTTGGAATGCGGTACGTAGGGAGAGCTCTTGTTTTCATTACAGATATCAGCTCGCTGGAGGCCAGGCAAATCCAGTCGTCCAGACTCACTAATATCACCTCCAGCCCCCGGCTGCCCTCTTGGCTTTGAAACGCCTCATTTTGCTTGTTTGAAAGCTTGTTTTGACAGTTACTCTATTATTCAACTAACAACATCTCCTGGGAACAATACAGTAGAAAGACAAAAGGAAGCCAAAGACTTGGTTTATTTAAGCAGCTGTGATTTTTCTGGACAATAATAAACTGTAGCTAAAGGTTTCTAATGAGCAGCTGGAAGGCCTTCATGAAACAAAACATTTTAAAGGTTAAAATAAGAAAGCCTTTTTCTCTGGGCCTAGCATTACGTTGCCTCCACTCTCCTTCCTTCTCTCTCACCAGAAGATAACTCTTGCCTTTCCCAAGGGCAGATTTCCCAGAAACTCTTTAGCCAAGTCTGAAAACAAAAGAGGGAAGCGAGGGAGCTTCTTTATGAAATGTGGGGCTCAGCTGGGCGTGGTAGCCCATGCCTGTCATCTCAGTGCTTGGGAGGCTGAGACAGGAAGATGGAAGATTGGAGGCCAGCCTCAGCAACTAAGCGAGGCCCTCCACAACTTAGTGAGAGCCCGTTTCAAAATCAAAAATAAAACAGGACCGGAGTGTCACTCAGAGGGAGAATGCTCCTGGGTTCAATCCCCAGCACCACATACACAAACACAGGAAAACAAAACAATGTAAGGCAAAGCACTGAGAGCGTGGCACACAGCCGCCACTCAGCAGATGGCAGCAGTGGGAGCGCCGCGGGTGTGACTGGCATGGGTGCGGGGTGGCATGCTCACGTTTATGAAGCTGACATTCAGCTCCTTGGCTGTGTAGCCTCTCTGGAGGTTGCGTCGGGCATAGACGTCATAGTCCCGGACGATTCTGGTGATGATGTCCGAAGTCGAGATGCCTTCTGTCCTCTGTGTTGGAACGAACATTCCTGTGCCAGTAGGAAAAAAGGGCAGGAACTAAGGTCGGACCGCGTGAGCCATTTCCTTTCATGGCCCTTCTTCCGGGACAATGGTGGAGCTGGTGGGTGTGGCCCCAGCTGTCCCAGCCTCAGTCCCACGTGCTTGCCCTCACCGAACACCCTGTGTGGCGCTCCCAGGCCCGGTCCCAGGATGCACTGAGCACTTGCCTGGTACCCGGTGTTCACTCACACCGAGCGCATCCTTTCTGCCCTGGACGCCACTTCCCTGCCCATATCAACTACAGACTCACCCGCAAGGCCCAGCTTCAGGCTTCTACCTCTGGGAAGAGTCTTCTGGCATCATCAGGCAAAATCCACAACATTTAGGATAGAAATATGTCTTCTGTTTACTTAAGTATTATTTTTTTCTGGTACTGGCGATCAAACTCAGGGGCTTTCTACCTCTGACCTATACCCCAAGGCCTTTTTAGTTTTTATTTGGAAACAGAATCTTACTAAGTTGCCGAGGGTCTCCCTAAGTTGCCAAGGCCGGCCTTGAACCTGCGATCCTCCCGTCTCAGCTTCCAAAGCACTGGGATTACAGGTGTGCGCCAGGGTGCTCCACTACAAAAGTATTTTCAATATCTGCCTCCACGTAAAAAAGGACATTTTGAACACAGATTATGCACGAGGAAGGTGCTCAGTAAATGCAATCAAATGAGTGAATGAGGAATAAGTGAGTCAATGAATTAGTCACATCACGACAACTCCCCTTCTTCCCCGCGGAAATCTGTCCCACATAAATACGAAAGGAAAAAGAAGAAAATGTATACTATTTTTGTTATCTCCGATCTGTGGAGATGCCTGTAGGGTGCCAGATGATTTTTATCTCCCTAAGAACAGTCTACTCTGCGTGGTAGATTCACCACTCAAAAGCCCTTTCATCTAGAACACTTGGGACTCGGTAAAAATAAGCACAGAGGATGTCAAGCTTTAATAGACTTCCTTAAAGTTTTCAAACATATGTTTGGGTGTGCCGACCAATACAGGCTCTAAAGACGTCATAAATATTAACAGAGAATTGGGTTCGTACTCAAAATCTTGTTGTCTTCCAAAATGAAGTATTGATAACTGAAATATTTTTTCTTTTTAATTTTATTTTGAATGTGCTTTTATTAGTGTATTAGAGTCTCACATCATAATGATGTAAATCATGTTGACAATGACATACATGCACACGCTCTTGGGGGCCCCTCACCTCCCCCCTTCCCAGTACACAGTACTGAGGTTGGCATTGGTTTATTCACATACATACACAAAGTCGATGGGAGTATTTGCATTAATAAACCTCCCCTCCCCTTCCCCGCCCCTTCCCTTAGACCCCCTCGCTGGCTCCGTTGAGGTTTCTCTTCCATTATCTGGAGTCTCTCTTGTATCCCTCATTGTTTTTGTTACTGGGGACTGAGTCCTGGCACATTCTACCTCTGAACTACACTCCCCAGCCTTATTTTATTAAAACAAGCTCTTGCGAGGATCTCGCTAAATTGCTGAGGCTGACCTCGAACCTGCAATCTTCCTATCTCGGCCTCCCAGTACCAGGATTGCAGGTGTGTACCACCACACCAGGCTGTAACTGGGATCTTTCTACCCAATACCCTTACGGACACTTAGAGAGACATCATGCACGGGGCGGTATGATAAAGAAACTGGGTTTTAAGTTTACAGATATGAGCAAGTCACTCAAAGCCTCTGAAGGCAAGTCACCTAACCTTCGTCCCCTCAACTGAGAAGTGGGGTACCAGGGCCCATTCCCCACATCCAATCACTCCCCAAATACCAACCCATTCCATTGTTACCTAATTCACCCACTTCTCTCCATCCTCATCCTCACCAACCCAACACTCTCCTGTTCAAAGATTAGAGCAAGAGCCTCACAACCAGTCTCCAGCGATGTCTGTCGCTTCGTGTCTGCAGTGCTGGGGATGGAACTGGGGTCTCACGCATGCCGGGCAAGCTGTCTGCCACTGAGCCCCAGCAACCCACGTGGTAAGATCCGGAGTGATCTTTCTAAAGGTAAGGCAGATGCCTTCTCAGACCCTTCGTGGCTTTCTACTGCCCAGTGTCATCCCCACGCTCTCCTCTCCACTCCCCGAGCCACACCCCAGCGCCGTACATCTGCCTTCTATCCATGGCACTGGGAAACAGGCCAAACGGCTTCTGCCCAGCCGCACCAGACTTCCGTGTCCTGAGAACACTGGCTCTCCTCCCTCACTGTCACAGACATAGCCTCACCTGGTTCACTCTCGGCCATCTTGGGTTTCACTAAGATGCTGAGTTCTCGATAAGTACCACACAGTAGGACTTCCGGGAAGATGGCGACCGAGAAAAGCGGGGCTCAAGAGCCCCGCTAACAACAAATCTCCATTACCACAAAATCAGCGCCTTTCAAAGCCAGAAAACAACATCACCAGAGAAACAAAAAAAATCACCAGGCTCCAGAGAGAAAGCGGATTGAGAACAGAGCCACAGAGGAGATCCTCACACCCGAGGACACGGCTTCACGCCCAAGGATGCGGCAGCAGTGCCATACTGCCGGCGGCACCGGCAAATTCACGGGACGGCCACAGCAAGCCGAGGGGAGCCGCTGCGGAACAGCCAGGCGGGATTTCTCGGCGCACAGGGCATCTAAAGCTCCCAGTGGCTGAGCTCAGCACACGCTGCAGGGATTCAGAGTGGAAATCAAAATCAAGAAAAAAAAAACGCCAGCCCCATAGCCGAGGGCGTAGCAGCGGCGTCATATTGCCACCGGCGGCAACAGCACCGAATTCACCGAATTCAGTACAGCTACATCTGCGTACTCAAGAACAGTGAGTCAAATTGTGGGCCACAGCGGAGAAATCCCAGTACTGTACTCACTGGGACTTGACCCAGTGGGAGAGGGGCAGTGGCAGTGATATCACACCATAGGAGAACGTGCAACCTGGCACCCCCCACAGTCTAAAGCAGCCTCTATCGACTCTCTGGGTCGGAGACTCTGTGATACAATCCAGTAAAGGAGTAGTGGTGTCTGAGATACTACTGACTCGAGATCCAGAGCACCTTAAGTGAAGTCATAGTGACCCAAGGGAAGAACCCAGAGAAGGCACAAACTTCCGAAATCATGGGAAAGAGGAATAACACTGGAGCAATGAATGCCCACAACCTCACAACATTAGAACCCGATAAAACAGAAAATCAGAGATTTCTAGAAGATCAAATCAGGAAAATAACTGTAGAAATAATAGAGGTGTTTCGAAAGAATTCAAAAAGAGCCAAAGAGAGATAAAGGATGCAATTAATGAAGTAAAGGCCTCAATTCAAAGCACAAACAACCGATTAGAACACATGGAGAACAGAATCTCGCTCTTAGAAGATGATCATTCCAAAAATGAATGCATAGTTTCTAATCTAGGAAAAAATATCCGACAGCAGGAATCTGATATTGAAGAAATATGGGCCCATTTTAAGAGAGCTAACCTAAGAATAATTGGAATAGAGGAGGGAAAAGAAAGTGAAACCAAAGGGATCAACAATCTCTTCAAGGAAGTAATAGCAGAAAATTTTCCAGACATAGAGCAAGAGGTCGATACGCAGGTCCAGGAAACTTATAGAACTCCCTTTAGACAGGATCAGAGAAGAGGATCCTCACGCCACATAATTGTCAAAATGACCAATGTGGAAGCCAAGCAGAGAATCTTAAAGGCAACAAAAACAAAGGGCCAAGTGACATTCAGAGGCAAACCAATTAGAATCACTCCAGACTTCCCAAACCAAGTTATGAGAGCCAGAAGGGCTTGGAGTAACATATTCCCAATTTTGAAAGAAAACAACTTCCAGCCAAAAATTTCCTACCCAGCAAAACTTTCTATCAAATTAGATGGAGAAATAAGAAGCTTCCATGACAAACAGAAACTGAAGGAATTTATGTCTTCAAAACCAGCACTAGAGAAAATACTCAAAGAGATTAACTACAAAGAAGAAATAGGTAACACGCATCAGAACTAGAGAAACAAGATTTTCCATCCAACAGACAACTAAGATTGGTTATCTGTGGAGATTCATTATTTATGTTAGTCTTTTACCTATCACTAAATTGTATTGTTTGCCTTTATTGTTGTTAATTTTTAGGATGTCTAGTTGGAATATTAATATACCTTCAGATATAGCATTTGGAAATATTTTATCCCATTCTATTAGTAACTGTTAACTCTGTTTACATTGTCTTTGGATATACAATATGTTTTTTATTTTTTGGGGAGTTTGTATACTCTTCTGTTGCATGTGCCATTGAAATCATAACCAAGAAATCACTGCCAATTTCAATGTTGTGAGGTTTTATGACCCAGATTTTCTCCTAAAAGTTTATAGTCTTAAGATTTATATTTATGTCTATTATCTATTTTGAGTTAATATTTGTATATGGGATTAGGTAAGGGTCCAATTTTATTCTTTTCCATGTAATTATTATTTTTTTAACAATATTTAGTTAAAAGATTAATATTTCCACCACCAAATGTTCGTGGAAACCTTGTCAAAAATAACTTGACAATATAGGGAAGAATTTAGCTCTAGGCTTTTATTTAACTCTAATGGTTTATATATCTGCCTTTAGAACAGTACTACACTGTTTCAATTATTGTAGCTTTATATGGTTTGAAATCAGAAAATATACATCTTCTAGCTTTGTTCTTTTTCAAGATCGTTGTGGGTACCTAGAGTCCATATTCCATATTAGGATAGATTTTTTTTTCTGAAAAATAAATATATAAATATATGATAGTTTCACCTAAAAAATAGAAAAAATAGATTCTCTGGTAAGAAAGAAAACAAAAAGAAATATTGAAATGTTATCTTTAAGTCATCAAAAGCTTGGTATCAGACAAATGAAACTGTTATGTGAGATTATCATTTTTAATTTTTGATAAATTGCTATAATACTAGATGTCAATCACTAAGCCAAGCATGGGAGGGAGGGATAGGGAGAGAATGGGGTGGGGATCGGGTGGGGGCTGACTGGGCAATGTGTGCATGTATGTCTACAAAAGTATGTATCCCACTATGATGTATGAATACAGTGCACCAATTTAAAAAAAAAAAAGTACCACACAGTAGCCCTGAACCTGTGAGCCTCCTGTCTCAGCCTCCCAGGTACTGGGGTCACAGTGCCTGGCTTTCAAGTCTTTTATGGAACAACTTGTTCAGTGACTGTCTCCCCCACCTGACTAGGAGCTGCAGGAGGGAAAGGCTGGTACCACGCCCGTCTTCTCTATTCTCAGCTCTCCCTGAGAACACTGTGCAGTGAATGTCTAGATGAGAAGCTATCCCTCGGTGCCCTTCGACAGTTCCTTCTCTCTAAATTTTTCAGTCTCAGCCAGGCGTGGTGGCGCACGCTTATAATCCCACATTTGGGAGGCTGAGACAGGAGGATCACAGTTTGCAGACAGCCTCAGCTACTGCTTAGTGAGGCCCTTTGCAACTCAGTGAGACCCTGTTTCAAAAATAAAGAATAAAAGCTGGGCGTGGTGGCCCACACTTGTAATCCCCACTCTTGGGAGGTGGAGACAGGAGGATCACTCAGGTTAAAAGTCAGCTGCGCTGGTTTAAGAGACCCTGTTTCTAAATTAAAATATAAAAAAATAGGTCTGGGAGTGTAGCCCAGAGGTAGAAGGGCTTCCAGGAACCCAGTACCACCAAAATAAATAAATAAATAAGACCTTGTTTCCAAATTAAAAAATATATAAAATAGGTCTGGGAGTGTAGCCCGGAGTTAGAAGAGTTCCATCCTCAGTACCACCAAAATAAATAAAGAAGGAAAGAATAAAAAAAATAAGGCTGGAGGTGTAGCTCGGAGGTAGAATGCCCCCTGGATTTCATTCTCAGTACTGCAAAAAAATTTTTTTTGTCTCACAATCCCAAATAAGATGTCCCTTTGGAGCTGTCTTACATTTTTTTTCAATACTGGAGATTGAATGCAGGGGTGAGCTACCACTGAGCTACACTTCCCAGCCGTTTTTATTCTGAGACAGAGTCTCACTAAATTGCCCAGGCTGGGCTTTGAACCTGCGCTCCTCTTGCCCTCGCCTCCTGGGTTGCTGGGATTACATTCACAGCATCTGCAGGGTGGAACTGCTGGTGTGAAGGACAAAACATCCAGAGTCTAGCATTTGGTGGCTCAGAGGCTAGAACTAGGGTGCCACTAAGACCTTTTATCTCCTACCCCGTGGACTCAAACACGGAAAACTAAATGAAAAGCAGGGTGTGCAAACATCCGACCATTCGCCCAGAAATAGCACTCGATTGCCTAGGTGGGTGAGGGACTCTGAGTGGTCCCAAGCCCAGGCGGCCTGGAACAGCTTCCCACGCTAGTGGGAGCCCAGGGAGGCTTTCTGGTAAGAAAATCATCCCGTCTTTCAATAGGCAGATATTTCTCCCACTCTCCCACTGATGCAATGCTAAGAGGATTCTCTAGCTACTAGAGGATTTTAGCGATTCGTTTACACATTGGTGACATGAGCTCACCCTATGTCTGAAGGAGAGGGTGATGTCTCTGTGGTTGGGGAACTGAAAGTGGATTTGGGGCTGCGGAGAGAAATGCTCTGGCTGGTTGGGAGGTAGGTCTCTGGAAGGAGCCAAGCCCTCTGCTGACATAATGAGGCACCCGGCTTCCTCCAAATCCTAATTATTGCTCTGCTAAAAATATTCAGTAATGAGCATGATCAGAGAACCTTTTTTATCATGCTTTTCAGAACCACGGCGTTTGGTTATGTAGCTATTTTCAGAAGCAGCAAAGCACATGTTAATGAAGGCAACTTTCGACAGTAGTAGGCAATATTAGAATGATGCTGAGTAATGCGGACCTTACAGTCTATTTAATTTCAGCTTCGTCTTTTCATCCAGCTTTGCTACGGGATTTTGACATGTACTTCTGACAAGCAGAGCAGAGTGTCGTAAAGCTTAATTCATACCTTTGGTATCTCTGGCTTCATCTAAAGGCTTTTTTGGTATCAGAGATTGAATCTAGGGGTACTCTACCTCTCAACTACAAACCCAGCCCTTTTGGGTTTTTTTTTTTGCAATACTGGAGATGGAACCCAGGGGCATTCTACCTCTGAGATACACTCCCAGCCTTATTTTTTTAATTCTTTCTTTTGTTTTTTTTTTCCTTTTTTTTTCTTTTTTGTGGTACTGGGGATGGAGCCTAGGGGCATTATACCTCTGAGCTACACCCTCAGCCCTAGTTTATAGTCTTTTTATTTTTGAAACAGGGTCTCACTGAGTTGCGAAGGGCCTCACTAAGTAGCTGAGGCTGCCTTTGAACCTCGATCCTCCTGTCTCAGCCTCCCAAATGCTGGGATACAAGCGTGTGCCACCACAACACCCAGCTTATATTTATTTATTTATTTACTTATTTACTTATTTATTTATTGGTGGTACTGGGGTTCCTGGAAGCCCTTCTACCTCTGGGCTACACTCCCAGATCTATTTTTATACTTTTTTATTTGGAAACAGGGTCTCTTCAGCCAGCCTGCTGGCTTCGAACCTGCACGATCCTCCTGTCTCCGCCTCCCAAGAGTGGGGATTACAAGCGTGCGCCACCACGCCCAGCTATTTATTTTGAAACAGGAACTCAGTAAGTTGTAAAGGGCATCACTAACTTGCTGAGGCTGTCCAGGAACCTGTGCTCCTCCTAGCTCAGCCTCCCAATTTCTAGGATTACATGCCAGCACCACCATGCCCAGTTTTAAAGGAATTTTTTGGGGGTACTGGGGATTGAATCCAGGGGTGCTCTACCTCTGAGCTATACCCCCAGCCCTGTATTATTTTTTTATTTTAAAACAGAGTCTCTAGCCAGACGTGGTGGCACATGCTTGTAATCCCAGCTCTTGGGAGGCTGAGACAGGAGGATCACACAGGTTCAAAGCCAGCCTCAGCCACTTAGTGAGGCTCTCAGCAACTTCGTAAGACCCTATTTCTAATAAAATATAAAAATAGGTCTGGGAGTGTAGCCCAGAGGTAGAAAGCCCCTGAGTTCCATCCCCAGAACAGCAACCAAAAACAAAAAACCAAAAAAAAACAACAAACCAGGATCTCACTAAATTATAGAGAACCTCACTAAGATGCTGAGGCTGGCTTTGAACCTATGATCCTCCCATCTTAGCCTCCCAAGTGTTGGGATTATAAGCATGTACCACCATGCCCAACTAAAGTGATTTTGTTTTCCAAATAAAACATAATTAAAATACAGAAGTCAACTGTGGGTTCTCAGGCCATTTCTGAGCATCTTTCTCCCACAATGAACTCTGGCCTACTAGGACCCAAACCCATCTTTACCACGCTACTCCCTCCTGGTGAGAAATCCGAGCAGATCAACGGAACAGAAAGAAAAGTCCCTGTGTAAATGACAAGTCATACAGAGTCTCAGACCTGGGCTCCAGGGGTAAGTTAAATAGCACCCAACTATTCAATTTTCAAAGGGAATAGTGGTATGTTAAAAATAACCATGAGGGCCGGGCGTGGTGGCGCACACTTGTAATCCCCGCGCTTGGGAGGCTGAGACAGGAGGATCGCACGGGTTCAAAGCCAGTCTCAGCTACTTAGTGAGGCTCTCAGAAACTTAGTGAAACCCTGTTTCCAAATAAAATATAAAATAGATCTGAGAGTATAGCCTGGAGGTAGAAAACCCCCTGGGTTCCACCCCAGTACCACAAAAATAAAAATAAAAATGACCATGAGCTGGTGTGGTGGTGCATATCTGTAATTCCAGTACTTGAGCGGCTAAGACAGGAAGATCGCAGGTTTGGGGCCAGTACGTAATAACATCAAAATAGGGCTGAGGGTTTAGATCAAAAGTAGAATGCCCCTGGGTTCAATTCCCTGTATATCTATCTATCCCATCCCCCCCCCTCGCGCGCGCACACACACACACACACACACACACACACACGAAGAGGATCACCATTCCCTCCTTCTTGAATTTGGGTTGGCCCCATGACTTTCTTGTACTAATTAGAAGATGGTGTAAGTGATACTATGTGATTTCCAAACCGAGATCAGAAAAAAACCTTGTGGCTTCTGTTAAGATTGCTTTCTCCCACTTGGGAGGCAGAGACAGGAGGATTGCAGGTTCGAAGCCAGCCTCAGCAACTTAGTGAGGCTCTCAGCAACTTAGTGAGACCCTGTTTCCAAATAAAATAAAATAGGTCTGGGGGGGGTATAGCTTGGCAGTTAAATGCTCCTGGGCTTAATCTCTAGCATCAAATGAAACAAAGCAAAGATTGCTTGCTCCTGAGATAGTCTTTCTTAGCCACCATGCTTCAAGGAGACCATGCAACATGGAGAGGCCATTTATGGATGGCACGGTAACAAATGTGGCTGAGCTCTCTGGTGACAGCTAGCATTAAAGTCAGCCGCCTAAGTGTGTGATCTGGGAGTCCCAGCCCAGTTGAGCTTTCAGCCGACGGCAGCTCCTGCCTACATATAACTATAACCATTTGAGAGGCCCAAGCAAGAAGCACCCAGCCAGGCCTCTGTTGTAATTCTGCCATGAAATCAGGAACAAAATTACATGGCTCTTTCAAGTCACTGTCTCTGGGAGTCACGGGATAATGATGCTGGTTTACTAGTTACAAAAATGTGTTGTACGTGTTCCTACACCTAGAGAGCTGGAACTCATTGTTGCTTCTACTCCTGATATCAGAACATTTACATATTCTCTTCCTAGAAGCCACGTGTCCAGAAATAAAGCCAGCACCTGACTCTTCGTCCTACATGACAAGGCAGCTGAAGACCTCTCACCCCAGGAAATAGCTGGACCCCAATCCCTGGTCTAGATTCCCGTGGCTTTACATGAAGTCTGTGGACCTGTAGCATCTAGTGAGCTCACTAGAAATGGGAAACTGAAGCCGGTTGTGGTGGCGCATGCCTGAAATCCCAGTACTTGGGAGGCTGAGACAGGAGGATCGCAGCCTCAGCAACAGTGAGACTGTCAGCAATCTAATGAGCCCCTGCTTCAAAACAAAAAATAAAAAGGGCTGGGAGTGTAGCTTAAAAGTAGAATGCCCCTGGGTTTCATCCCTAGTGTGTGTGTGTGTGTGTGTGTGTGTGTGTGTGTGTGTGTGAGAGAGAGAGAGAGAGAGAGAGAGAGAGAGAGAGAAATCTCAGGCCTCACCAGACTCTTAATCCAAATCTGAATTTCACAGGATTCTGAACGATGTGTACGTACATTAAAGTCTGAAAAGCAATGCCTATACCAGGTTCTCATGGCAATTTTAGGGAAGGGACAGCTGGCTCAGCTCAGATCTGAAGAGACTTGCAAAAGTATTAATCACCCCACCAAAACACCCATCTTGATGTAACTGGTGCCTGCCTCCATGCACTGCGCTCCTCAGGCCTCAGCAGCCTTCCAGGTGGAGCAGAAGGGATTTCCTACCTTGGAACTCCTTACACACAAGACTGGGACGTAAGAGTGGCAGACCTCGCATTTTTATCTGACCCCCAAGGGAGGCCTTGCTAAGGGGCCTGTACATGCTACTGGGGTGGTATGGTGCTTCCCCAGCTGGTCCCCAAAAGGTGGGAGCCAACCAAAATACCACCAAGGAGAATAAGTGCGTTCTGTGTAAAAGAAAAATTGCCAGAACTATTAGGCAACGTCATGTTCAGTTCTAGGGATCATGTCTGTCCTGAGGCCCCGTTCCCACTGACACCTCCATCATCTCAACAGGAGGTACATGCAGAGGACAGGAGCCTGTATTCATTGCAGCGTTTGACTTTCAAAAGCAGGCTCTTTGTCAAGCTCATCGGAAAGAAGAGTTAATAAAAGCGAGCACAGAAAGGGTTTTCTAAATCCCAGAGGTATCCCTCGAAAAATTTTTTTGAAGAACTAGGAATTGAACCCAGGGGCATTCTACCTCCAAGCTACACCCCCAGCCCAATTTTTTACTCTTTGAAATGGGGTCTCAATAAGTTGCGGAAGGTCTCACTAAGTAGCTGAGGTTGGCCCTGAACCTGTGATCCTCCTGTCTCAGCCTCCCAAGTACTGGGATTACAAGCACGTGCCACCTGCTCCTTTAAATTATCAAGAACCAGAGGCAGAGATGATCCAGAATAAAGACAATTTTAGTCTAGGGCCTGGAATTGAAAAAGCATGAAATTAACAAAGGGGCAATTTTGTTCATTCTGGGGTTTTCATCTGATGATTCCTAAAATTGATCCTAGTGCCTGAGGTCGAGGACTTTGGTGCTTAGGGTAACTCCCGTATGAACGCCGAATGGTGTTTGTGGCTTGACTGAGCCTTAGCACCTGTCAACAGAGGCCTGCAGAAACTGCTTGGGAGACGCCTGCGATCCCAACGCTATGGAGGGCAGATGTCTCACAGCTGATTATGTGGTGTGGCCAGGTGGCATGGGGGAATGTCTTACCTGCTTCCTTTATATGCTTATAAACATCATCAGAACCAGCAGACGAATATGGAATGTCGTCATGAGCCACAAAGTCAATCTGTTGGAGAGAGAGAAGAGCGACATCACCTCGGGGCCTGGGGACGACCGCAAAATGCCCTTTTGAAATAAGACAGTAATATCTTACGGTTATAATGCGACTCTGAATCCTTGACTGAATGGTATTTCCTGCCGTCTCCATCTCTGAGACGATGGTTCCTGTCCTTTACGGGGCTTGCTCGTCTTCTGCCTCTCAGAGTAGATTTTCTTGGCCTGTGGTTTTTTTTGCCTTTAAACTTTCTCCTTCCGAGAACTCCTTTGTTTCTCGGATTTTAATCATTCTCACTATTAGAAGGAGCTCAGATCTCTTATTTCTTATTCCCATTGATGGCAATAAGCCCTCACATTTAGTTCCTATTTCTCATCATGAGAAGGAATTTGTTTCTTTTCTCGTGTGACGCTCATAACCCTGCGAGGTGGGTAAGGCTTGTGGTACTCCTTCAGGTAGGGCAGAAGTTGCAGAAACTAGATAACTCGTTCAATTGGCTTAAAATCACACATCTCATTTGTGGTTTGGAAACAGGAGTGGAAAGCCAAGCTTTTTTCTTTCTTTCTTTCCTTGTTTCTTTCCTTTCCTTACTTTTCCTGTGTGTGTGTGTGTGTGTGTGTGTGTGTGTGTGTGTGTGTGATCATGATTGAACCCAGGGGCACTGTACCTCTGAGCTACATCCCCAGCCCTTTTAATTTTTTCTTTTAAACAGGATCTTGCTAAGATACCGTGCTTGCCTTGAATCTATAAGCCTCCTGTCTCAGCCTCCCAAGTACTGGGATCACAGGTGTGCAGCATTACAGCTGACTCCAGCTAGGCATTTTTTTGTTTTGTTTTGTTTTGTTTTGTTTTGTTTTGTTTTGTTTGCAGTACTAGAGATGGAAGCCAGGGGCATTCTACCTCCAAGCTACACCCCCAGCCCTATTTGTTTTTATTCTTTATTTTGAAACAGTGTCTCACTGACTTGCAAAGGGCTTCTAAGTAGCTGAGGCTGTCTGCAAACCACCATCCTCCTGTGTCAGCCTCCCAAATGCTGGGATTACAAGTGTGCGCCACCACGCCCTACTCAGGCCATGCTTTTTAAACTCCCACTGCAGTCCTCTTCTCTTTGGCTATTTCTTGCTGTGACCTTTAAATCGATCTGTCTAGCAGGGCGTGATGGCGCACACTTGTAATCCCAGTACTTAGAAGGCTGAGACAGGAGGATCTGGGTTCATGGCCAGCCTCAGCTACTTAGTGAGGCCCTCCTCAACTAAGGAGACCCTGTTTCAAAATAAAAAGAATACTGCCGGGTGTGGTGGCGCACGCTTATAATCTCCGCGCTTGGGAGGCTGAGACAGGAGGATCACGTGGGTTCAAAGCCAGCCTCAGCTACTTAGTGAGGCTCTCAGCAACTTAGTGAGACCCTGTTTCCAAATAAAATATAAAATAGGTCTGGGAGTATAGCCCGGAGGTAGAAAGCCTCTGGGTTCCACCCCTAGTACCAAAATAAATAAATAAATTAATTAATTAATTAAATTAAATAAAAAATAGGTCAGGGGAGCCGGGTGAGGAGGCGCACACTTGTCATCCCAGCATTTGGGAGGCTGAAACAGAGGGATCCGTGTTTGAAGCCAGCCTCAGCTACTTAGTGAGGTCCTCTGCAACTTAGTGAGACTCTGTTTCAAAATAAAGAATAATAAATAGGGCTGAGAGTGTAGCTCAAAGGTAGAATGCCCACGGGTTCCATCCCCAGTACCGCAAAAAAAAAAAAAAAATAGGGCTGGACGTGTCGCTCATAGGTAGAATGCTCCTGAGTTCCATCCCCAGTACTGCAAATAAATAAATAAATAAATAAATAAATAAATAAATAAATCTGCCCTGAATTTAATTCACCTCCCTGAAAACTGGTACCCTCTTCCAATGGCACCTCCATTTCCTCAATTTGCCTACACCAAGAACTTGAAAGGGCTTGGAAGTGACCTTTTCCTACTTCTTCCACTCTGCATAGCAACACGGGTCACAGGTTCCATTAGTGTGTGTGTAGGTGTGGGTGTGTGAGCACGCACGTGCACGCACGCATACACATGCATGTGCGTGTGCCAGTCACTTCCTTTCCATTGCTACTGTACCAAATCCGGGGCCCTGGCAGCTGGACCACTGACACCAGCTTGCACCTGGACTTCTCACTGCTGGCGCTCTCCTCCCCAGGCCATCCTGCCATCACGCGGGCCATCCTCCAGAAAGAGTTTTCTTCTGGTCTTCCTCATGCTTGCTCATTTTCATCCCTATTTCCTACCACATCAAGTAAACACTCCACGCCGATTTGAGATCTTTTATGATGAGGCTTCACCCCACCTCAATAAGTAGTTTCGGGTAGTAATTTAATTTGCCAGGGTATTAGTCCCGCCCTGCAAGTCTCTAGCTGTATAAACTCCTAAATCGGTGGGAGGGATTCAGGCAGGAGTTCTCAGCCTTGGTATTAGTGACCTTGGGGGGCTACGGGGGGCTGTGCCGTGCATCAGAGGCCTTTGCCCACTAGATGCCAGTAGCACCCTCTAGCTACAAACAACCCCAAATATTTCCAGACTCACTGGAGAATCACTGCATTAAGTGACATAATTAAGGAAAAGTGCTTAGAAATAATAACCGGTAAACAGTAAGCACTCAATAAATGTACAGTATTATTTCTATTCTCAGTACTCAAGAATTTCCCTAGTTTTTCTTCTCCAGTGTAAAACAATACCAATTTCTTAGGGTAGCCGTGAGATTTCATTTGATTCATATATTAGCAAAGCCCTTGGCACAGTGCTGGGCACATGGTAAATACTCAAGAAATGGCACCATTATCATCGATATTAGTCTCCCATATAATGCCCATCACATGTTGAATATACAATAGAGGCTTAGCAGAAATGTGTTAGTGATTACTGGAAGTAAATCATATTGTAGTTTTTTTTCCCTTTTTCTTTTCATTCTCACTGGGAAATTGTCTCCTTTGCTATTACCCATGCACATTTATCAGTGTGCTCTATTCTCCTCTGCATTGCGAATTTAAAAATAGAAAAGAAAATTCTTAGAACAGCTTAATCTTATTTTTTTGTACTGCTTATAAAAGGAAAGAATAGCTCCTAATGCGGGGCTGGAAGGGAGATACAAAGCACATAATTTGATGCAGATCAAAAGAATCTCTCGTGTTTTCAACTAATAAAAATCTCATGTCAGTAGAAATCTCAGGGTCACAAAATCAGAGAAAGAAAGTTCTTTTCTTAAAGGCTGGCCCCTGACCTTCTGGATACGAAGTGTTTTCATTTATTCTGTGCAAAGCTCTCCTGTGAATCCTATAAGCAACGATGCTGGCAGGAATGGCAAAGACGGCGACATTCTTAGAGCCCTTGCTAGCAGCCAATCTCCCAAGGGCTTTACTTAGCTTATCTCACCGGGTCCTCAAATGGCCCCACGAGGGAGATACTTATAACATCCCATTTTACAGATATGGTAACCGTGGTTCAATATTTTGCTCAAGATCCCACAGTTAGGAGAGAAACAGCCTTTGGGCCTAGGTGCTCTTAACTGCAGCACCGATGCATTCAGAATTCATCTGGATGTGGGAGAATGAGACATACCTTGTGTTTCTCCAGAAACTCTGGTGTGAGAGTCCAGGGAGCATCTCTGATGACTTCGTCCACGTAGCGGCAGTGTCTGAGAGCTTCGTACCTCTCTGCTTCGTTCATCACAGTAAAACCCTTGAATTTGTGGGTGAGATCATCGCTGCAAACTGAAACATGAGAACGTATTAAATACTGTCGGAGGCCCCCGGTGCAGGCATGGCTTCTTCAGCAAGCCAAAAGGAGCACCCCCTCGGCGCCTGGCATAACTGGACTCAGCCTTTTACAGGAAACAAAGGATCAGGAGAAGGAAGCGCACCAAAACCCACCAGGAATTTCGAATTTCACTTCAGTGCTAATTACAACCATATTCACCACTGAGGCTTTTATTAATGGAACTTTCGTATCTTTTTACCTCCCTACTCCACTCTTCAGGGAAAATTACCTCTCAGAAATAAAATGGCCGATAAGCAGAGAAAGGAGAGTAAGGAGAGGAGCCGAGGAGCCTGAATTACACAAAGGTTGGTCAAGCAGTTCCTCTGTCTGTCTGTCTGTCTGTCTCTCTTTCTCTCTGGACTGAATATAGCATTCTGTCTCTCAGCTACATTCCCAGCCTATTTATTTATTTATTTATTTATTTATTTATTTATTTATTTATTGGTGGTACTGGGGTTCCTGGAAACCCTTCTACCTCTGGGCTACACTCCCAGACCTATTTTTTTATTTTTATTGGGAAATAGGGTCTCTTAAGTCAGCAAGGCTGGCTTGGAACCTGCACGATCCTCCTGTCTCCACCTCCCAAGCCTGGGTATTACAAGCGTGTGCTACCACACCCGGCTTATTTTCTATTTTAAAATAGAGTTTCACAGCCGGGCATGGTGGTGCACGCTTGTAATCCCCACGCTTGGGAGGCTGAGACAGGAGGATTGCTCAGGTTCGAAGCCAGCCTCAGCTACTTAGTGAGGCTCTCAGCAACTCAGTGAGACCCTATTTCCAAATAAGATATAAAAATAGGTCTGAGAGTATAGTCCAGAGGTAGAAAGCCTCTGGGTTCCACCCCCAGTACCACCAAAAAAAAAATAGAGAGTTTCACAAAGTTGCTGAGGTTGGCCTCAAACCTGTGATCCTCCTGTATCAGCCTCCCAAGTACTGGTATTACAGGCGTGTGCCACCATACTCGGCTTCCAAACTTTTTTTTTTACTAGACCATTCATATTTAGTAATCCAAATCACACACACACACACACACACACACACACACACACACACCACTTCTATTCTATTCCCTGGAGGGAGGTCCAGTCACTACACATCAGCCCACACAATCAAGAGGAGAAAGTCATAAAAGGTTTGATCTGGCAGAGCTCACCCTTCCCATATCGCATATCCTTTGCAGATCTCAGGTCCTTGAACTCTCAAATGGGGATACTAATATCCTTCAATATCAACCTTAGGGAGGATTTTTTAAATAAAAAGTTTTTATTAAAAATAAATGGTATACATTTAAACTGTACTTGGTGCCCTCTCCCCTCCGCCCTTAGGGAGGATATTTTTGATGACTTACATAAAAGTTTTGAAATAACCTAAAAATGAAAATTGAAATTATTCATGGTCCTATCTTTTACTTGGCCAAGACAGCTTCCCTGATGGTTCTTCCATGAGAAGAGGCAATCATTGTACAGCGCCTGTTTACCAAGTTCCCCATGAGGGGATCTCTGCTACCCACCCAAACTCCCAAATGCTTCTTGCAATGACATGTTTTTCTTTAGGGTATTTACGTACACATGATAAATTCTCCAATTTCAAGTGTACAGGATGTGGTTGACAAACAAATAATATCATTTCCTGAAACTAAATCTGCCACAGAGTAAATCTGGCCACCAGCCACATTCAGCATCCTTGGGCCCCTCCTTTTTTAGCCCCTTCCGACATGGCACGTCCCATTTAGCAGCAAAATGGCTGGCTCTGCCTGCACAGGAGAAAGGGAAGATGTCGATCCAAGAGGGCTAAGTTTTAGTTAGACTGGAGAAATGAGTTTAGTGGTCTACTGTGCTCTATGGAGACCACAGTTAATAAGAATGTAGAGTCTTAAATTTCTAGAGGAGATTTTAGCATTCTCACAACAAGAAGACAAAAAAGATAAATTGGCGAAGTGGTGGACATATTAATTACCTTGATTGACTATAATATACATGTAGACTGAAACCTCATATGGCACCCCATAAATATACACTGTCATTGTTAATGATAGTTGTGTTGACGAAAGGGAAAACTCCTGAGAAGCACGGCATTATGTGATCTCATGACACAAAGGTGACAGTGTACTCACACCGACCTGCATGGTGCACGTCAGTCACTGGTCGAGGCCTCTGGATGACATCAAGAGATGAGCCTGGCGTGGCGGCGCACGCTTGTAATCCCAGCATTTGGGAGGCTGAGACAGGAGGATGGAGGTTCATGGCCAGCCTCAGCTACTTAGGCCCTTTGCAACTCAGTGAGACCCGGTTTCAAAACAAAGAATAAAAATAGAGCTGGGAGCTGGGCGTGGTGGCGCATACTTGTAATCCCAGCATTAGGGAGGCTGAGACCTGGAGGATCGCGGTTCGCGGACAGCCTCAGCTACTTATTGAGGCCCTCTGCAACTCAGTGAGACCCGGTTTCAAAATAAAGAATAAAAAATAGGGCAGGGGGTGTAGCTCAGAGGTCAAATGCCCCTGGATTCCATCCCTAGACCCGCAAAAAAAAAAAATAGAGCTGGGGATGTAGCTCAGAGGTAGAATGACCCTGGCTTCCATCTGCAGTACTGCAGAGAGAGAGAGAGAAAGAGAGAGAGAGAGAGAGAGAGAGAGAGAGAGAGAGAGAGAGAGAGAGACAGCAAACTAGATGAAGGAGGAATAACCTATCATACTGTTCACAGTAAACTTCTAAAAATTAACTCAGTACACTCTAAGCTAACAATGAAAACACGGTATAGTAAATGCATAGGTCAGTAACAATTCTGGACAGTATTGTGTACTGTCCAGAATTTTATATGCTATATGTATTTTTATGGAGATGAGGTCCTGCTAAATTGCCCAGGCTGGCCTCAAAATAGCAATAGTTCCACCCGAGGCTCCCAAGTAGCTGGAATTCCAGGTGCACACACCATGCCTTTCTTATGCTATACTTTCCTACAACTGATAAAGCACTTGGTCTATTTATACCAGCAGCACCACACACCCTATCACATTATGAGGCCTATCACATTATGAGGCCCTATCACATTATGAGGCCGGAGCATCACCAGGTGATAGGAATATTTTCCGCTCCATTATAATCTTATGGAGCATGGATGTATATGGGGTCCTTCTTTGACTGAAATGTCATTGTGTGGCATGTGAGTATAAACATAAATAATAATTTTTTGCGGTACTGGAGATTGAACCCAGGGGTGTTCTACCTCAGAGTATACCTCCAACCTATTTTTCTTTTTTTGAAACAGTCTCGCTAATTTACTGAGGCTGGCCTGGAACCTGCAATCCTCCTGTCTCGGGCTCCCAAGTAGTGGGATAACAGGCATGCACCATCACACCCAGTTATAATTTTTTTTTTTTTTTTTTGCGGTACTGGGGATGGAACCCAGGGACATTCTACCTCCAAGCTACACCCAAGCCTTTTTTTATTATTTATTTATTTATTTATTTATTTATTTATTTATTTTTTTTTGGTGGTACTGGGGTTCCTGGAAGCCCTTCTACCTCCGGGCTACACTCCCAGACCTATTTTTACATTTTTATTTGGAAACAGGGTCTCCTAAGCCAGCGCGCACAGCTGGCTTCTAACCTGCGCGATCCTCCTGTCTCTGCCTCCCAAGCGCGGGGATTACAAGCGTGCGCCACCACGCCCGGCCTTTATTATTTATTTTTGAAACAGGGTCTCACTGAGTTGCAAAGGGCCTCACTAAGTAGCTGAGGCAGCCTGAGAACCGCGATCCTCCTGTCTCAGCCTCCCAAGTACTGGGATTACAAGTGTGCACTACCACTCCCGGCTTTATAAGTAATATCCTTAAGGTCCACCTGGAGCCGGGTGTGGTGGCACATACTTGTAATCCCAGTACTTGGGAGGCTGCGACAGAAGGATCACAGGTTGAAAGCCAGCCTCAGCAAGTAGTGAGACTCTCATCGACTCATCATCCTAGTGAGACCCTGTTTCAAAATAAGAAATAAAATAGGTCTGGGGGCCTGGGTATGGTGGCACACGCTTGTAATCCCTGCGCTTGGGAGGCTGAGACAGGAGGATTGCACAGGTTCGAAGCCAGCCTCAGCTACTTAGTGAGGTTCTCCGCAACTTAGTGAGACCTTATTTTCAAATAAAGTAAAAATAGGTCTGGGGGTATAGCCTGGAGGTAGAAAAGCCCCTGGGTTCCATCTCCAGTACCACAGAGGTAGAATACTCCTGAGTTCAATCCCCAATACTACATAAACACAAGAAGGCCACCTGGAAGCTAAGCTCTTCCCGGAGCCTAACTGGTCCCAGCTTTGCTTACATCCAACAGTCTATTCTCATTGCAAAATGAGCCCTTTCGACGTGTCAGGTGGTGGCTTCCCATCTCAGAGTAAAGCCAAAGGCCTGGAATGCCCTAGAGACCCCCACCTTTGCCCGCTCCTGCCGATCTGATCCTACTGGGCCCCAGCCGCCGGCCTCCTTGATGCTTCCTCAACGTATCCCAGCTCTATTTTTATTTTTTATTTTGAAACAGAGACTCGGTAAGTTGCCCAGACTGACCCTGAATCTATGATTCTCTGCTCTCAGCCTCCCAAGTACTGAGATTATAAGTGTGTGGAACCACGCCCAGCAACCCTAGCAGGTTCTTTTAAGTTTTTTTTTTTTGTTTGTTTGTTTTTGTTTTTTTTGCAGTACTGGGGATGGAACCCAGGGGCATTCTACCTACAAGCTACACCCCAGCCCTATTTTTTTTAATCTTCCTATTTTTTGAAACAGGGTCTTTCTGAGTTGTGAAGGGTCTTGCTAAGTAGCTGAGGCTGTCTGCAAACCACAATTCTCAGGTCTCAGCCTTCCAAATGCTGGGATTACAAGTGTGCGCCACCACGCCCGGCTAATGTTATTATTTAAAGTAATAGTTCAGCTGGGCGTGGTGGCGCATGCTTGCAATCCCCGAGCTTGGGAGGCAGAGACAGGAGGATCTTTTGCGCAGGTTCAAAGCCAGCCTCCCTGGCTTAAGAGACCCTGTTTCCAAATAAAATATAAAATAGGTCTGGGAGTGTAGCCCGGAGGTAGAAGGGTTCCATCCTCAGTACCACCAATAAATAAATAAATAAATATATAAAATAAAATAATAGTTCAAATAAGCCGGGTGTGGTGGCGCACGCTTGTCATCCCAGAGCTTGGGAGGCTGAGACAAGAGGATCGCACAGGTTCGAAGCCAGCCTCAGCTACTTAGTGAGGCTCTCAGCAACTTACTAAGATCTTGTTTCCAAATAAAACATAAAATAGGTCTAGGAGTGTAGCCCAGAGGTAGAAAGTCCCTGGGTTCCACCCCCAGTATCACAAAAAAAGAACAAAAAATAGGGCAGGGGGTGTATCTCAGCAGTAGAATGCCCCTTGGGTTTAATCCCCAGTTCTGAAAAAAAAAGTTCAAATAACAGATGTAGATTTATCTGCAGGCACATTTCAACAACATACATACATTTGAATATGTTGCAATACATGCAATTTATATACATATACAAATATTTGCAGCATACATCTTATAAACATTCTGGAGACTTTCTTCTTCGTGTGTGTGTGTGTGTGTGTGTGTGTGTGTGTGTGTGTGTGTTACTGGGGATTGAACCCAGGGGCTTTTCTACCTCTGAGCTATATCCCCAGAACTATTTTATTTCTTATTTGGAAACAGGGTCTCACTAAGTTGCAGAGAATGTTGCTGAGTTGCTGAGGCTGGCTGCGAACCTGCAGTCCTCCTTGTCTCATCCTCCCAAGTATTAGGATTCTCGGCATGCCCCACTGTGCCCTGCTTCCAGAGACATTTTTATTGTAGCAGTTGACACTATCAAACCATCAGCCACATGGCTGGCTCGAAAACTCTGATTTATAGCAGAATCATCTTGGGAGCTTGTTAGATATAAATACATCGTGGCTGTGTTCCTTGAGAGTTTGATTCAGGGGGTTTGTAGTGGGGCCCCCGGCAGCTCTGTTTTTGAGCAGCTTCAGGGATGATACTGATGGTTACAACATATGCAACCCCTGAAGCATATTATGAACAACTTGAGTAAAGGGACCTGTCTGTCTTGGAATCATCATGCCCGAGGTGGCAGAGAGCAGGGAAGGCAGGGAGCAGCGCCGTGACGACTGCCTATTGATTCGCTGACCAACCATATCAGCTTTGACTCCAAAAAATAGGCAATATTTATGGGTGACACTATCCAATTTAAAAATAACAACAACATGGGGTTTCTTTTAGGACTTCATTAAAATCCAACATTAAGCTGGGCATGGTGGCGGGAGGGGGAGACAGGAGGATCGCAGGTTTGCAGCCAGCCTCAGCTACTTAAGAGGCCTTCCGTAACTTAGTGAGAACCTGTTTCAAAATAATGAGTAAAAATAGGGCTGAGAGTGTAGCTCAGAGGTAGAATGCCCCTAGCTTTCGTCTCCAGTACCACACACACACCAAAATCATACTGGACAGAAATGGATTTCAGGTCCATCAATGTTCTATTTCAAACAGTACAAAACTAGGCCAGGCTGTATCTCCCCCCTTTTTGAATATGCACCTGAGCAATTGGGTATAACTTCTACATGACCGAGATAATGGCCTCCCGATAGACTGCAAAAATAAATAAAACAAACATCCTGTTTACGCCAATACAGGGCTCTATTTTCATATCCCACGAGTGACCTCAAGAAGCAGCTGAACATGCTGACCAGTTATTGTCTAAACATTAATTACACCCAAAGCTGCACTGTTGTACTCGAGTCTTGGCAAATGCACTCTGACAGCCAGATGGAGGACTCTGGGCGGCGGCGTCCATGGCTGAATTCACTGCGCTCTCTGGGAGTGCCCGCCACCGCTAACCTATCCTGGCAGCTCACTGTGCTCCAAATGGAATACCCTGCAGGAGAGAAGAAATAGCATAGGGGTTGAACTGTGGAGCCTAACGGATTTGGATTCCAATCTCAGCTCCGCTGCTGCTTGCTGGGAGACACTCCAGCTCTCCAAACATCCATGGCCTGGACTTTCAAATAGGATGAAGTTTTGAGAATCAAATCTGATAATCCCTATGAGCACAGGGTAATGCTCAATCTCAATAATGTTAAAATAGGGCTGGGGTATAACTCAGAGGTAGGATGTCCCTGGATTCAATCCCCAACAGTGTGCTCGCGCACACACACACACACACACACACACACACACACACACAAATTTGTGGAGTAATATTTACATCTACTGTAGCAATAGTAGAAGTCATAGTAGCATATTTATCACTCCTTTTTTTTATTCTTTCTTATGAGGCAGAGGTGTGTGTTTGGTGATTCTTATCTTTTAAAAATAATTTTAGGGAGAAACTTTCTCTGCTATAAATTTTAATCCCTTGACCTGTATTTAAATAACATGAACTTTTTTTTTTTTGGTGGTACTGGGGTTCTAGGAAACCCCTCTTCCTGCTACACTCCCAGACCTATTTTATATTTTTATTTGGATACAGGGTCTCTTAAATCAGCGAGGCTGGCATCGAACCAGCGTGATCCTTCTGTCTCCGCCTCCCAAGCGCAGGGATTATAAGCGTGCGCCACCACGCCCGGCTAAAATGAACTTTTAAAGTGGAAAGAATGTATTTTACAAGGGGATAGTCTTAATTCACTAAAATAATGCCAGCAAGGTACACTTGCACAGAAAAATTTTCAAATCATTATTGGCTACTTGCTTTAAAAATTATGCCGGTCGTGGTGGCGCACGCTTGTAATCCCCGCGCTTGGGAGGCGAAGACAGGAGGATCGCGCGGGTTCGGAGCCAGCCCCGCTGGCTTAAGAGACCCTGTTTCCAAATAAAAAAATATATATATATAAATAGGTCTGGGAGTGTAGCCCGGAGGTAGAAGGGCTTCCAGGAACCCCAGAACCACCAAAAAATAAAAAATAAAAAATAAATTCAGGTATGATCATTTCCTTGCAAAACCATGACAGTTGTAGTATCTGTTGCTGCCTAAGGTTGAGAAATAGAGTACCTTCAGTTATCCCAGTTTCTTGTCTTTTAATAAATATTTTCTGCCAAACACCAAGTATTTCCAACATATACCTACCTGTCCATGTACTTGTCCCAACCATTGGAGTTTCATGAGCAAAGCACTTCACCTGGGGGGGTCCCTGCAAAAAACCTATTTGGAGATGTAGGGCTCTGCAATTAATATGGCAGGCTTTTTCAACTAATTTTAAGCACATATATTTTTTCTTAAGCCTATATATATATAATTTGTACATATAGGAATATATATATATATATATTATATATATATATATATATATATATATATATATATATATACTTTTTTAGTAAATAGGATTGAACCTGGGACATTCTGCCTCTGAGCTATACCCCCAGCCTTCTTTACTTTTTATTTTGAAACAAGGTCTTGCTAGGTTGCATTAAGCCTCACTAAATTGTTGAGGCTGGTCTCCTTCTTGTGATCCTCCTGTTTCAGACTCCCAAGTAAAGAGATTACAGGTGTGTGCCACCATGCGCAGCTCACCTGAATCATTTTATTAATTGCATGCATGATATCAAGAGCCAGCCTTTCAACCAACAACACAAAATGCCTATTCTTTAAGAGCTCCCTGATTTTCCTTGGTATAAAATTTTCTGCCAATAAATTGGCTTGTGATACTTGGAAAAGACAATTTAAGACAAATGTCTCCTCGAATTAGGGTGCATACCCCCGAGGGTTGTGCAAAGCTTCTCTGAGAGGTATCCAAGCACAGAGGGCTTTGACGCGATCAGTGTTCAGAACCTCAACTTCTAACGGTACCCTTTCCTAAAATGAATAGGTCTGAGGGAGTCTCTATATCCCAAACCACCCATACCCCACCCGACAAAAGAGAGGCACCATCTCAACCTATGTTGTATTTTTTTTTTTTTTTGGTGGTACTGGGGTTCCTGGAAGCCCTTCTTCCTCCAGGCTACACTCCCAGACCTATTTTTATATTTTTGAAACAGGGTCTCTTATGCCAGCACGGCTGGCTTCGAACCTGCGCGATCCTCCTGTCTCCGCCTCCCAAGCGCGGGGATTACAAGCGTGCGCCACCACGCCCGGCACTATGTTGTATTTTAAGGGGTGAGGGGAATACCTTCAGGCCAAACCAAATGTAAACCTCGCTTAATAACCATCTAGAGCTCCACAAACCCATTAGAGCTTCCCAGCTTTCCTTGTCCTACACATATTTCCATTACAGGTGAAGTCTGGTGGGCTGGAGATGAGTGTGTGTGTGTGTGTGTGTGTGTGTGTGTGTGTGTGTGTGTGTTTTGCGGTACTGGAGATGGAACCCAGGGGCATTCTACCTCCAAGCTACACCCCAGCCCTATGTTTTATTCTTTATTTTGAAACAAGGTCTCACTAAGTTGCTGAGGGCCTCACTAAGTAGCTGAGGCTGGCCATAAACCTGCGATCCTCTTGTCTCAGGCTCCCAAGTACTGGGATTGTAAGCATGCACCGCCACACCTGGTGAATGCGGATTTTGACCTCACAACTTTACCTCCTCTTCTCCCAGCTCTTATCAGAAAAACATGGATCTTGGAGGATAAAGCCCAGGTATTCAAAGAAAAAGGAGCATTGGAAAGAAATATTGAATGCTAAAAATGGCCTTTTCATGTAGTTAAGGGTAAGCATTTTTCCAGCTATTCTCAACATTCATATTGAATCCTAAAAATGGCTTTTCTCTTGTAGTTAAGAGTAAGCATTTTTTCTCAGCTATTCACTTCAAAATCACTTTAATAAGCCAAAGCTGTATAAGCTGGTACTACTGCTTCTCAGAAATGTAACTGGAATATTTTCTGGAATTATCAAATTTTTTAAAGATACACTAGAATAAATGCATGGGTAAAACTCCATTAAGATGTATGACTACAATGCACCAATAAAAAATTTTAAAACGCATGCGTAGAATATTTACATGAGCTTTTCAGATTTCATATGCATTAATTTAAAAAGGAAGTTAAAATCTGTTTTATGAACTCATATTATAAAATATTCCATTTACAATAATCCTTATCCCACTTCATCTTCTAAAATGTTTATTTTCTACTCATAACAAAAAATAAAATCACCTACTTCCAAAGTGATTACTTTTAGTAATCTTTACATACATGGAGAAAGTTTAATCATGGTATTTAACAAAGATAATTATTTCTGATTTTTATATTTAATTTTATGTAATTATTCTCCAAAGCCAAATGCTAGAATTTACTACACAAACATGCACACACATACCAATATTTAGAGAAGGAATAACATGCCTTATAAATACCACATATTATCTATAAATTATATTGCATTACTGCAAATTAAGTACATTGATTTATTGTCTTGTTTATATTTATATTAGATTTCTATTATTTTAATCTCTACTCACTCTATTTATATAATACATTCCTTAATTTATTTCTCAGTAGTTTTTAGAAGACTTTTTGAAATATATTAATACATTTAAATTAAAAGGCCATTTTCTTGGTTTCTAGTAAGTTTGACGAGGAGGACTGGTTTTGCCAATTAGGTTAAAAAAGGAATGCCTTGCAAATTTAGTAAGCTAAAACTGTAGCCCCAAGGATTATTTTTAAATATTGGGCATTGAACCCAGATCTCGAACATGCTAGGCAAGTATTCCACGCTGAACTTCATCCTAGCCCTTTTTATAATTTTTGAGACAAGGTCTCACTAAGTTACCCAGGCTGGCCTTGAACTTGCGAACTTCCTACCTCAGACTTCCAATTACCTGGGACAAGAGGCCTGAACTAGTGTGCCTGGCGGTCCCAAGGTGTGTGTGTGTGTGTGTGTGTGTGTGTGTGTGTGTGGTACTAGGGATTGAACCCAGGGGCATTTTACCTCTGAGCTACACCCCCAGCTCTTTTTTTCCCTATGAAACAAGGTCTCAGTAGGTTACTGAGAGTTGTGCTAAGTTGCTGAGGCTGTCCTCAAACCTGTGATCCTCCAGTCTCAGCCTCTCAAGCACTGGGATTACAGGCATACACCACCATGTCTGGCTAACATTTTTTAAAATAAAGTTTTAAGAAAATGGCAAAATAATTTATTTTCAAAAAGTATCCAATTGATACAGAAGACCCTGGGTTCGATGTCAGCACTGCAAAAAAATTATTAGATTAGCAATGATGTAATGAAATTACCAAAATTTTCATTCCATGGAGACTTTCTGCATGTATATATATGGTTAAATAAGTTGCTTTCAAGTAAAATAGTAAAGGTTATAATTAAGAGTCATTTGATAAGTCTTGATATAGCCTTTTGTTATTATTCCCAGAAAGGGAGAGAGCAAACGATTCAGACAGCCTGGTAACAAATCCTTTTGCAGGTCAGATCATTTCCAACCCACTGCTTACAACTAATATGGAAGACCTTAACAAATCATCACTTGAGAAGCATTCAAATTACTTTTGTGTGTGTGTGGGGGGGTCCTGGGGATTGAACCCAGGGTCATGCTGCCTCTGAGCCACACCCCCAGCTCTATTTTATTTTTTTGCTTGGAAACAAGGTCTTACTAAGTTGCTGGGAGCCTTGCAAAATTGCAGAGACCGGCTATGAACCTGCGATCCTCCTGTCTCAGCTTCCCAAGTACTAGGATTACAGGCATGCATCACCATGCCTGGCTTAAAAGTACTTTTGATAGCAGTTATAATAAATTATTTTAGTGATTTGGGGCTTTAAATTACTTTTGATAACAGTTATAATAAATTATTTTAGTGATTTTGGGCAAATAACTCAGAAGGAATTCAAAGGATTGAAAGTCATCACTATAAGAAACTCCATCCATTCCCATTTACACATTTTTGTGGACAAAGTATTTCAGTACTTACATCTATAACAAGAAAAATAGGAAGCCAGCCTTCCTATTTTATTTCAGTTCTTATATCTATAACAAGAAAAATAAGTGGTGCATGCTTGTAAACCAAGTACTTGGGAGGCTGAGACAGGAGGATCGTGGTTCACAGCCAGCCTCAGCTACTTAGTGAGGCCCTCCACAACTTAATGAGACCCTGTTTCAAAATAAAAAATAAAAAATAGGCCTGGGGGTATAGCTTGAAGGTCGAATGCTCCTGGGTTCGATTCCCAGAACCAAAAAGAAAAAAGAAAAATAGGAATAAAGTTGATGCTAAACCCTGCTTCATGACCTCAATAAGTTATATTCATCCAAAGGTACGTTCACAAATATGGAGATCCTATTCATATCACTACGAGATACGTTGCTGATCAAATTTTGTTTATTTTGAATAATTATTTGTCAAAATGTGTAATGTGCTACTTTGGTTAGTTATGTGCTAATTTATATACATTTTTTGTTTCAGAGAAGTATAATAGAGTGATCACTAAAAGAGTTGCAAGCACTAAGTATCACATAAGGATAAATTATAGGAGAGAAAGAAATGAAAATATAAATTTGGCCAGGTGTGATGGCATGTGTTTGTAATCCCCAGTACTTGGGAGGCTAAGACAGGAAGATCACAGGTTCTCAGCCAGCCTCAGCTACTTAGTGAGGCCCTCTGCAACTTAGTGAGACCCTGTTTAAAAAAAATTATATATATATATATATATATATATATATATATATATATATATATAAAATAGGGTTGAGGGTTTAGCTCAGAGGTAGAATACCCCTGGATTCGATCCCCAGTATCACAAAAAAAAAAAAGAAAATGAAAGAAAATATAAATCTGAGGAAAAAAGAAATTTGTAAAATAAAAGTTGGTAGCAGATGTGGTGGTGCACCCCTATACCTCCGGTACTTGAGAGGCTGAGACAGGAGGATTTCAGCTTTGAAGCCAGCTTCAGTGACTTAGTGAGGCTCTACAATTTAGCAAGGCCCTGTTTCCAAATAAAAAAATTACAGAAGGCTGGAGTATAGCTCAGAAGTAAAATGCCTCTGGGTCCAATCCCCCACATCACACATGAAAGAGAAAGAAAGAAGGAAAGAAGGAAAGGAGGAAAGAAAGAAAGAGAAAAAAGAAAGAAGGGCTTGCTATATATTTTGTAAATGTATGATGACACGTTTCAAAGTTTTATAGTATTTAATTTATGTATGTACTGGGAATTGAACCCAGGGGCATTCTACCTCCTAGCTATATTCCCAGCCCTTTTAAGTTTTTATATTGAAACAGGGTCTCACTAAATTGCCGGGGCTGTCCTCTAATCTTGGATCCTCCTGTTTTGACCTCCCAAGTACTAGGATTATAGCCATGCACTACTGTGCCCAGATACAGATTGTTACCGTACTTAAATGCCATGGGATGCATGTAAGTGATTAACTAACACTTTTGTTTTAAAATGTCAATATTGCCCTTCTGGTTTCTGGTCTGGCATGTAAGGAGCCAGTCCATTCTAACAAGTAAAAAGGAGAGCTACCCAGGACTTGGAGGCCAAGGCAGGAGGGTCGCAGGTTCAAGGGCAGCCTCAGCAAGCAGTAACGTGCTCAGACACCTAGAGAGACCCTGTTTCAAAATACAAAATAAAAAGGGCTGGGAGTGTAGGTCAGAAGTCGAATGCCCCTGGGTTCAACCCCCAGTACCCCCCCCCACACACACAAGTCAATTCAAAATTTACCAACTCTTCATAAATTTTTCATAAAAATAAATGAGGTCACAGGGCAAATTGATGCCCCTCAAATTGGAGAGACAGACAGACAAAGAGAATCACTACTTACTGGAGCAGAAACTTCCGAGGGAGGTTTCTGGGTAGGAAAATTGAAACCAACAACTTGCTAGAGGCTCAGTGTAGACAAGAGTGAGGGCTTAAAACTCTAGGGGTACAGACAATTTTAACCATGACCTGCCTCAAACCAACGCCAAACCCAGGCTGCCAAAATGACCAAACCCGAGCCGGGCGCGGTGGGCACGCTTGGAATCCCAGCATTCGGGAGGCTGAGACCGGAGAATGGCGGTCCGCAGACAGCCTCAGCTACTCAGTGAGGCCCTCCGCAACTCAGTGAGACCCGGTTTCAAAATAAAGAATAAAAAAAATCGGGCAGGGGGTGTAGCTCAGATGTTGAATGCCCCTGGGTTCCATCCCCAGACCCGCAAAAAAAAAAAAAAAAAATGGCCAAACCCAGACACTGCAGAGGTCAGCCCAGGGCCCCAGGAACCCAGGACCAGACACCATGTGGGGTGTTTTCACAAGAACCATTTTTTCTGCTCAGGGCAAAGGGAAGTGAGCAAGGCCTGGGGCTTCTGCCTGCTTTGGGGTTCTTCTGCATGATTTACCTAGGAACCAGCTCCATTCACCATTTCATCTTCTGGGGAATAGCCACATGGTCACCATCCTTAGCAAAATCTGTGGAAGGCTTCCTCTTTTATATTTTTATAGTACTAGGGATTGAACTCAGAGATGCTATACCACTGAGCTACACTCCCAGTTCTTTTTTTTTTTTTTTTGCAGCACTAGGGATCGAACCCAGGGGCCTTCTACCTCCAAGGTACACCTTCTAGCACTATTTTTTATTCTTTATTTTGAAAAAGGGTCTCACTAAGTTGCAGAGGGCCTCACAAGTTGCTGAGGCTGGCCGTGAACCTGAGATCCTCCTGTCTCAGCCTCCCAAGTACTGGGATTACAAGCATGTGCTACCACAACTGGCTCCCCCCATTCTTTTTCATTTATTTTTTATTTTAAAATTTTTCCTGAGTACAAGGAATTGAACCCAGAGGCTGTCTATCACTGATCTACATCTCCACCCATTTAATTTTAAGATAGGGTCTTGCTAAATTGCTCAGGATGGCCTTTAATTTGTGATCTTCCTGTCTCAACCTCCCAAGTACTGGGATTACAAGCATGCACAGCCATGCTCAGCAGAAGCATTCCTCTGAAATATATAAAAACTACTTTAAACTTGCAAATCTGGGTGTGGTGGTGCATACCTGTAATCCCAGTACTTGGGAGGCTGAGACAGGAGGATCACAGGTTTGCAGCCAGCCTTAGCGACTTTGTGAGGCCCTCTGCAACTTAGACTCAGTTTCAAAATAAAGAATAAAAAACAGTGCTGTAGGTGTAGCTTGAAGGTAGAATGTCCCTGGGTTCAATCCCCGGTACCATAAAAATAAACAAACTTACAGAAGATAAAACATTTTTTTAAAAAACAAATACACATTGGGAGTGGTGGCACATGCCTATAATCCCAGTACTTGGGAGGTAGAGACAGGAGGATCACAGGTTTGAGGCCAGCCTCAGCAACTCTGCAAGGCCCTTGGCAAACTTAGAAAGACACTGCTTCCAAATAAAAAATTAAATAGGTAGAATGCTTTCAGGTTCAATCCCCACTACAAAACAAAAGCAAAAAACAAAAACACCAGTCTCTTACCAGTACCTTTTTCCCCCACAGTAGAAGTCTAAAAGTGGATGGTGCCCAGATTATATAGTGCCACAAAAACTGATTGCAGTGAATGAATTCTGCTTCTAGAAGTGACATGCAACTCTCCCTAGCAAGGTACTATCCTCTTAACCCAAATAGAAATAGGCAGACCTCCTAGAGGAGGAAAATTTCAGTCCACATCTAACATCCTTCTTTTTCCATAGGGTTAGGAAGTCAGTCAGTCCCTTCGCTGTGAACCAAGATGATCAGGAAACAGAAATCTCTTTAACACACTGCACATAAATTCAACTAACCAGGGCTATCTTAAGCCACTACTGTTAGCGTACTACTGTCCTAAGTTATGTGGGTCTCACAAAGGAAATAAACAATGACCTTACTTGCCTTTAATCATCCAAACCCCCTTCAGTTCTTCAGTACTTGAAATCAGAATAATATTACATATCTCTGAGCCCCCTAGAAAACTTTAGAAACAAATTGGATCGTGCCTCCGATACCATTAGAAAGGCATTAGTAGAAAGCATGACCCTGTTGCCCTGGGTGGTGTGATTACCCTCCCACCAGGGTCAGTGGTCCCCAATCACATGATGTCGTTTCCCCCTGTGATTTTTAAAATGGCATTTTAAATTCCAGGCAGCGAACAAGTGAGCCGTTATGGGTTGAGTTGAAAACATCTGCAGTGTCAGATTTTACTGATGGGATTCTGAGAGGGGCCCTTTTCACGAAGCATACGATAAGGGAGGTTTCTGGATGAAGAGAAAATGGACTTCTTACCTCCTACCAACAAGTAGCTGTTGGGAAACAGTGTTTTTGCTTGCATAAGTGCCCTGGCGTGACCTGAGTGGAAGAGGTCAAATATGCCATCCGCATATACTCTGACAGGCCTGTCAACTGTGAAAGAAAGAAAACGCCGTTAGCGGAACTGCAGACTAAGGAATCCGCTTACCTCCCATTCGTAGAGCGCTCTAAGAAAGTTTACCTAGATAAGGCACAATCTGTAGGTACCGTTAGTCTCCCATTAGCGCGTGCAATTGATTCTAAAAACGGGTTCTGCTGAAGACATCAGAGTGGAGCAAAATCATAACTAAGAGAAAACTGGAACGCACAGGTTGCCAACAGGAGAGATGAGCGCAGGAGCAGAGCCCTGGGGAGTGCTTTTTTATTTTTAACCCAAGGACATTCTACCTCTGAACTATACCTCCAACCATTTTTAATTTTTTATTTTGAAAAAGGGTCTTGGTAAGTTGCTGAGGCTGGCCTACAATCCTGCTGTCTTAGTCTCCCTAGTATGGGGACTGTAGGCGTGTGCCACCAGGCCAGGCTGGGGGTGAGGGGCAGGTTCTTTTGATCCAGAGTGGAAATTATATGTTGGAGCGGGAGGAGTGAGCCAGGTGGGAACACTAAGACTTGAATAGCCAAGGTGCTCAACAGAAAGAACAAATGACAATGTCTTTGAGTCTGGAAGTCTTGAATGTAGACCCCAAGTCCTGTTCTCCAAGGCATTGTCTACTATTCATACATTATTACGCATAAACATAGCTCAATCCATTTTTTGTGTGGTGCTGGGAGCGGAACCTAGGGGCATCCTCCTTCTGAGCTACACCCGCAGTCCTATTTTTTTTCTTTAGAAACATGGTCTCACTAAGTTGTGGAGGGCCTCTCCAAGTTGCTGAGGCTGACCTCTAACCTGCGATTCTCTTGTCTCAGCCTCCCAAGTACTGGGATTACAGATACGGACCACCACTCCCAACTTCGAATCTTGCTGGTAGCCAGAATCGAGCCATGGTACCGGTGTTTGCCACAAAAATTGGCAAATGCTACAAAGCAGGGCTTATGTCCCCGTGGAACATATACCAGGTTCTCCTTGTACAAGGTCACTCCCCAAACTCTTCAGTATCCTAAGTGATGAGGGACCTGGGCCCCAAAGGGAGGAGACCCACGGTGTACATGATGCATATAAGGGCGGTACATCATCTTGGAGGTAAGACACCAACACAGCAGTCTTCCACAGTTCTGCAGAACACTATCGCTGAGCCAGGCCAAGGAGCCATCCCCTTGAAGCCAGAAAGGAGAGTTTGGGAATAGAGTTCCATCCATTCGGTAGATAAAGCAAGCCACAAGTTGGGAGGGAAGAGGATGTCGCTCCGTTATACCCCATTCTGGTAGTCTGGAAGACACCTGTTACATTTGTTGAACTACATATATAAATTACATATTAAATTAAATATATTGCCAACTTTTATACCTCTCTCTACTTTCAAAAAAGAAAAACTAGCCGGGCGTGGTGGCGCACGCTTGTAATCCCCACACTTGGGAGGCGGAGACAGGAGAATCGCGCTGGTTCGAAGCCAGCCTCGCTGGCTTAAGAGACCCTGTTTCCAAATAAAAAAATGTAAAATAGGTCTGGGAGTGTAGCCCGGAGGTAGAAGAGCTTCCAGGAACCCCAGTACCACCAAAAAAAAAAAAAAAAAAAAAGAACTAGAAAGTGAAAATCTAAGAACATCCAAACATGATGACAGGGAAAAGAAGTCGTTTCTCACATTTAAGTGCTCTTCTTCAAAGCACATCTGTCACCTCTTCTCCATGGTTACAAATAACAGACATTTTAATCTATAAGAAAGGGGACCAATATGGCCAAAACGGTGTTCTTTGACAAAGGAATATGAGAATCTAGGTGCGGTGGCAAGCACCTGTAGTCCCAGGTATTTGAGAGGCTGAGGCAGGAAGATTGCTTGAATCCAGGAATTTAAGACTGCCTGGCAACATAGCAGGGCCCCATCTCAAAGAAAAGAAAGAAGCCGGGCGTGGTGGTGCACACCTGCAATCCTAGTACTTGGAGGCCGAGACAGGAGGACTGCAGGTTCACCGCCAGGCGCGGCAACTTAGTGAGGTCCTCCACAGCTTGGTGAGACACGGTTTCAAAATCCAAATAAAATAGGGCTGGGGGTGTAGCTCAGAGGTAGAATGCCCCTGGGTTCCACCTCCAGTACCAAAAAATGCATGTATTACATTGATGTTATAAAATAAAAATTTATTATAATTATTAACATATTGATTTATACAAATTAATGGGACTTAATGGAATTTTCCAAACATCGCGCATTCATTCTTCCTCTCTCTCTTCTCCACCCCCTTCTCAGTCCCAGATTGTGTTTATTATTTTTGGTTTCCACATAGGAGGGGAAAATGCAATTTTTGTCTTTCTGCAATTTTTTTCAAAAGAAATAAATCAATGCAAACTTCCATTGAATGATTTTTAGGGATTTAGATTTAAAATTGGGATAATTTCTTGATGCAATTCAACCTCATTAATTTAGAACACAAAAGGATATTACATTAATAGATTCAGATGGTACAATGTTTCTAATAAATTAAATTTCTCTAATAAAAAATATCGGGAGACTTCATGTCAGATTAGGAACTGCAACTATTTTCAATTATACCCTATTCTGAGCAAACAGAATTGCCTTCACAGGATTATACTGTATTCTAAATAAGGCACAGTAAACAGAAAGTGCTTTGAAATAACAAACTGTCTAATGAGGGCTCCTTGGTTTCAATGCTCTTATTCAATTTGAATTCAATTGAAGAAAATTTGTTTTAAGATATAAGCCCCACAGAAAAGCAGATGGCAGTTTTGTAGAACTTTTCGTTAATGATTCAGAGGTGATCAGGATAAATGGATTCAGGAAGTAGGGAGGAAAGAAAAGTAAAGAAAGATGACATAATTACTGAGAAAAAAAGGACATTTGGTAAATTTGAAGAGTATTTGCAGAGTTGATTTTGCAGTCAGCTCACTTTTTTAAATTGTAGTGTGTCAGCAATTTCTAGACTCTGGAAAACTATACAAGGCCAAAAAAAAAGAGAGAGAGAGAGACAGACAGACAGACACACACACACACACACACACACACACACACACACACAGAAACACATACACTCTTGGCCTTGCAGATTGCAAGAAAATGAAGACATAGCAGTTTCTTGTACTGTGTGGACATCATTCGCCTGTCGTGTTCACACAGCGTCCATTCTTCAGCTCTGCACCTGAACATGTTTTCACTTAGCTCCATGGCCTGCGAAGGACCCTGCTTCACAGGGCAGCCCCTTGTGATGGACAACGCAAGGGTTTGAGATGAAAGGAACTCGAAGTCGAATCCTATTTCTACCCAGTGAGTTCAGACCTTCGACAAGTTACTTTTCTCGTTTGCCTCCTTTGTCGAGAGGACCTGGTGACACCCACCTCACATGTTTTTGTAAGGATGGATTGAGTTGGAGTACAGGGCATTGCATCAAGCAGATGTATAGTAAATTCTACTTCCTTGTCCTTTCCCTAAAACAAAGTCTTTTTCTGCTAGGACCTGAGGCTCATCATTTAACTTTCAGTCAATCTCTTTTCTTCACAACCCCCTTGCTTTGGTTAAGATCTTAAATGTCCCTCAAAAGCTCATGTTTTGAAGGCTTGGTCCCCGGCGGCTGGCACCATTGGGAGGCAGTAGCACCTTTAAGAGGCGGGCCTGGCTGGAGGAAGTTAGGTCATTGGAGGCGGGCCCTAGACAGGCATATAGGAAGCCCCGCCCCTTCCCCAGCTTGTTCTTGCCTCCTGGCCGCCGTGATGCTACCAGCTTTTTTTCCACCATAGCAAGGCAACTCGTCGTGATGTTTGCCTCCATCAAAGGCCTGAAGCAACAGGGCCAGGAGACAAGGACTGAAACAATGAGCCAAGACAAACCTTTCCTCTTTCTAAGATGTTTATCTCCGATATTTTGTGGTAGCAACAGGAAGCTAACAACACACCTGTACTTTTTTCTGGCACCCCTTTGGGTTTATTGCTGGGTCAGTATTTCTCAGCTTGTGGTCGCTAGGCCGCCAACTTAACAAAATCACTTGGGCCGTGTGTTAAAATGCAGATGCCCAGGCCGTATCACGGACTGGAGGGATTCTACTTTAACAAGCTTACCAGGTGGTTCCTTTTATTTAATTGGTGCAAAATAGTTATACAGAACAGTGGGTTTCATTGTGGCATATCTGTACGTGAACGTGGCATAATTTGATCGCTTTCCCTAAAACCTCCCTCCCCTCCCTTAATCCCCTTCCTCTACCCTATTCTCCAGTTTTCATGAGATCTTTTTTTTTTTCTTTTCTCTCCAACTTTAACATATGAAAGAAAACCTATGACCCTTGACTTTGAGTCTGACCAGATGACATGCTAGAATCAAGGAAAAACTGCTCTGAGCTGCTTCTCCAGGCCTCTTCTGCCTTTCTCAAACGAAGCTCGTGAAAAACCCACTAACTTTGCTCACTCCCCTCACTTCACTCTTCTAAAGCTGTGTGTGTGTGTGTGAGAGAGAGAGAGAGAGACAGACAGACAGACAGACTGGGGATTGAACCCAGGGGCATTCTACCACCGAGCTATACCTCCAGCCCTATTTTTTTAAATTTGGAAACAGGGTCTCACTAGGTTGAGAGTCTCACTGCTTTCTGAGGTTGTCCTCGAATCTGGGATCCTCCTGCTTCCCACATAACTGGCATGAACCACCACGCCTGGCTTAAAGGCTCTTCTTAAAGAAGCAAAGCACCACTGCGAAGAGGTCAAGCTCTAACACACGCAGGCTGGAGATCCAATCTCCCTTCAGAACATGGGCGTGCTCCGCGGTGCCGCAGGACCACCTGGGAACTGGTCAGAGATGCAGCTCCTTGAGCCCCACCCCAGCTGAAGAGGATCAGAAATGCCAGGGGTGCCGCCCAGCCAGCTGAGTCCCCCGGCTGATTCTGATGCAGGTGGGTCTGAGAAACGTTGCCCCTTGCCAGCTGATGACCCCGTGCAGGTCCTACCATGCCTCAGCCTTCACTCCCCCATCTGTGAAATACTAAAAGTACTGACCAGATAGTGTTGTGATAGTGAAATGACTCGATCCTTAAAACCATAGTACATCGTGCTTACTATTAAGCAAACTATCCTTTGTCCCATGGATTCTTCTGGCGTTCGGGTTGTTGCTGTTGCTGTTTATTTTGTCTGCAGTGGCGTATGTGATCAGACGTGGCTCAAAGATGACCTGCCCAGCCAGTCTTATTTGTCACTCCATCCTAATCAACTGGCAGGATATTCATTTACTCCCACACAGCTCCCTACCTCTGTGCCTTTGCTGCTTCCTTTCCACCCTCCCGGAATTCCTTTGCATCTTTGCCCACCTAGACTAAGTCTTCTCCCCAAAGTATCAGCACTGTTCTGCTCCCTCCCCGAAGTCTTGCCTGACCACCCCAGGCCAGATGCCCTTCTCTGAACCGTCAGTCATCATGTGTGTTGCAGGACTTAACCCCCAAGCACATGTCGGCACGCTACTCATGGCTTGTGTGGCGGGAGATGGGGAGATTAGACTCAGGTGTGTTCTACTTGTTTAGTTCCAGCCTATTTATTTATTTATGGTGGTACTGGGGTTCCTGGAAGCCCTTCTACCTCCGGGCTACACTCCCAGACCTATTTTTTTATATTTTTGAAACAAGGTCTCTTAAACCAGCGCGGCTGGCTTCTGTCTTCGCCTCCCAAGCGCGGGGATTACAAGCGTGCGCCACCACGCCCGGCATAGTTCCAGCCCTTTTTAGTTTTGCTTTCAAACAGAGTCTCACTAGGTTCCTGGGAGTCTTGCTAAGTTGCTAAGGCTGGTCCCAAACCTGTGATCCTCCTGTCTCAGCCTCCCAGGTACCGGGATTACAGGGGTGCACCGCCATGCCTGGCTTACTAGTGGTTTTTTATTTCATATATAATTGTCTCTTTATCATAAAAGCCCTTGGGAAACAAATCGGTCCTTATGCTTTTTTAATCTCTTCACTACCCATCCTCTGGTGTAGGTTAAAGAAGAAAAACAGGAATGAATGAACAAACTTCTGTAGCAGCATCCAGTCTATTAAAGGCACATTAAAAAAATTTTTAAAGCGGACTTTTGAGTATAGTAATAATTATAGTGGTTTAGCTGCATAAAAGCTTTCATAGCCTCAAAAAT
The DNA here is from genome assembly GCF_963383645.1 of Muscardinus avellanarius. Classification (NCBI taxonomy): domain Eukaryota; kingdom Metazoa; phylum Chordata; class Mammalia; order Rodentia; family Gliridae; genus Muscardinus; species Muscardinus avellanarius. Next base: position 18,487,198 of record NC_137792.1, read on the forward strand.
GCTTGTTCTTTTAACTGAATCTAACCGTCACAAAACCCTTGCGGAGCAGGCATTGTTGTCCCTGTTTGGCAACAGACTCAAGAGGCCTTTCATGACTTGCCCGTGTAGAACTAGTCAGTGGCAGAGCTAGGGCGCAGAGTCACCGGCTCTGCTGCATCTTTTACTTGGCTACTTTGGTTAGTCTCGGTTATTGCTCCTTTTGCGTAGTCCTGGGGATTGAACCCAGGGGTATTCTACCTCTGAACTATATCCCCAGCCCTTTTTAATTTGAATTTGAAATAGGGCCTCACTAAGTTACCAAACACTGGCCTCAAACGTGCGATCCTCTTGTGTCCGATTACAGGCATGCACCACCAAGCCCCATTGAGGTTATTGATTACTCTTAAGGTTTCCCAGTCTTACATTGTGCTATAGTTTCTACATTCAACTTCTGGTTGAAAGCAAGTGCTGCGCAAACGTGGCGGGCCTTGCTGATACTCCGAATGTCAAGGCAGGGCCACGTGGGGAAAGGGAAGCACAGCCTCACCTGGTGTTCCTAGGCGGGCCTGAGCAATGGTCAGTTTCTCATGGGGCGCTTGGCACTGGCAGCTGATTTCATCTGCAAATGGAGCAGGTGCAGTCAAGGTCTGAAAGGGAAGAAAGACAAAGGGAATATAGGCTGACAGATGCTCCTTCAGCACTAGCTGCCCCTGAAAGTTTTATTTCTGTTGACAACACAGGTAAGGAGAAGTCGAATATATCTGCTGAGTCTCTCAGAGAAATACGGTACTGCTAGAAGAAATAAAGTCAGGGCAGTGTCACTGAACACCCGCCCCCGCGCCACGTTTCTCACTAATGATTCAGAAATAATAAGAAATATCCAATGTCCACCATGCACCAAGTACCAGATGAGGCACTCCACATCTGTTAGCTCTTTTATTATTTTTATATAAACCCAGAAAAAATCAGATGCTTACATACTAGTTCTAATTATGCCAAGCCCTGCCCGGTTTTCAATGCTTCACACATATTGCTTCCCAACAACCTTGAAATATGCATTATTTTGTTGTTGTTGTTGTTGTTGTTGTTGTTGTTATACTGGAGATTGAACCCAGAGGCATTCTCCCTCTGAGATATACCTCCAGTCCTATTTTATTCTTAATTTTGAAAAATGGTCTCACCAAATTGCTGAGGCTGGTTGCCAGCCTGCAATCCTCCTATCTCAGCCTTCCAAGTACTGGGATTACAGGTGTGTGCCACCATGCCCAGCTGAGGTATGCACGATTTTGCCAGGGATAGTGGTATATGTCTGTAATCTCAGTGCTTGAAACTGAGACAGGAGGATGACAGGTTTGAAGCCTCAGCCTCAGCAACCTAGAAAGACCCTATTTCCAAATAAATATACAATAGGGCTGGGCATGTAGTTTGGAAGTAGAATGCCCTGGGCTCAATCTCCAGCACCACAAAAAGGAAAATGAAAAAAAGTGCGCTATATTATTAAGTTCACCTTTTAGGTCAGAGGCAGAGCTAATTAACAATCCCCCTGTAAAATCATACTGTTGAAAGTGGCAGAAACAGGATTTGGACTCGGCCTGCTTCCTAAATACACAATGATTTTTGTGTGTGTGGTACTGTGGATGGAACCCAGGGGCATTCTACCTCCAAGCTACACCCCCAGCCCTAATTTTATCTTTGTTTTTTGGGGTTTGAAACAGAGTCTCACTAAGTTTCAGAGGACCTCACTAACTTGTTGAGGCTGGCCGCAAACCTGCGACCCTCTTGTCTTAGCCTCCTAAGTACTTGGATTATAAATGTGTGCCGCCACACCCGACCACAATGATTCTTTTTTTTTTTTTTTTTTTTGGCACTGGGATTCCTGGAAACCCTTCTACCTCTGGGCTACACTCCCAGACCAATTTTTTAATATATATTTATTTGGAAAGAGGGTCTCTTAAGCCAGCAAGGCTGGCTTCGAACCAGCGCGATCCTCCTGTCTCAGCCTCCCAAGTGCAGGGATTACAAGCGTGCACCACGATGCCCAACCACAATGATTCTTAATGACATAACTAAGTTTTTCACCCAGAGATGGTTTAGAACCCTAACTTTCTGAAAGCCAATCATGACCCATTTAGTTAATTTTACAACAGCCCAGTTTTATGAGCTACACAATATACATCATGGCCCAACACACCCCTGCTATAGAATTTACTTTTTCTTTTTGTGGTACTAGGGATTGAACCCAGGGGCAGTCTACCTCAAAACTACAGCAGCCTCAGTCCTATTTTATTTTGAAAGGGGGTGTTGCTAGGCTTCTGGGAGTCTCATTAAATGCTGAGGCTGGAACCTGTGATTCTCCTCTCTCAGCCTCCTACATATTGGGATTAGAGATGTGGGCCACCACACTGAGTTGTTTTTATTTTTATTTTGATAGGGTCTTTGCTAAGTTACTGAAGCCAATCTCCAACTTGTGATCCTCCTGCCTCAGCCTCCTGAGTAGCTGAGATGATAGGTGTGTGCCACCAGAACCAGCATCTATTCAAATTTCTCATGTTATTTGTGTCCAGAAGTACTTAGCCTGCTGTAGAAGATTTCAAAATTTCCTCCTTGCACCTCAGAAAGTGATCTATTTATGAATTCAGTGTTTGATTCTTTCCCTTTCAAGATCCCAGAAGAGACCTGAGTCCAGCGTTAGGATTAGAGGTTTTATGTGCTCTAGGCATGAAACAGCTCTGGCCACCAATCCAGGCATCAGGCTAGGATGAACAAAGGCCTGTCATCTGCTCTGCCCTGACAGAAGAGTAACACGGTCAATGAAGCGTCTCTTTGCCCAGTGCCAGCGGGTTCTGTTATCTCTTTTAGGTCTCACAACACGTGATACTGTATGGATTGGGTGTTGTATGTATGGATACATATTTCTCTCCTTCTGTAGTATAAGGTAGTACTATGCCTATTTCACAGAAAAGGCAACAACATATCAGCAGTGTTAAGAAATATGATAGCCGGGTGTGCTGGCACATGCCTGTCATCCCAGTGCTTGGGAGGCTGAGACAGAAGGATCACAGTTTGAAGCTAGGCTCAGCAACTTAGGCTGTAAAAAACTTAGAGAGACACTGCTTCCAAATAATCGAATTTTAAAAAGGGGATTAGGGGTGTAAGTCAGAGATAAATGTCCCTGAGTTCAATCACACACACACACACACACACACACACACACACACACACACTAAATTGCCAGGTGTGGAGATGCACACCTGTAATCCCAGTACGTGATTGGGAGGCTGAGACAGGAGGATCACAGGTCCCAGGCCAGCCTCAGCAAATTAGCAAGACTCTGTTTCAAAATAAAAAAAAAAATAAAATATGGCTAGAGGTGTAGCTCAGAGGTAGAATGCTTCTGGGTTCCCCAGTACAAAAAAAAGTAAAATTAATATGCTAAATCTCTGGGTGTGGTGGCTCACGCCTGTAATCCCAGTACTTGAAAGGCTGAAACAGAAATTTCACAAATTTGAGGACAGCCTCAGCAACTTAATGAAACCCTTAGCAACTTAGCAAGAGCCTATTTCAGTATAGAAAATTAAAAAGGCTGAGGGTAGAATGCCCCCAGGGTTCAATCTCCAGTGGACAGAAAGAAAGGAAGAAAGAAAAGGAAGGAAGAGAGAAAGAAATGCTAAGTCATGCCTTTGGAAAGGCATAACGCCCAGCCTTGAACATTCCCAACCAACAGGGCAGTCTTCAGACATTTGGACTCACCCACACCCGGGGTGCTCGGCTGAAAGGAACATCATACTGGGAAGCTTGGCACGACATCTCCCGTATCTCCCACGCACAGGCCTGGCCAATCACAAGCCCTGACGTCTCTTCGGTGCAAAGGCCAAGGCCGTTATACAGGCCCTGAGAGGGCCGAAAAGCACAGCAATTCTGGCGGGCTGCAGATAACTGTTACTGTGGTAGCTTTGCCAGCCACCAATGGCTGGAGGCCCCGCCCCAGGCAGCTTAGGCTGGGGCTCTGGGGAGCGCTGTGCAAAAGATGTAGTCACTTGGAAGCCTGCCCAGGAAGTGGCCCTGCATTTTTTAGTCAGCCTCTTAAAATGAAAATCTCCCTCTCTCCAGACAAGGGAAGACAGAACAAGCCGTGTTTTTGTAAACAGGGTAAATGCAATCCAGGGCTGCCCATTTGTAGTCTTTGAACTGTGTCCTTACCACAGTCACCACTACATCATCTTTGGTATTTTTAAAGCTAAACTTGACTAGTCACTGTAAACATTACTCAGAGTGCTGCACAGATTGTTTCTTAGAGATGGAGACAGGTGCTTCTTAACTTGGGATGATTCGGCTAAAGAAGGACCCAGACATTAAAAAAAAAAATCTATTGGTGCATAATAATTACACACAATAGTGGGATTTGTTGTGACATCTACATGGCTGTGTAGTTGAACATAACATAACATGATCAGATTCATGCCCTACTATCTCCCCTCCTCTCTCCCGCACACCCCTTTCCTCTACCCTACGGGTCTCCCTTCTATTTTCATGTGATTCTTTTTTTCCTTTTTACTCTCTAGCTTCCACATATTAGAGAAGGCATCACACATTTGAACAGGAGCCATGACCCACTTCTGCCATTCATTTATTCAATCATTCATTCATTCATTCATTCAAATATGTTTGAGGCACTCTCTTAGTGTCTGAGCTTAGAAGCAGGGATAAGAGCAGTCCCTGTAGTGACAGGGACTGATCCATTCTCTGGCCCTGTGCCCTCTCCCCATGGTAGGATCCTCCTTCCTGGAAGGGGGAGGCCTGCCCCAGTTTTCTTTGGAGGTCTCCCAGTTGCCTGAGACTTTCCTAACCCCCGCCCCCTCTCCTTCAGGGCTCTGGAAACAGACCAGAACTTGGGATTCAGGATACCTGAGTCCATTTACGGTTCCTTTTCACATCTATAAAGGTGACTTCATAGGTTCTCTGGACCAGAGCAGCATTCGTAATGTGGCAAAGCAATGCAGTGAGAAGAACAGAGATTCCGTGCTCACAAAACCAGGGTTCAAATCCCCTTCGACAGGACTTAGTAGTGGTCTATTTTAATTCAGCTCTTCTGGTTAAAAGGAATTGACACCCACTAAAATTAGCTCAAGGGATGAAGGATTTATTTTAAGGCCACCCTGGCACAGGAAGAAAGGGGCACAGTGTGGCCCGAGAGCGCCAGCTGCTCTGCATGGAACTGGCTCGTTTCTGTCTGGGATTCTTTCTGCTCTGCTCCAGGTACCCTCCATCCTCCCAGAACATCAGTATCTCTGCTGGCTTCCACCACGCACAGCTCCAGCTTCAACATGGCTCGGCCTGCCTTTCTCAGTCTCTCTTAACACTAATGAGCAACTTTCGATTCCACCTTTTATCCCCAGCTCTTGCTGCTCCTGCCAATTTACCAATTTAAGGCAGAGCTGGGCGTGGTGGCGCACGCTTGTAATCCCAGGTTTTGGGAGGCTGAGACAGGAGGATACTGGTTCAAGGACAGCCTCAACTACATAGTGAGGCCTTCTGCAACTTAGACCTTGTTTCAAAATAAAGAATTAAAAAAAAATAACCGGGCGTGGTAGCACATACTTGTAATCCCTGTGCTTGGGAGGCTGAGACAGGAGGATCGCACAGGTTCAAAGCCAGCCTCAGCTACTTAGGCTCTCAGCAACTTAGACCCTGTTTCCAAATAAAGTAGAAAATAGGTCTGGGAGTATAGCCTGGAAGTAGAAAGCCCCTGGATTCCACCCCCAGTACCACCAAAAAAAAAAAAAAATAGACTGGGGGCGTAGCTCGGAGGTAGAAAGCCCTTGAGATCCATTTTCAGTATGGGGGAAAAAAAAATCCTAAGGCAGGGCGGCAGATGTAGCTCAGAGAAAGATAACTTGTCTAGCCTGCAAAAGACCCTGGGTTCCATCCCCAGGGACACACACATACACACCCCTGACAGGCCAATATTTTCTTTCCAAATCAAGCCATGACACCAGGATCAGTTGAAGTTGGGCCAGGTGCCCACCCGGGAACCCAACAGCTGTTGCAAGAAACATGAGTGGCCCACCACTGCCATTCTACCAGGAGCTATGAATGAGGTACGTGTGGTGAGAAATGGATTGAATTTTGTGTGCTTTTTGATGGTGGTACCTGGGGATTGAACTCAGTGGCATTCTACCTCTGAGTTACACCCTCAACCCTTTCTGAAACATCTGAAACAGAGTCTCATTAAGTTGCTGTGGGTGTCACTAAGTTGTTGAGGTTGCCTCAAACCTGCAATCCTGTTTCAGCTGCCAAGTACTGGGATTACAGGCATGTGCCGCCACGCCTGACTTATGTGCTATTCATTTATTTATTTATTTACTTATTTTTAGTGGTACTGGGGATTGAACCCAGAGACATTCTACCTCTGAAATACACCCCTATCTTATTTTATTTTTAATTATGAAACAGGGTCTGTTTAGGCTGATGAGAGTCTCACCACATGCTGAGGCTGTATTTGAACCTGCGATCCTCCTGTCTCAGCCTCCCAAGTACTGGTTTATAGGTGTGCACCACCATGTCTGGCTCTTGTGTGCTCTTTTTTTTGTGTGTGTGTGTGGTACTGAGGATGGAACCCAGGGGCATTCTACCTCCAAGCTACACCTCCTGTCCTATTTTTTATTCTTTATTTTGAAACCAGGTCTCACTGAGTTGCAGAGGGCCTCACTAAGTAGCTGAGGCTGTCGCGAACCACGATCCTCCGGTCTCAGCCTCCCAAATGCTGGGATTACAAGCGTGCCCACCACGCCCGGCTCTCGTGTGCTCTTAATACTAAGTTCCTTAACTTATTTGAACTTCAGCTTCATCTGTAAAGTGAATAATTGTCTTACATGGTTGTTGTGGAAACCAGAAATGATATGTATAATGTACTTGATAATAAATGGTAGCTATTGTCATTACAACCATTACTCATTGTTCTATAACATATATAATACATATTTTGATATAATAATAGATAATGTAGTTCTCCATAGAAATAAGCAGTTTGACTTATGGACTCTTCGGATACAATCCGAGTGAGTAAATTGGTTGGCAAATGAAACTAATCCTACATTAATGATCTAGGACCTTTTTATATACATGGACTGTGAATCTTTTTTCACATGAGCTAAAATAAATTACTATTTGGAGATCTTTTATGTGCTAGCCACAAAGATTTAGAGATGAGGTGTCGCCATTTTCTAGGAAAGGCGTATTCCAAAAGGTGTGAAGTCTGATAATTAAAGCAGAGATGGAGAAATTTGTAAAGCAACAATAGTAACTCAAAGGTGAAAAACAAAGTTTATGTGTACTGCGTTTTGGTCTTAATTATTGTGGGGAACAGGGAGAAACATAGAGATGGAGGAAACAGGGCCGAGAAGATGTCTGTGTGTGGTGCTGGGGCTTGAACTCAGGGCCTCAAGCATGCTAGGCAGGGGTGTACCACTGAGCGGGCACAGTGCCTTCTTAAGCGCATGAGCGCCTGTGGTGCAGATGTGCACATGTGAGCTTTTTCATTTTGTTTTTGTTTTTGTTTTATTGGTATTGGGAATTGAACCCAGGGGCATTCTATCTCCCCTCCCAAGACACATCCCTAACCCTTTTTATATTGAAACAGGGTCTTGCTACGTTTTGGAAAGTGGCTAAAACCTGCAGTCCTCCTGTGTTTGGAATGGGAAGTCTGCACAAATAAATGAGCCATGGCCTTACTTTCTAGAACATTGTCTTCCCAAACAAGGCAGAAGGGCCCTTGAGTTACATTCAGCAAGATCAAGTTAAGGCTCAGCTAGCGCCAACCAGCCCTGTGACTTGAGGCAATATTGTTTCAGTCCGAACATCCAAAATGACGGCAAAACAAAACATCTCCTCCTTCTCTGATCCACAACACATCTTTTTTTTTTGGTGGTGGTACTGGGGTTTCTGGAAGCCCTTCTACCTCCGGGCTACACTCCCAGACCTATTTTTACATTTTTATTTGGAAACAGGGTCTCCTAAGCCAGCGCGCGCGGCTGGTTTCGAACCTGCGTGATCCTCCTGTCTCTGCCTCCCAAGCGCGGGGATTACAAGCGTGCGCCACCACGCCCAGCCTAGAACAGATGATTTGATTTAGAAGGAATTCTATGCTCCTCAGGTTCTGCCTCCTCCATACACAACCTCCGAACAATCAGGAGTAAGGCGGTCAGGGCTCCCAGGAGCGGCAAGGGCTGGGTGCAGCTGGCGTCCAAGCTAGGTAGCGGCCTGCAGGAGACCAAGCCCACCACCTATTCTTCACCACATGCCAAAGCCAGAATGCTACCAGGGGTAGTCTGGTGTGGCCCTATATGACACATAAAACTAAGGCCCAATGACACAATACAATAGCTGAGTAGCAGAGTGCCAGTTAAGTGCTTTATGTATTTTCTCATTTAACCTGTACAACTCCGTGACGCAGGTGCTACTTCCACGAAGCTGTGCAGGACCCGTCCTCAACAGCAACACCAGTTGGCAGCCAGAGGAACAGGAAGGGCCCTCAGACTTAATTGCCATTTGGGCTGCCTCTGAACTGAAGAAATGACTCAAGACTCTTAGAAAATTAGAATACAGAGACGTCAAAAAGGAGATACTGAAATTCCTGATTATTAGAAAAGGGGAAACCCTGAAATGGACTGAAATAAGGAAACCTTGTGATCCAATTTTTATGTAGACTTAAGGAATCAGGGCAGATGACTCACATAGAGTTACTGGCAAGTCTCAGCCCGGACTCTAAGTTACCCAGGTCACATTTTCTAGTGTGTATTAGTGCATGCCTCCTATTTAACTGATGCTAGATGTTTAGAACGTAGATAAAGTGAAGAGAGAAATAAGAAAAGAGGGAACAGAATTGTCTCTAGATTGGTAATTCTCCAAAATGAAGGATGGCCCTTTTAGAATGGGAGAAGGCATGCGTTTGAAAAGGCACGTTCATCGCTGGGTGTGGTGGCGCACACTTGCAATCCCCGCGCTTGGGAGGCGGAGACAGGAGGATCGCGCAGGTTGGAAGCCAGCCGCGCTGGCTTTAAGAGACCCTGTTTCCAAATAAAAATATAAAATAGGTCTGGGAGTGTAGCCCGGAGGTAGAAGGGCTTCCAGGAACCCCAGCACCACCAAAAAAAAAAAAAAAAAGAAAAGAAAAAAGAAAAAGAAATAAAAGAAAAGGCACGTTCAATTCTCAGTATTTTCATATTTGGAACAAAAGTGCTACCTTTTTAAATATGCAAATCATAAAAATGAAGCCTCTGGACTGTTATGGGTCATCATGGAAGAGAATATTCCCCCTGGAGAGCTAGTTCCCAAAGTCAAGGTTGGGGAAGCACATGGTAGTTTTCCTTAGCAGAAGAGAGGAAGGAGGCATTTTTTGTGTTTTGTTTGTTTGTTGGTTGGTTGCAGTCCTGGGGATTGAACCAAGGGTACTCTACCACTGAGGTGCACTTTCAGCCTTTTTTATCTTTTGAGACAAGGTCTCACTAAGGTCAGGCTGGCCTCAAATTTTTTGTCCTCCTGCCTCAGCCTCCTGAGTACTGGGGTCACAGGTGTGTACCACCATAGGCCGCTGTGACTAAATAAACATTTCTTTATTTTACATTTTTAAAAATATGTGTGGCACTAGGAATTGAACCCAGGACCATTCTACCTCTGAGCTGCACCCGAGCCCTTTTTATTTTTTAGTTTGAAACAGGGAGGGTCTCACTAAGTTACTAAGGCTGGCCTCAAACCTGCAGTCCTTCTGTTTCTGCCTTTCAAATACTGAGATTACAGGCTTGTACCACTATGCCCTGTGAGAGCGAAGATTTTAAAGGGTTAGGAATCTCTGGCTCAGTGCCCTGTATTTCACAAGTACAGAGGCCTTGCAAGACCAGGGACGTGGAGCTGGGACATGTAAGACTTCTATCTAATTTAAGACTTTAGAACACCTGGTCATCACCTGCGAGTACACTGCATGTTTGTCACGCACACTCTGGTTATGTAAACTGTACCGGAGCCATATTCCCAACAGGCTTTTAAAAGGGGGAAAATGTTATATGTTGGGCATTTCATTTGCAAAATCTCTTCAATTGGACACTGCCAAATATTTACTTAAAACAAAAGCTATTAGGTACTATACAAAATGTGCAAAGCAAATATTACTTGAGTGCAAAAAATAGCTGACAGAACCTGTACTTAGGGAATGTGCGTCACTGACCAATGGCGGCTGGGCTGATAAGCTTTAGAAGTGCAAATTGACAATTACAAAGAGACATCATGCAATCTGTCCCTCAGCGCCATGCCATTAGGTTTGTATTTACTCATATCTGAACATAATGTTTAAGCCTGATTTAATTTGGGATCAGAATATTTTAATCTTTTTGAAGCTAGAGAGGAAAGGAAAAATAGATTTTTATAGCTGCCTCTAGGTCTGACGCCCATGAATCCCTGGATTCTGAAGCCATTGGATGTATCAGGACGTTGGGTCAAAGGCCTTATCAACAGACTTCAATGAAATAGAATGAAAACCAGGCCGATACCATGGTCCAGCCCCAAGAGGTATCCATTTTTCATTCAGCTAAATGTGGTGTGTATGGGTTAGAAAGCAATAGGCATCGTTAGAATTAGTAAGACAAAACCGGGTGTGGTGGCACACGCTTGTAATCCCAGCATTTGGGAGGTTGAGACAGGAGGATCACAGGTTCGAGGACAGCCTCAGCTACTTAGGCTTTCCGCAACTTACTGAGACCCTGTTTCAAAATAAAGAATAAAAATCGGGCTGGGAGCGTAGCTCAGAGGTAGAATGCCCTTGGGTCAATTCTCAGTACTGAAAAAAAAAAAAAAAAAAAGACAAGCCGGGCACTGTGGCGCAAGCCTGTAATCCCAGTACTTGTGAGGCTGAGACAGGAGGACCCTCAGCAGCTTTATTAGCCCCTCTTTCAAAATAAAAGATAGGCCTGAGGGTTTAGCTCAGAGGTAGAATGCCCCTGGGTTCAATCCCCAGTAACCCTACACACACACACACACACACACACACACACACACACACACACGTGCGCCAGGGGCAGGTGCATGCTTGTGATCCCAGCGCTTGGGAGGCGGAGACGGGAGGATGGCGCAGGTTCGAAGCCAGCCGTGCTGGCTTAAGAGACCCTGTTTCCAAATAAAAATATAAAATAGGTCTGGGAGTGTAGCCCGGAGGTAGAAGGGCTTCCAGGAACCCCAGTACCACAAAAATAAATAAATAAATAAATAAATAAATAAATAAATAAATAAATAAATAAGGCTGGGAGTATAGCTGAGAGGTAGAAGGGCCCTGGGTTCAATCCCCAGTACCACAAATAATAAAAACTGTTAAGTGAAATGATTCCCAGGTATATGGAACATTTAGAAATCCTTTGTGCTTTTTAAGAAGTTTAAATTACTTTAATAACATCTACCCATTATTCATGTTTTCCATGGCTAACAAATGCTACTTTAGTACTTACTGTGTTTCAGACATTGTTCTAGCTTCTGAGGTTTTATCAGGAAACAAAATAGACAAAGAAAAAAACCCTGTCCTAATACTTAAAGATAATAAAGAGTAAATGTAAAATGTGTAGCATTTTAAAATGTGATTAAGTTCTAGCAGAAAAATAAGGCAAGGAATGGGGAATAGGGAGCGATGAGGGTTTAACTGTCAATAGGATAGTCGAGGAAGTTGGTATACATGTGAATATATAAAGGATTGATTGAGCCAAAGAGAAGGGGCATTCTGGGCAGAGAAAAACAGCAAACTCAAAGGCCCTGAGGCAGGGGCGTGCCTGACTTCTGCTGGGAATAAGAGGGCCAGTGTGCCTAGAGGAAGTGGGTGAACGGAAATGGAGGAGATAGAGCCAGAGGGCTAGAGTAGGCAGTGGGTGCAGGCACTCAGGGCGGGGGCTCTTGGGTCACTCTACAAACTGGTGTTCACTCTAGTAGTTGGGAGCCTTTGGGGTCTTTTGAAGAAGCCATGATCAGATGGAACTTAGCCTTAACAGGACCACCTGGCTGACACACTGAGAATACACTAGAAGAGGGAACATAAGAAAACCACTGAGGCGCTGGTGTACTACTCAGGCCAAAGGAGACAGAGGCCAGAGGGAGAGCAGTGGAAGTGCTGGGAAGTGCTCAGATTCGGGGCTGGGGGTATAGCTCAGGGGGCGAGCGCTTGCCTCGTGTGTATAAGACCCTGGGTTCGATCCCCGACACCAAAAAATGTGTACAGACTCCAAACCGATTGTGGATAAATAAAATCTGGAGTAACTGATGTAGAGTATGCAAGAACGAGAAGAGTCAAGATTCTTCCAAAGTAACTGGCCTGAAGGAACTAGAAAGACCTTGCCACCATTTCCCCAGGACGGGGAAGACACCGGAAGAGTTGGTCTGGGGTGGGGGTGGGGGACAAGGGCAGAGAGATCAAGAGTTCCATTTTCACCATGTGCTCTGACATACCAGTTAGATCTCCAAGCACAGATGTCAGGTAAACAATTGGATCTACAAGGGAAAGAAGACTAAGGTGACTGAAGATAAGTGATTGGACAAAATTGACTCATTCAGCTAAGGGCACAAATGCAGATAGAAGACAGGTCCAGGTTGTCAAATGAGAGAGTAAATGTTTATAGAAGATCCTCAATAAACCAGGTGTGGTGACACATGCCTGTAATCCTAGTACTTGGGAGGCTGAGACAGGAGATTGTAGATTTAAGGCCAGCCTCAGCAACTTAGCAATACCCTCAGCAACGTAGTAAAACTCTGTTTCAAAATAACAAAGAGCCGGGCGTGGTGGCGCACGCTTGTCATCCCAGCATTCGGGAGGCTGAGACCGGAGGATCGCGGTTCGCGGACAGCCTCGGCTACTTAGGGAGGCCCTCTGCAACTCAGTGAGAAAAATAAAAAATAGAAAATAGGGCAGGGGGTGTAGCTCGGAGGTCGAATAACTCTGGGTTCCATTCCCAGACCCGCAAAAAAAAAAAAAAAAAAAAAAAGAACTGGGCGTGTTGGGGCACACTTGTCATCCCAGTACTTGGGAGGCTGAGACAGGAGGATCTCAGGTTCACAGCCAGCCTCATCTAACTAGTGAGGCCTCTGCAACGTAGTGAGACCCTGTTTTAAAATAAAGACTATCTAGCCGACTCACATCTTCATCTTGACCTTGCCTCTGGATACTGACTTTGCCTCCTACTTCACAGACAAAACAAAGGCCATGATTTACAGCCCTTCACAATTTATTTCAACTTCAAATACCTCAGGCTAAATTCTTCACCTGCATGAGAGTCACAGGAACGACACAGGAAAGCCCTCAGAACGAGACTGGTAGCCATATGAAACAGGCCCACAGAAGTGTTTGCCCAGTCTGCCCCTTTGCCCTCCACTAGAAGAGCACACAGCAACAAGGCGCCATCTTGGAAGCAGAGAGCCACCCTCGTTAGACACCGGAGTCTACCAGCATCTCGAACTTGGACTTCTCATTCTCCAAACTTCTCTCTAAGTTACCTAGTCTTGGGTATTTTGTTATAGGAGCTCAAAGAGACTAAGACAATAATAGTGGCCTAGGGACTCTTCATGAAAGATGGAGTTTGTCAAAATGAAGGTCAGGAAGCAGATGAAAGGCAGCTAGATATAAATGAGCGGGCCATGGCGAAATTGGGATGGACCTGAGGAGGAATGAAGCCCTCACGAAGGGAAACAGGGGACTCCCTGCCCAGCTGCAGTAAGAGAGCAGCAGTAATAATAATAATAATAATAATAATAATAATAATAAATAATAAAAATGAGCGCTGGGGGTGTAGCTTGAAAGTAGAACGCCCCTGGGTTCAATCCCCAGCACTGCCAAAATAAATAAAAAGGGCTGGGGGTATAGCTCGGAGGTAGAATGGCACTGGGTTCAATCCCTAATACCCCCCAAAATTAGAAGGGCTTCAATAAATATTTGTTGAATGGGGACTGGAGAGAATAATTATTGATAAAGACAAGAACAAGGTTTATACTTGTTAAGAAAATACATTATATTTATCAATGTTGCATAGATTTTTTTTATCATCATACAATTTTGTACCAGTATTGGGAATGGCCTAGGAAGATTTGAGAAAGTTCTGATTATTAATAGATTTCAAAAATAATTGTGTCAAAATGGCGGCAGACCTGGGTAAAGAAAGGACTTGGTTTCTGCCTAAAAGCAGGCAGCTATTCCGATGTAAATTAACCTAGCTAAAAGTAATTAAGTCAATAGAGGAGAGCTAGGGCTTCCTCTTTCTAAAGACAGATCTACATGATAGTCTAGGGAGGAGGGGGCAGGGGGTTGACATTCCATTCCTGAAAGGAGACACCTTGCACACCTTGCTGGGGGAGGTGCCTTACAGGGACGTTCACTACGTCAGAATTACATAAACAAGATGGAGGTCATGGGTATAAAAAGTCCGGTCCACGTGCTGTATCTTTGGGGGGGAGGTGAATTGGCTCGGACCACCCTCCCCCATGCCATTTTGGCATGGAGCTGTAACTATCTTCTGTATTTCTATCTTTTTAATAAACTTCTTTAAATCTTCAGCAAGTGTCCGAGCTATGTATACTTATTCTTAGCTCAGGACAAGACCCCGCGGGTTTTTTTTTTTCCTGTTTTTGGTTGTTTTGGGTTTTGTTGTGGTTTGAGGGAAATTGTATCCGGGACCCTAACAGGGGTCCCCGGGAACAGTTTCCCCACAACCATATTCTCCGAATCCGTAACAATATATCATAAGAAACATGGAAAAATTAAGAGAAAAAAGTCATCAATAATTCCACTTCCCAGAGATAATCATTGCTAACACTTTTTATATTTCATTTCGGCCTTTCTGACGTGCCATATGTATCAACAACTTTGGAATCTTCATAGATTTTTTTCACTCGGTATATCATGATGATTTTGTCACATTGTTTAACTAGTTTTCAACTTCACTAATTCTGAGAGCTATAAAACATTCCACTGAATAGAAAAATCATGCCAGGTGTGGTGGCGCACGCTTGTAATCCCAGCATTTGGGAGGCTGAGACAGGAGGATCTGGGTTTGCGGACAGCCTCAGCTACTTAGTGAGGCCCTCTGCAACTCAGTGAGACCCGGTTTCAAAATAAAGAATAAAAAATAGGGCTGGGGGTGTAGCTTGGGGGTAGAATGCCCCTGGGTTCCATCCCCAGTACCACAAAAACGTTATATAAAATATCTTTTAAAAATGCATTTTCAACTTTTTTTAGGGTTCCCTCATAAAATACTCATTTTGTTAAACCAGTCTTACAAACGTCCATGATTTTTTTTCCAAATTTCAACATTTTGATGTTTCAAGTCGATAATACTCAAAAATCACTACATCACAAAATACGGTGCATGTAATGATAAATGTTTAGAAGCCTTTTGAGTTTCTGTTAATTCAACAGAGAAAAAGAAACAGTCCCACACCATTGCAAAAACACCTGTTCTTCATGCTACAGCAAAAGCAGCTCTTCTAAAAAAGGATGTCAAACGAAAATGCATCCCTTTGTCAGATAATATGGTTGGAAGACATAAAGAAAACATTACTGAAGATCAGAAGAAACAAGCATTAGAACAAATTATGCAGTGTAGGAGGTTTGCTATATACTCAGATGAAAATATGGAGATTTTGAACATGTCTCTGCATGAACTATTTGCTAGGTTCTGTTTCAGTAATAAAACCTCTTTTTTTCTGAACCACTAAAGCAAAGATGTTCTAAGGAAGATAGATTCTGCAAAATTGATGACTTCTCTAATAGTAATGATACGTTATGGGAAAGATGTTTTAATTACCAACCAGGTGACCGCTTTGCTCTGGGACCCACGGTCTCCCCTATTTTCCTCCTTTGGCCCTCTCAATGGCATTCCTCAGGGCTCCACCCTGGAAGACTGTGAGGTAAAGTAGATTAATTAACAACATTTCATGTACACACAGGCAGATCCAGGGAGGATTCTGATAGCTTTAATTACACCTCTTCTATTTTCCCCCTCTAAGAACCTGATAGGATGGCTTAGGGTCAGTCACTTTCTAGAATTAGCCCTGGAGTCAGATTATTCTGAGACGCTCTTGCTAGCTAATCATTTCCATCCATTTCCTTCTGAGTCCAGAAACTGACAGCAAGGCCAGGCCATTGTTAGATAAAAGTACATAAATTGGGGTCCGTGGAATTTAGCATAGATTAGGGGATTAGGTGAATAAGATTAGACTGGCTCTAGAAATAAGGATGCAGTGTGTGTGTGTGTGTGTGTGTGTGTGTGTGTGTGTAGGAATGTATTGTGGCACTGAGGATTGAACCCAGGGGCATTCTACCTCTGAGCTACATTCCCAGCCCTTTTTATTTTTATTTTCAAGCCAGATCTTGCTGAATTGCTGAGACTGGCTTCGAACCTGTAATTCTTTCTCAGCTTCCCAAGTACTAGGACTACAGGCGTGTGCCACCACACCTAGCTCTATTTTCTTTTGAGACAGGTTCTAGCTAAATTGCTGAGGCTGGCCTCGAACTCACAAGCCTCCTGTCTCAGCCTCTGAAATAGCCTGGATTGCAGGTGTGTGGTGATAAAGGAAAATTGAGTTCAAGGGCTCACTGAAGCTCTCTTTGGGACTGAACAGACTGGTCCCTAAAAGAGCTGAGCGCAACAAGGTTCCTTTAGCAGCCAAGAGCTGTTGAAGTCGGCTCTGATACCACTCATTCCAGTGTTCTGTAAGGTCACCAGAATTATGGGAGTGGGAAATATGTGGCACGGTGTATTCATTCTCTGTTACTATAGTCAGAATATACTTAAACTTTGTACTAAAGAATAGCATGTGTACAGGAAAGTATACATATCCTAAGCACGTGGCTCAGTAAACAAGTGAGCATCCATCCTAGGCCATTTGCACTCCATTGACTTCTCACATTATGGATGAACTCTGTCTAATCAATTAATTAATTAATTAATTGTAGCACTGGGGATTGAACACAGGGTCATTCTACCTACACTTCCAGCCTTTTTAATGTTTAATTAATTAACTGATTAATTCATACTTGCAGTATTGGGGATGGAACCCAGGGGCATTCTACCTCCAGGCTCCACCCCCAGCCCTATATTTTGTTCTTTATTAAACAGGGCCTCACTAAGCAGCTGAGGCTGGCCGCGAACCTGCGATCCACCTGTCTCAGCTTCCCGTACTTGGATTACAAGCGTGCGCCACCACACCCAGCTTCATTTGTTATTTGGAAACAAGGCCTGGCTGACTTACTCACTGAATGCTGCCTTCAAACCCTCAATCCTCCTGTCTCAGCCTCCCAAGGACTGAGATTAAAGGCGTGCACCCCATGCCTGGCTTCCTTTATGTGTTATAGAAATAAAGTCACGTGGTGCCTGTGATTTCACGACTGCTGTCATCTGACACTCTGTCGGTGAGGTTCTTCCACATTCTTACAGTGGCTGGACGTCACTCATTCCCAAGGGTGGCACCGCACGCCCCTGTATGGATTTTGCTATAATTGATTTCTCCATTCCTTTCTCCTAGGCATTTGGGTAGTTTCTGGTTTGGGGTGATTATGAATAATCCTGCTAAAAACATTGTAATATTGGGGGGTTGTGGCCTTATGTATACATTTTCTAGGAGTGGAACTGCAAAGTCAGAAATAACTACCTTGAATTGGTAATTTTCCTACAAAGAGCCTGGACATCTTATTTGTTTTGACTTCTGGTCCAGGAAGGGAAAAGCACAGCTTTACTCAAAATGGGTCCAAATACACTTTGTAAGTGCCCTGGGAGCTTGAGCAGGGGACTCTGTCCACTGATCTTTGAGAACTGGGTGTAGTGGAAACAGGGGTGTAGAAGTCATACAGATCTCATTTTATTTTTATTCAGTTATCTTTGTGCTACTGGGGATTGAACCTAGGGTGGTTCTGCCTCTAAGCTACACCTCCAGCGCTATTTTTTTTTTAAATTTTGAAACAGGGTCTTGCTAAACTGCTAAGGCTGGCCTCAAATCTGTAATCCTCCTCTCTCAGCCTCCCAGGTACTGGGATTATATGTGCATTGCCACACTTGGCTCAGATCTAATTTTTTTTTTTTGCAGTACTAGGGATGGAACCCAGGGGCATTCGACCTCCAAGCTACACCCCCAGCCCTATTTTTTATTCTTTATTTTGAAACAGGGTCTAAGTTGTAGGAGGGCCTCACTAAGTAGCCGAAGCTGACCGTGAACCCGGATCATCCTGTTTCAGCCTCCCAAATACTGAGGTTACAAGCGTGCACCACCACGCCTGGCTCAGATCTAATTTTAAATCTCAGTTTCAGAGCTGGGTGTTGGTGGTGCACGCTTGTAATCCCAGTACTCGGGAGGCTGAGACAGGAGAATCATAGGTTTGCAGCCAGCCTCAGCTACATAATGAGGCCCTCTGCAATTTAGTGAGGCTCTGTTTCAAAATAAAGAATAAAAAAATAGGGCTAGGGGTATAGCTCGAAGGTAGAATGCCCCTGGGTTCAATCCCCAGGACCACGTACCAAAAAACCCAGCTTCATGACTTAGTATCTGATCTTTTTATATTATTATTATTAAATTCTGGGGATTGAACCCAGGGGCATTGTACCTCCAAGCTATACCCCCAGACGCCCTTTTTAAATTTTGAAACAGGGTCTCATTAAGTTGCTGAGGGGCTTGATAAATTGCTTAAATTGGTCATGAACCTACAACCCTCTTGTCTCAGCCTCCCAAGTCCTGGGATTACAGGCATATGTCACTACATCCTGCTAGTTGATATATGATCTTGGGGAAATTACATTATTCTTGATTGTCTTATAGCATGGGGTCTAGTAATTCTTATTTCATAGATCTGCAACCTATTTAAATATTATAACACATATAGAACATTCAATTGAGGGCCCAACACACTGTCCATTATGAATAGTCCTTCTATTCTCCTACTTGCCCACAGAGCAGAATGAATGAGGGCTGTAGTCTTGGACCTAGTAGAGCACCATTACCTTATAACTAAACAATTTGGAAGTACAATACAATTATGATGTGAGTGTTCCTAATGTCGGTATCAGGCACAATAGTGAAGCTCAGAAGCCACCTGTACCAGGAATGGGCTCTCAACATCATTCGGTTGGCAATAAGCGGTACACATCATTCAGGATATTTCTAGTAACCTGTTATAGCTGTTGTTATTTTTCTTAAATGCCAGTTTAAATACCCCTCGCCGTCTTTTTTGCACTGATGTCAGGTTCAGCGTGCATGAATTGCCAAGTGGAAACCAAAACCACCAAGTCAAAGACTTTGGCGGGAGGGAAGAGATTATATGAAAATGAATCCTGCTCAACAGGCGAGCCCCGTGCAGCCCTGCACATTATTACACAGGCGCACACAACCAGGGCTCGCAGCTTTATTTTCTAATCACTGTGTTTTCAAGTCTGCCTTCAAGATCGTTGAGTGCTAAACTGTCTTTTTATCCCCAAGCAAGGTCAGCTTCCCCAGCCTCCCATAAGACCGGGTTCATGCTGTGATAAAGAGGAAGGTAGGAATGTTAAAACAATAATACTATGGTCTGAGGCCAGCAACGGGTAATCAGACCCTAGCAAGGTAGAGGCTGTTACCTGGGAGATTATTGGAAGAAAATAGGCCTAGCCTGCAATGACTTAGTTTGTTCCTACCTTCTTTGCCTTCTCCTTTTCACCCTGCCCCCACTGATCAGACAGCTTAACTCTTTTTCTACATTTCCCTCCCTAAGGGTCACTAAGAAGCTTTGGAGGGCACCAGTTAAAGAGGCAAGAGTTTCAGGGCTATGGTCTGACCCATTGGCAGGCTTAACCCCAAGTATACTGAACTTACATGGCTAGCATCTATTAAAAAGACTCTGCGAGCTGGGTGCAGTGGTACACACTTCTGGAGGCTGAGGCAGGAGGATCACAAGTTCGAGGCCAGCCTGGGTAACTTAGCAAGAACTTGTCTCAAAATAAAAAATAAAATCTGGATGTGGGGGCGCACGCTTGTAATCTCCACGCTTGGGAGGCTGAGACAAGAGGATCGCACAGATTCGAAGCCAGCCTCAGCTACTGAGTGAGGCTCTCAGCAACTTAGTGAGACCCTGTTTCCTAATTTAAAAAAAAATTGGTCTGGGAGTATAGCCCGGAGGTAGAAAAGTTCCTGGGTTCCACCCTCAGTACCACAAAAAATAAAAAATAAAAATAAAAAAGAGCTGGGGAATGTAGCACAGTGGTAGAATGCCCCTGGGTTCAATCTCCAGTACCACCAGCAAAACAAAACAAAACAAAAACTCCTCCAATTCAATGTCACAATTCCATGTTTCAAAGAAAGGCCAGTGTTTCAAACTTCAGTATTATGAAATAAGTTAGGAGGCTATTGTTCAATCAAGAAAAGATTCAACATAGGTTTCTTTAAATAATGAATAGAACATTCCAAATATAATTTAGAACACATTCAATCTTCTTGAGGAAGCGTCTGAAGAAGACAGTAGAAGACGTTTGTATAACATTAGTGTCAAATTCCAAATTGCTTTGTGAACATTTATCATTCCTATTTAGCCATATATCTTTTTTTTTGATACTACAGGTTGAATCCAGAGGCATTCTACCTCTGAGCTATACCCCCAGCCCTATTTTTAAATTTTATTTTTTTGTTTGTTTTTGTGAGTCTGGGGATGGAACCCAGAGGCATTTTATCTCCAAGCTACACCCCCTGTCCAATTTTTTATTCTTTATTTTGAAACAGGGTCTCACTGAGTTGCAGAGGGCCTCACTAAGTAGCTGAGGCTGTCCGTGAACCGCGATCCTCGGGTCTCAGCCTCCCGAATGCTGGGATTACAAGCTTGCCCACCACGCCCGGTTTGTTTGTTTGTTTATTGGTGATGGGAATTGAATCCAGGGGCATTCTACCTCTGAGCTACAACCCCAGCCCTGTTTATCTTTTTATTTCATAAACAGGATCTCACTAGGTTTCTGAGAGTCTTGCTAAATTGCTGAAGTTACCCTTGAACCTGTGGTCCTCCTGTCTCTGCCTCCCAAGTACTGGGATTACAGGTATGTGCCACCATGCCTGGCTCAGTTCTTATTTTGAAACAGGGTCTGAGTTGCTGAGGGACCTTGCTAAGTTGCTGAAGCTGGCCTCAAACCTGTGATTCTCCTGTCTCAGCCTCCCAAGTACTGGGATTACTAGCAGGCACTACCACGCCCAGTTTTAGGCAATGCATCTTACCATGAGATTATGCAACCTGTTCTTACCCCAAATGGATAAAACCAAGAAGACGTGAGGAGAGAGGCAGCCCTGATTTTTTTCTAGGGACATGAAGTCAAAGAGAGAATAGCACAGTGGGAACATGATGGTGACGGAAGCTAGAATCATAGTTTAAGAACTAGAGATCATCTATCCAACCCATTGTGCATGATGGAATTGGGATTCACAGAAGAAGGTAATTTGTTTGAGTCTGCGCAATAATTCAATACCAAAACTGAGAGTAGACTGAGACTACAGGACCTGGTGGGTAGAGACTGAGTCTTGGCCCATTTGTTTCACCAGCCCTAGCCCTTTCACTTTGGGCCAGTCCAGTTCCCCCTGGCCAGGTCTAGATGGGCCTGGATGGGAGTTGATGTGGACCCCCAAAGGCCACCAGGAAGCAGATACATTTGCTCTCATCACTACATCTCCTCAGGAACCAACCCAACCTTTCCACTTCTCCCTTCTCTGAAAGCAGGGACTGGGACTGGGACTGGACCTGACTCCCCAGGCTATCCCAGAGTGACACCTCTGTGCTGGCCAGAACTAGGCCATCATGACATGACTCCACCTTTACAGATAAAATGGCAGCTATTAGACAAGAGAGTCCTCAACTTTCTGTTTCCTTCCTCTTTTTTTTTTTCTTTGTGGTACTGGGGATAGAATCCAGGGGCATTGTACCTCTGAGCTACACCCCCAATCCTATTTTTTATTCTTTTTATTTAATTTTTTTATTTTTGTTTTTTGGTGGGTCTGGGGATGGAACCCAGGGGCATTCGACCACCAAGCTACAGCCCCTGCCCTATTTTTTATTCTTTATTTTGAAACCGGGTCTCACCGAGTTGCAGAGGACCTCACTAAGTAGCCGAGGCTGTCTGCAAACCACAATCCTCTGGTCTCAGCCTCCCAAATGCTGGGATTACATGCGTGTGCCACCACGCCTGGCTTTATTCTTTTTATTTTTGAGACAGGGTCTCACTGAGCCCCAAAAGGGCCTTGCTAAGTAGCTGAGGCTGTCCACGAACCATGACCCTCTGGTCTCAGCCTCTCGAATGCTGGGATTACAAGCGTGCGTCACAACGCCTGGCTTCCCGTCTCCTTCCTCTTAGAAATTATTCTTAGTTAAAACATTCTCACTACCACAGTGGGAAAGGTGTCTCCTTTTCTGCCTGAGGCCAAGTCTTCCACACATGCACCAGGGCCCAACCTCTCCAGCCCAGGGGACATTACCTTCATCAGTTGTCCCCATCACTGTCGCCCTCTTCGTCTTCCACTGGCCCTTGCCAATTTCATTTATGTCAAAGTTGCTATTGTCTCCAAAGAATGAGTGGAGCCAGGTGTGGTAGTGCACACCTGTAATCCCAGTACTTGGGAGGCTGACACAGGAGGATCACAGGTTCAAAGTCAGCCTCAGCAACTTAGGGAGACGCTGTTTCAAAATAAAAACAAAATAGGGCTAAGGGTGTAGCTCAGTGGTATAGTGCCCCTGGGTTCAATCCCCAGTGCCGAAAAATAAGTGGGCATGGTGGCTCACTCCTGTAATCCCAGCACTTGGGAGGCTGAGGCAGGAGGATACCAAGTTCGAGGCCAATCTAGATGACTTAATGACAACGTATCTCAAAAAGGGCTGAGAGTGTAGTTAAGAGGTAAGAGGCAGAGCATTTGGCACACACACGCCAGGCCCTGGGTCCAGTCCCAGGTACTGAAGAAAAAAGGAGTGTCAAGCAAACGTTTTGGCGTCTTGGATGGATGGATGGAAAGATGGAGAGAAGCAAAGAAGGAAGAAAAGGGAAACACTACCTCCCCTTGACCTCTCTGATTTCTCTGCCTCAAAGCACTACACAGTCCATCTAAGAATAAATAGTGAAGCCAGAAATAAATAGATTTAAGCTTCTATTCCTCTACCTCCTAGGGTCTCCTCAAACTATTTCCTTCCTTCTTTTTATCTCATTTGACTGTTTTGCCGCATTTCCTTCTACCAGACATTTCATTTGCCCCGTGGAACTTACCACACGCTTGGTTCCCCTATCCCCCAGCCATTTGAGAAACCCCTCTCGCTCTCTTTTCTCTTCTCTCTCTCTCTCTCTCTCTCTCGCTCTCGCTCTCGCTCTCGCTCTCGCTCTCGCTCTCGCTCTCGCTCTCGCTCTCTCGCTCTCTCTCCCTATTGGATCTTTTAATGGTCTTCTTTGTAATTTCATCATGGAAACATTCTGGGATAAAGTAGATTAATTTAATCATGTGGAGGCAGGCAGATATATGGAATATTCTTTGTGTGGGGGTACTGAGGATTGACACCATGGGCATTCTACCTCTGACCTACACTCCTAGCCCCCCCCCTTTTCTTTTAATTTTGAAATAGGGTCTTGCTAAGTTACTGAGGGTCTTGCTAAATTGCTAAGGTTGACCTTGAACTGTGATCCTCCTGTCTCAACCTCCCAAGTACTGGGATTATAGACTTGCACCTCCATGCCTGGCTGGAATATTCTAAGAGCTTTAATGATAGTTCTTCTATTCCTCTACTAAGAACCTGATAAGATGGCTAAGGATCCATTAGTTCCTTGAATTAGTCCTGTGGTGGGATCATCCTGAGGTACTTCTCCTGCTAATCATCTCAATCTACTTCTTTCCAGGTCCAGAAAGTGACTGAGTTTCACTTTTATTAATGTCATATCCATCTGCTCCAAGCTGATGTTTTCCATAGCTACCTGTCTGTCTGTCTGTCTACCTATATATCTGTTTATCTATTGTGTGTGTGGGGGGGTGTTACTGGGAATTGAACCCCAGGACATTCTACCTCTGAGTTATACCCCCAGCCTTATTTTCATCTTTAATTTTTAAACAGGGTCTCACTAGTTGCTAAGAGTCTCCCTAGATTGCTGAGGCTGTCCTTGAACCTGTGATCCTCCTGTCTCAGCCTCCAAAGGACTGGGATTACAGGCTTGCATCACCATACCAGGCTCTGCTATATATCTCTAGAATTCCATAACCCAACATTAACTAGATATTTATCAGTGGTCATCTCCATGGTATTTTTTTTTTTTTTGCGGGTCTGGGGATGGAATCCAGGGACATTCGACCCCCAAGATATACCCCCTGCCCTCTTCTTTATTTTTTATTTTTGAAACAGGGTCTCACTAAGTAGCTGAGGCTGGCCGCGAACCACTATCCTCCAATCTAAGCCTCCCGAATGCTGGGATTACAAGCCTTTGCCACCATACCCAGCACCCATGGTATTTTCAACATACCACTCACAAACTCTTCTCTCCTGGTGTCCTCATTCAGTGATGGCACCCACACACTGGAGCTAGAAAATTAAGTCTTCTCTGAGCCTGACTCACTCTTATTCAATTACTAAATCCTGGACCATTTCCCTCCTTAATATCTTTAGTTCTATCTGGTTCCCTCCTGTCCGTGGCATCCTTATCAGTTCTCATCTAGATTACTGCAACAGTCTCCTAGCTAAAATAGAACAGGGTAACAGGAAACTTATAGGCATAGCCAAGCAAGTGTGTGCATGCCCATAATTCCTGTACTTGGGAGGCTGAGACAAGAGGATTGCAGGTTTGAGGCAAGTCTCAGCAACAAACCGAGACTCTATTTCAAAATACACAAATAAAATAGGACTGTGCATGGTGGTGCAGTACTTGGGAGGCAGAGACAGGAGGATCTCAGGTTTGAGGACAGCCTCAGCAACTCAGTGAGACCCTGTTTAAAAAAAAAGTTAATCAAAGGCCAGGCATGGTGATGCATGCTTGTAATCCTAGTACTTAGGAGGCTGAGACAGGAGGATCGCAGGTCAGCCTCAGCAGCTTAGTGAGGCTCTCAACAACTTAGTTAGACCCTGTTTCCAAATAAAAATATAGGTCTGAGGGTATAGCCTGGAGGTAGAAGGCCCTTGGAGTTCTATCCTTAGTACCACACACATACACATACACACACATACACTCTCTCTCTCTCTCTCTCTATATATATATATATATATATATATATATATATATAGTGTTATATATAGTATTATATATATTCAAAAAGAGCTTGGGGTGTAGCACAGGGTTACAGTACCTCTGGGTTCAAACCCTAGTACCAAAATTAATTAATCAATTGATTGATTGATTAAAATAGGGCTGAGAGTGTAGCTTGATAGTAGAATACCCCTGGGTTCAATCCCCAATATAAAAAAAAGAAGAGCCGGGCGTGGTGGTACACACTTGTAATCCAAGCATTCAGGAGGCTGAGACTGGAGGATCACGGTTCGCGGACAGCCTCAGCTACTTAGGCCCTCTGCAACTCAGTGAGACCTTGTTTCAAAATAAAGAATAAAAAATAGGGCAGGGGCTGTAGCTCAGAGGTCGAATGCCCCTGGGTTCCATCACAAGAACCACACAAAAAAACAAAAATAAATAAAAAGAATAAAAAATAGGATTGGGGGTGTAGCTCGGAGGTCGAATGCCCCTGGATTCCATCCCCAGACCCGCAAAAAAAAAAAAAAAAAAAAAAAAAAAAATATATATATATATATATATATATATATATATATATATATATATATGAGAGAGAGAGAGAGAGAGCGCAAAAGGTGAAGTAAGAAGTGTTGTTTGGTGACTGGGCATGGTGGCTCACACTTGTAATTCTAGTATTTGGGAGGCTGAGACAGGAGAATCGCAGAATCACAGGTTCAAGGACAGCCTCAGCAAGTAGTAAGACAAGTCTTATCAACCTAGCAAGACCTTATTTCAAAATAAAAATAAAATAGGGCTGGAGGTAGGATGCCTCTGGGTTCAATCCCTAGTACCGCAAAAAATAGATAAATAAAAATAAAAAATAAAGAACACCCAAGCCGGGCATGGTGGCACATACCTGTAATCCCAGTACTTGGGTGGCTGAGATGGACAATTGCATGTTTGAGGCACAGCACTGCCCTAGAAGTTTGAGTGTGCCACCTACAAGTTTAGGAGACCCTTAACAGTGGGTGGGGTGTGCCTGTAATCTCAGTACTTGGGAGGCTGTGATAGAAGGATCACAGGTTTAAGGTCAGCCTCAACAATTTTGTGAGATCCTGTGTCAAAATAAAAACAAAATAGGGCTAGGGGCATAGCTCAGAGGTAGAATACCCCTGGCCTTATTATTCCCCAGTGGGGGGGGGGAGAGAGGAAGAAAGAGAGAGAGAGAGGAAGAAGAAGAAGAAGAAGAAGAAGAAGAAGAAGAAGAAGAAGAAGAAGAAGAAGAAGAAGAAGAAGAAGAGGAGGAGGAGGAGGAGGAGGAGGAGGAGGAGGAGGAGGAAGAGGAGGAGGAGGAGGAGGAGGAGGGAGGAGAGGAGAAGAGGGAGAGAGAAAGGAGAAGAGAAGAGAAGAGGAGAGAGAGAGAGAGAGAGAGAGAGAGAGAGAGAGAGAGAGAGAGAGAGACTAAAAATTGATTTCATTGATTTCTTGCTTTCATGCCCCTAAATAAGTTTTGGGGGTAAGAAAGTAGAATCTTTTCTTCAGATGCAGACTTAATGTGGGGAATCAGGTTAACAGATTTTGCCCTGCTGGGTAGTACGTCTACTCAGCACAAAAAGCTATATAAAATACAGCTGTTTTTTGTTTTTGTTTTCTTTTTTTTTTTTTTTTTTTGGTACTGGGGTTCCTGGAAACCCTCTACCTCCGGGTTACACTCCCAGACCTATTTTTATATTTTTATTTGGAAACAGGGTCTCTTAAGCCAGCGCGACTGGCTTCAAACCTGTGATCCTCCTGTCTCAGCCTTCCAAGTGCGGGAATTACAAGCATGCGCCACCACGCCCGGCCAAAAAGAATTTGGTACTGGTGATTGAATTATACCTCTGAGCTACACCCCAGCTCTAGTTTTTATTCTTTATTTTGAAACAGGGTCTCACTGAGTTGCAGAGGGCCTCACTAAGTAGCTGAGGCTGTCCTCGAACCATGATCCTCCGGTCTCAACTTCCTGAATGCTTGGATTACAAGCATGCGCCACCACACCTGGCTAAAACATAGCTTTTAAGAAAGTTCAATATATTAAAAAACTCAACTTACAAAAAGGCTCTCTTAAGGGATTCCAGCATGCTTCCCCATCCCAACCTACTGCATTCTATTAAATGGAAGTGATTTTAGCCAGGCATAGTGGCACATGTATGTCATTCCAGTACTTGGGAGGCTGAAACAGGAAGATCACAGGTGCAAGGCCAGCCTCAGCAACTGAGCAAGACTCTATTTCAAAATTTATAAAAAAAAAATGTAAAGGGCTATAGATGTAGCTTGGAGGTAAAATGCCCCCATGGTTCAATCCCCACTACCAAAAAAAGAAAAATGATCTCTAAGGCCAGGCGCTGTGGAGTCATTTCTTTGACTTCTCTCCACTGCACCTCGCTGTGTCTGCAAGTTATTAACCACTTGGCTGACTGTGAACCCTGTTGGTAGAAGCTGGTAGGGGATGGGGCTTTCTCTCAATTCCCTTCTAAAGCCCTGTATTGCCAATACTTGTAAGTCCTCCTTCCTGCCTGGATGATGATATATATATGCACACTTTTGATTTCTATATGCTCAAACACCAAAGTAAAACAAAGAAACTACACATCTTATATTTGATTTCGATTTAGTTCTGCCACCAGGAATTTAGCATTAGGCAAATGGGGGCTCGGAGAAAAAGCTTATATAAGAATAGAAAAAATGAATTCATTGATTTCATGCTCAATACACCTGAATATTACCAACCTGCGAGAAATAGATGTTGCATTTTGGACTGAAACCAGCAGAGAGATGTCTAATAATAACCTTGGGAAGAGTTCCAGTTGACCACAGTAAATGCCTAAGGAAGCTTGCGTTTGTTTATTTTCACCAATACAAGCACATTAAGAGTAAGTATCTCACTTGTAAAATACATGCTTCTCTGAGTGGCTAAATAGATGATACTAGTAAAAAAAAAAAAAAGCTACTGATGTCTGGAAATCCAATCATCTTTTTTGTGCTAGTAGATGAGCATCCTGCATCCCAGCTGACATAATGCACCTTCTGCAAGACAGCAGTCTGTTGGCACTCCTCCACTTTGAAGTAAAGCCTGAAATGAACTCCTGCTAATGTGGCATACTGAAGCAGTCCCTTTTTTCAAAAAATATTTCCAAGGCCTTCTCTGTTGATTCATGGCACATCTATCTTCATGGAAGTGACTATTGTAGGCTAGAATTACAACTTCCTTCTGCACCCCTAAAAGAACTCAACCAAGGTCATTAACCAAATCCTCATGCAGACAGCATTCAGGGTGGCTGGGCCTTGTTAAAAAGGGTTTGTGGAGCACCTGCTGGGCCCAGAGGATTTGTCTGGGCGTAATCAGAGGGCTGGGGAGGGAGGAGGACAGGCCTTACCCAGGGGGAGCCCTCATCCCTCAGGAGTTAGGGTTCCAAGGAAGGCTATTGCATCATATCACCCAAGGCCACTCAGTTTCTCAGCTTGACAGTCAAGCTTATGAGTCACCTTGCATCGTGTTTAAGCAGGAAACTATTAAAGAACAGAAACCCAGTCAAATATTAAGAATAAATAGTGTAACAATGGAAAGAAGAGTTCTCAGAAACATCTCAAACTGGAACACTATGATAAGATGGTAAGGGTAATTAGGATTACATTCCTAAAATATCATAAAACCTGAATAATTTTCTCTTATTCCTTTCTAATATCCTTCCTTCCTTTTTTCCCTTCTTTCGTTCTTGTACTGGGGATGGAACCAAGGGCCCTAGGCAAGTGCTCTACCACTGAGCAACACTCCCAGCCCTGTTTTATTTTGACACAACATCTCACCGATTTGCTGAGGCCAGCCTTGAACCTGCGATCCTCCTGCCCCAGACTCCTGAGTATTGGAATTATAGGCACGTACCACAACACCCTGTCTTTCTTTTTCTTTTTCTTTTTCTTTCTTTTTTTTTTTTTTTTTTTTTTTGCAGTACTGGGGATGGAACCCAGGGGCGTTCTACCTCCGAGCTACACCCCCCAGCCCTAATTTTTATTCTTACTTTGAAACAGGATCTCACTGAGTTGTAAGGGGCCTCACTAAGTAGCCAAAGCTGTCTGAGAATTGCAATCCTCCTGTCTCAGCCTCCCAAATACTGGGATTACAAGCGTGCACCACCATGCCTGGCTTCCTAATTTCTTTATCACTATTATTTTACTCTATTTACTCCTCTTCTTTCTCGTATTTTCCTCAAATGAAAAAACAAGGCAGCTGGTAGGGAAACTAGATGTATTCCTCTCAGAAAAAAAATCCTTCTGAAATATGATCCAATCATATCTTCAGTATCATCATCAATTTGCCATTTACAGGAATCTAAACTATAAATTATGTTTAGTCAGGTGTGGTGGTGCACACTGGTAATCCCCGTACTGAGACAGGAGGATCGCAGGTTTGTGGCCAGCCTCAGCAACTTAGTGAGGCCCTCTACAACTCAGTGAGACCCTGTTTCAAAATATAAAATTAAGAAATAGGGCTGGGGGTGTAGCTTAGAGGTAGAATCCTCTTGGTGTTCAATCCTCAGCACCATACACACATTTATTTTTTTTATTTTTATATTTTGGTGGTACTGGGGTTCCTGGAAGCCCTTCTACCTCCGGGCTACACTCCCAGACCTATTTTATATTTTTTTATTTGGAAACAGGGTCTCTTACACCAGCGCGGCTAGCTTCAAACCTGCGCGATCCTCCTGTCTCCGCCTCCCAAGCGCGGGGATTACAAGCGTGCGCCACCACGCCCGGCCCACACACACATTTAAAAATATATACATAAGCCGTATATATATATATATATATACGTGTGTGTGTGTATACATGTATATATATATTCTTAAAGCCTCGTTTGTTCATGGATGCCAGCTTCCCTCTTCATTTCAACAACTGGGAGAAGGAATCTGACCTCTAAAGTGGAATCCAAGTGTAGCATTTCATTCCTAAGAAGGCGCCTCTCAAATCCTTCATGCACTTTTCAAAGATAGTTAAGTAAGTCATAGCCACACCCTGTTGATAGCTGTGGCAGAAGTGACCACATGTGATTCGGGGAAATATGCTTAAGTGGTGGGAGAAGCACTTTCTAGAATGTAAAAGATGAAGATATAAGAAGATACAAAATCCACAGAAATGACTAAAAACCACAAAAGAAAGGTTAATTTCGCATTTGCATGTGCCTGTGATTCTCATCAACAAACTATGTGGGTAATTAGCACGTACCTTAGTTATTAAAGCAAAATCAGTAGCAAAGGAAACTTTGCGCTATCATGTATAAATCTAAATTTAGAAAATAACCAACCCTATAGGGTTTGAAGTTTGCTAATAAGAGAAAGGGTACTTCAAAAAAAATTTAGTAGTGGTTTATCAATTGGTTGCAAGCCCCTATTTTATTTGTGTGGTACTAGGGATTGAACCCAGAGGCATTCTACCTTTGAGCTCTACCCCAGCCCTATTTTTAATTTTTTTTGAATCAGGGTCTTGCTAAGTTGCTGAGAGCCTCACTAAATTGCTGAGGCTGGCTGAGAACTCTTGGTCTTCTTAGCTTCCCAAATAGAGGTTGTGCCACCATGCCCAGCCCCTATCTAAACAGTTTTCGTAGCCCATAATAATAATGATGGACAACATGAAATTTGTATCACCATGAATCTATATATGAATCTATGTATCACTATTATGCATAATCATAATGCACCAATAAGAAATTAAAAATATAATAAAATAAAAAATTTTAAAAGTAGACCAAGACAATTTTTCACAGTTCAACTTTTGCTCATCTCTATCATGTCTATGCTTGTATATCACACACACACACACACACACACACACTGCCAAAATGGCCAAAAAGAAGGGAAGGAAATGTGTCTCATCCCTTAAGGGTGTCTTGTCTGGCTGGGGATGTGGCTTAGTGGTAGAGTATTTGTCCGGCATGTGCAAGGTCTAGGGTTTGATCGCTAGTACCAAAAAAAAGGAAGGGGAAAGATGTTCTACTTTTCAAGTTTGTCACTTTAGGTTCAATTTCTAGCTCTGTTCCTTCAAGGCAACATGACCCTTGCGAAAGTCACTTACTCTCTGTGAACCTCCATTTTCTCATTTCTAAAATAAATGGGAGGTGAGGGAGTAACACTGCAGGCTTGATGGGTTCTTGTGAGTCACCACCTAGGACAAGCTGGTGAAAGTGAAAGGGTGAAAGCAACTTGAACTTTTTTTCTCCTTCCCTTGGTTTTCTCTGCTCAGCTCTCAGGTAGAAGAAACTAAGGAGAATAGCTAAACAAATAAATAAAAATAAATTTAAAAAGGAAGCAAAAGTTGTCATAAGAGTCCGAAATGATAACATGGACCGGGCTGCCTTTCTTTCCCCTGCCCCTTACCTGTGTCAGGAAGGCACATGATGCAAATTTGAACACTGAATTTACTTTAAGGATATACTCTGGGTGATCTTGTAATACACTTTTAGTAGCCATTATTTTCAGTGCTGAACCATGAATTGTTTAGTGCCTGAAAGGAACCTCTTAGTAGTAAACTTAGTTTGTATCCCATAAGAACATTGATACTGCATCGGATGTCATTCAGCAACTAGCTGAAGGGTTAGGAAGCAGCTGATATTAAACTGCCCTAAGCATATATGTTTCTCAAAATAGAAACACAATCAACAAAAGCTCACAGGGCTCTAATATAACTTCCTTTTTTTCTTGCTTTTTAGGAAGTTGTTCTAAGCCTGCCCTTGAACAGTTATTAGCCTTTATTAAAAATAACAGTTCCATGATGGGTTGACTTTGAAATCTATAAGCTCTCATTTTAGGGGTTCACAGGAAATACTATACCACAAATCCTTTTTAAAAGGATTAGAAAAGCCTTTAAATATCCTTTATCCCAGGGTCAAACTCCACAGCCAATCAAAATGTTGTACCTTTTAACTTGAGAGAGATCTCTAAAGAAAGGATAGCTCTAATGTGTCTTGGATTTGGGGGTTCAAAGGGCAGTCTCCCCAAGTTCCATGACACTTCAAGCCACAGAAAACCCACCACTTAGTGTTTTAATTCCTTGAGGACACATACTGAGACAGACGGCTGAGAACCAGTGACAGAGAGACTGACTAAATTTGGGATGCCAGTAACTGAGATGGAAGGAAGCTGAGTGCCCCATTCCCACACTTTCATTATTAAAGGCATGCAGCCCTGTTCTCAAGAAATGTAGTTTCCCCAGGTTTCCACTACCTAAATCAAAATCTTCAGCACACACTCTGGAGATGTTTGCAATTCATCTTAAACGCCTGTTATTTCTAAATACATCGTTGAAGGACTCCTATTTATTTCTTTTGAATGTCTCAAACGAATGAGGAAGTTTTACTTCTATGTCGTTTTCATTTTTCCAAAATTGGCATCAGGCACAGAAAATCAATTGGCAACCGAATCGGTTCTGCGCTAGAATTTAGAACTTAGCAAGGTACTCGTTCCGAGCTCTGCATAGAGATAACCATTTTAAAATTGAACTGTCAGATTTTTACCTCTAGACGAGAATACACCTAAAAGGAAAAAAAGCCATCCCCTCCTCCCAAAGCACAAAAATACAGCATATCCCAAGCAGCCCGTTTCCTACCCAGCCAATACAATAATGCTTTGTAAGCTGAGAGCTGCGCCCGCCCGGTATAGAAGCTAAGTATAAACAGCTGAGAAGGATTAGGCGGTAGCTCTATTCTCATTTACATGAAAATCCTCTAAGCATCGTTTTCCTGGCTGGCTGTGGGCGCATAAGGAACTCTTTTGTGCCATAGCCACGCATACATTTATATCCTTTGTCTTTACTTACCATTCGAGGCTGTGGACAAGTGTGCTCTATTTCCTCCATGGTTTCTGAGGGAGGCTCATTGGAAAGGGATTTTGGGATACCTGTTTCTGACTCAGCATCAGTGGTAAGTACTGGCATGGCCAGCGAACACTCTCTCCAGCTCTACACCCTCTGGGAGTCTCCTCCCAAGCTGAGAATGTTTTCTTTGTCACGTATTTTTCTCTTCCCTACCCATCCCCCTTCTTCTTCCCTTCTTTCTGCCCCCCTAGGGGGGGAAGTAGAGAGATTACTCCCCTTAACCACCCCTTTCTTTCTCGGAGAAGCCAAGAGGCAAGGCCTCAGTTTATCACTATAACAACCAGCCGGCACTCGAGCGGCTGGTGCGGGATACAGTATCCTCATTTGCATGGAGCGCTCTGGTTGGCTACTGTCATCATAGTACCACTCCGGCGGGGAGAGGCCGGGCCCTATTGGCTGGCCGGCCGTGCCCACGGGGCCGAACTTGCTGCTTTTGTTTCTTCGGTTTAATTCAGTTGCAAAGGTCTCGGTCCATTCTGGGCAAGGGACCGGGGCTGCAGTACCCTGATAAGATAAAACTGCTTCCTG
Source organism: Muscardinus avellanarius (assembly GCF_963383645.1). Classification (NCBI taxonomy): domain Eukaryota; kingdom Metazoa; phylum Chordata; class Mammalia; order Rodentia; family Gliridae; genus Muscardinus; species Muscardinus avellanarius. Next base: position 18,520,803 of record NC_137792.1, read on the forward strand.
AGGGGCCTAGGACACCTCGAGAAAGCACATAGCAGATCTCTAAAAAAGGGCCAGGTCCCTGGCATGAGTGTATGATGTGCTATAGTCATAATATTTGCTAAATAGTAACCCTGAAGACAAAGCTACTTTTGAGCCCAAACCTACTGTGCCAATTGCCAGCTGGCCTCCGAGAGCCTCTCGGGGAATTCACTCTGGGCACCTGAGTGTTCACCCCCTTGGACTGCATGCCACAGGAACACTGGCAGACTTCTTGAGGCCTGATGTAGCTAGCCCTGGAATCTATCTCTGGGGTTGCCCTAGGAGGAACTTTGAGGGAGGTAGATTGTCTTTGACAGCCCTCCTCATCTGCTTCCTCCTCAGCCCCTCTTACCCCTGTAGGAAGTCTTACTGCTGTCTGCCCTTCAATAGTCTGTTCCTGTGCTGTTTTATTATCGCTCTGCTCCTGTTTTATCAATCCTGGATCCCCTTTCCTAAATACTCTTGGTCAGATGCTCATGGTAATCAGAAAGACATCCCAGGAGAAATGTTAAAAATGATACGCATGGTGGCACACGCCTGTCATCCCAGTACTTGGGAGGCCGAAGCAGGAGGAGCACAGGTTTGAGGCCAGCCTCAGCAACTTAGTGAGACTCTGTTTCAAAATTAAAATATAAAAAAAGGCCGGGGGATATAGCTTGGAGGTAAAATGCCTGGGGTTCAATATCAATATCCAGTACCCAAAAAAAAAAAAGTGTCTGGCTGGACGTGGTGGCACATGCCTGTAATCTCAGTACTTGAGAGACTAAGACAGGAGGATTGAAGGTTCAAGGCCAGCCGCAGCAACTTAGCAAGACCCTGTGTCAAAATAAAAAAAATAAAAAGGGATGGGGAAGGAACTTGGAGGAAGAATGCCCTGGGTTCAATTCCCAGAGCCAATACAAAAACAAAACAAAACAGTACCAAAGAACAAAACAACAAAAATGATGTGCCTTAATGCTTATCTGGGAATATCCACATTTTTAGAAGAGCATTCTGAAACTAATCGCTCAAAGAAAAGAACTTAAAAAATATTTGTTCTAGTGCAACATGCTACATTTAATACTAATACAAAGTATTATCACTAGTGTTTCTTAAGCACAGATACAGTGCTAAGTACTTTACTGAGATCTTGCTTAATCTTCCTAAGACCCCAAAGAAGTTAGATCCTATTATTATCCCCATTTGACAGGCAAGGAATTGCAATTTAGACTAATGGCTCAGGGGCACAGAGCTCATGAGTAAATGGAGCTGGCGTTTGAAGGATGGATTGGGGAGGAGGGATGCAGCAGGTGTCGTAGTAGAAAAAGAACCTAGGAATGAATCCAGAAATCCTTTCAAGCTAAGTCCTTGGGCTTCTAAAGCGTGTGTGTGTGTGTGTGTGTGTGTGTGTGTGTGTGTGTGTAAAGTTTATTGGTGCAATATAATATATATTGTGGTGAGTGAGAATGGGTTTAGGAGAGAATCACACCAAGAGATGTTGTACACATATATAAATCTTTCCTTTTTATCCGTAGCTGTGGTTTTCATCCACATTCATTCAATGAGCTGCCAGCTTGGTTCCAGATTGGCCCTCTAGTTTCCTCTCCAGTGTAGGAGGATCACCTGTGGACCTGCTGATTTACATGAGTCCTGATGTCTAGCTGGGTCCTTGCGAGCCTGTCTTGTCCCAAAGCCCGGACCATTCCCTTATACTCCCAGCCTCACCTGTCTCAAAGTAGACAGTTGCCTTTTTCCTCTGCTTCCCGTCTTCCCCTGCAGCATCAAACCAAGAGGCCGGTTCTACCTAGGATGTCTTCGTTGTGTCACTCGTGTTAAACCCTTTTTCATCCCAAGTCCTTGAACCTTGCAATTTATGTATTATTTATTTATTTATTCGTTTATTTATTTATATGTGGTACTGGGGATGGAACTCAGGGGTGTTCTACCTCCGAGCTACACCCCCAGCCCTAATTTTCATATTTTATTTTTGAAACAGGGTCTCACTGAGTTGCAAAGGGCTTCACTAAGTAGCTGAGGCTGGCCGCGAACCCGGCTCTTCCTGTCTCCGCCTCCTGAATGCCGGGATTACAAGTGTGCGCCACCACGCCCGTTGAACCTTACACTTCCATCTGTCATGGGGGTCAGCTCTATAATTAATCCCATAACCACTAATCCTCCCCTAGTCTAGTCTTTGTTCACTTCTGCCTCTCTCCCTCAGCCCTGTGGTTGAATTACAGCATGTCTTCCAGTCCTACCTGGCAGAAATAGACTCAGGTACCACTCTGATGAGTCCTTACCAGATCAACTCACTTTGGAAACCAGTTTTGGCTGCTACTGCAACCTGATTCAGGAACTTTTTTTCTTTTTTTGGTGCTGGGAATTGAGCCCAAGGGCATTCTACCTCTGAGCTACACCCCAAGTCCTATTTTATTTTTTATTTGGAAATAGGTTTTCGTTAAGTTGCTGAGAACCTTTCTAAGTTGCTGAGGCTGATCTTGAATCTGTGATCCTCCTGTGTCAGCCTCCCAAATACTGGGATTACAGGCATGAGCCACCATGCCAGGCTTATTTTTTAATTTTGTTTTGTTTTAAAATAGGGTCTCAGCCTGGCGTGGTGGTGCACGCTTGTAAAATCCCTGTGCTTGGGAGGCGGAGGCAGGAGGATCGCATAGGTTTGAAGCCAGGCGTGATGGCTTAAGAGACCCTGTTTCCAAATAAAAATATAAAATAGGTCAGGGAGTGTAGCCTGGAGGTAGAAGGGTTTCCAGGAACCCCAGTACCACTAAAAACAAACAAACAAACAAACAAAAAAAAAACAGGGTCTCATTAGGTTACTGAGGTTGGTCTGAAACCTGCAATCCTCCTCTTTCAGCCTCCCAAGTACTAGTATTACAGGCATTCACCACCATACCCAAGTCTTAACAATTTTTAAATGGGTTCTTTTAACTTGGCGGCTTTGTAATGTTATCAAGATAATTATCTGAGAATGACCACTGAGTTCTACACTACGAAGTTAAATATTTCATAACCTTCTAAGGTTCATGGTGAGGTGGTTATAACAGGTTAGCAGGAAGGAGATTCTTAGGGGTGATGGAATTATTCCATATCTTGATTAAGGTAACAGTTACACCAAGCCAATGCATGTGTTAACAGCACTTAAAACTTCATGGAGGATATTTGTTCATATATACTAATAGCCCTCAGGATATTCATACCTTTTGCCTCAGGGATTCCATTTGGGAGCTTATCCCCAAAGCAATAATCAGAGAAATATACAGTATACATAAAGATGCTTAATGCAGAATTATTTATTAAGAGCAAAAACAAACAAACAAACAAACAAACAAAAACCAAGCCGGGTATGGCGGTGCATGCTTGTAATCGCAGAGTTTGGGAGGCCGAGACAGGAGGATCACAGTTTGTGGCCAGCCTCATCCACTTAGTGAGGCCCTTTGCAACTCATTGAGACCCTGTTTCAAAATAAAGAGTAAAAAATAGGGCTGGGGTTGTAGCTTGGAGGTAGAATGCCCCCTGGGTTCTATCCCTAGTACCACAAAAAAAGCAAAAAAGGATATAATTTTCAGCAACAGTAGGAATAATTTATTTACTTATTTTTATTTTTTGTGCAGGTCTGGGGATGGAACCCAGGAGCATTTGACCTCCGAGCTACACCCTCTGCCCAATTTTTTATTCTTTATTTTGAAACCGGTCTCACTGAGTTGCAGAGGGCCTCACTAAGTAGCTGAGGCTGTCCGCGAACCGCGATCCTCCAGTATCAGCCTCCCGAATGCTGGGATTACAAGCGTGTGCCACCACGCCCGGCAACAGTAGGAATAATTTAAATGAGAAATAAAATAAGCCAGGTAAGACAGTACTAGGAGTTGTGTTTTTGAAGAAAATGTAATGTTATGGAAACGTGTTAACATTATGTCAGACAAAGAAAGCAGGCTACAAAACATATCAATAAATGATCCCAATTATGTGATATGTATATTTATAGAAAAAAAGTACTGGAAAGAAACAATATAAGATGTTAACAACAAAAATCTTTAAATTATGAGATTATGGCTGATTTCCATTTTTTATACTTTTCTGTTTATAATAGGTATTAAAAATGAGCATAAACTGGGCACAGTGGCACATAACTATAATCCTAGGACTTAGGAGACAGGAGGATCACAGGTTCAAGGCCAGCCTCCTCAGCAATTTAGTGAGGCCCTCCGCAACTTAGCAAGACCCTGTTTCAAAACAAAAAAATAAAAACGTCTAGGGGTGCTAGGCGTGGTGGCGCACGCTTGTAATCCCCGCGCTTGGGAGGCTGAGACAGGAGGATCGCACGGGTTCGAAGCCAGCCTCAGCTACTTAGTGAGATCCCGTTTCCAAATAAAGTATAAAATAGGTCTGGGAGTATAGCCCGGAGGTAGAAAGCCTCTGGGTTCCACCCCCAGTACCACCAAAAACAAACAAACAAACAAACAAAAAAAGTCTAGGGGTAGAGCTTGGAGGCAGAATTCCCTTGGGTTCAATCCCTAGTAACAACCTCTCCAGATGAGCATATATTACTCTTATTATCAGAAAGAAATGAACATTGCCCTCCTTTTTTTTTTTGTAGTACTAGGAATGGAACCCAGAGGCCTTGTACCTCTGAGCTACACTTCCAGCCCTATTTTTTATTCTTTATTTTTTATTTATTGTTTTTGTGGTACTGGGGATGGAACCCAGGGGCTTTCTACCTCCAGGCTACCCTCCCAGACCTATTTTTATGTTTTATTTGGAAACAGGATCTTACTAGATTGCTGAGAGCCTCACTAAGTAGCTGAGGTTGGCTTTGAACCTTCATGATCCTCCCGTCTCAGCCCCCACAAGTACTAGAATTACAAGCGTGTGCCACCACGCCTGGCTTATTCTTTATTTTGAAACAGGGTCTCACTGACTTGCAGAAAGCCTCACTAAGTAGCTGAGACTGGTCTCAAACCTGCGATCCTCCTGTCTCAGCCTCCCAAGTACTGAGATTACGAGTGTGCACCACCACACCCGTCACATTGCCCTCCTTCTAAAAGGCATTAAAAGGCTGAATATTGGAATGGGGGGAGACAGGATGGTTTAGCACATAAGCAAATAGAAAGGGCCATGGGTCATCTGGGTGTGATGGCATACACTTGTAATCCCAGTACTTGGGAGGCTGAGACAGGAGGACCGCAGGTTTAAGGAAAACCTCAGCAAGTAGTGAGACTCTCATCAACCTAGCAAGACCCTGGTTCAAAATAAAATTAAAAAAAAATAGGGCTGGGTGTGTAGCTCAGAGGTAGAAGGCCCCAGGTTCAATCACCAGTACCACAAAATGAATGAATGAATGAATGAATGAATGAATAAATAAATAAATAAAAAGGAGCCTGTATCAGTGAGAGAGAATGAGAGAGTTGAAAGTGAAGAACAAAGCCGGGACAGAGACCTATCTACAGTTAGCAGAGGAAACGTCTTGGAATCAAATTGCTCAGAAAATGCTTGGGGACAGTGCTCCCAAGTCCTGTGCCCTCTCCAAGTAGGGCCCTTGGCCTTCTGTGAGCCCTTGTTACATCAGTGCTGCCCTAACAGGCCCCAGCATTCTTGTTTCTTAGCTTTTTACATTCTCCGCACTATGCCAGGTGTTTATCACTAACTACCTGTAACCCCCACAACACCTGACCAGGTAGGCATAGTCCCTTTTTGCAGATGGGGAAACTGAGTCATAGTAACTTTCACTCACCTAGGAAGAGACCTACAAATGGTATCATTCTTCCGGCCAGTGGTCTGCATATTTAATAACACTGACTTGTTGACATTCTCAACGATTTTCAGGAAAGAACCGAAATCATCACTTTGGAGTAAATGTCATTAGAACCCTGCCCAAGTCCCTTCAGGTCTTCCCATGTGAGTCAACTCCTGTCCCCCTGCCAATTGCCTGCACCAGCATCTATGTGCCAAGGTCTCAAGGGCTTTCTCTGAGCATCAGAAACCCATGCCCTTCCAATACTGTAGCACAAACAGCGCTGAAGGCCATCCCCCCACCCCAAATTCTCAGTAAATCACTCAATATGTAAATACTCCCTTTCTCGGAGCCCCCAAATAGGATAACTCTTGCATGTTCTACTCCCCAGTTGTCCAGTAGGATTACATTCCAGTTGCCACCATGGTACTTTGCTTGCCAGTTGCATCCTGTACTGCCTGCCCGCCTTTCCCTATCCATGGTCCTGTGACATTTCCTGGGATAAACTAGGTGAACCTGAAGCTGGGCATGGTGGCGCACACTTGTAATTCCATCACTGGGGAGGCAGAGAACGGAGGATTGCAGTTCGCAGACAGCCTCAGCTACTTAGTGAGGCCCTTCACAACTCAGTGACACCCTGTTTCAAATATAAAAAGACTAAAAATTAGGGCTGGGGTATACCTCGGAGGTACAATGTCCCTGAGTTCCATCCCCAGTGCTGCAAACAAAAATAAAAACAAAAACACCTAGGTGAACTTGAATCCTCCCCAGAGAGCCAGCTTTTGGGGGCTCTCAAACTAAGACACCATTCTAGTGCCCCATCAGCAAGTTCTAATATGATGATTCTTATAGCAATATACTTTTTATATCCTCATCACTTGCAGATAAAAGTTAATCACCATGTAATATGTTTTAAACTTTTTTTTATAAGTAGGCCTTGCTTTTAAGCTTTCTCTTATTTCTTTATTTTGTAGTGGGGATTGAGCCCAGCAGCATTCTACCTCTGAGCTATACATTCAGGCCTTTTTATTTCTCATTTTGAAACAGAGTCTCACTAAATTTCTGAGAGCCTTGCTAAGTTGTTGAGGTATTGCTAATTCCACTATTTCTTTCACATTTCCTTTTTAATTTATATTTTTTTACTTGTTTCAGATTTAAGAAACATGAAATTTATTACAAAGAAGGAAGGAAAATGGACAATATAGGGTAAGATTTCTTAGAAACCATTATTACCTCTTATAGAACTTTATTATTATTACATCATTTTTAGCCACACCCCCCAACTGTCTAGATGTGACTTTAGGTTAGCTCCAAAACCTGACTATCTGAGTGGGCACCTGTAGTCCTAGTTCGTTGGGAGGCTGAGGCAGGAAGATCACTTGAGCTCAGGAATTGGAGACCAATCTGGGCACATAATGAGATCCTATCTCAACAACAAAAAGAAAACAACCTGACAGCCTGGAAAAATCTCCACCATACTAAGCAATGAAATTTGTACATAATCCTTTTCATTCACTCCAGAAAAATGATGGCAATAAAAATATTTTGCAGTGAGTAAGAAGCATTTCCACACCTCATGCGGTGCTTTGACACATTAAATTATATTATATAATTATATGAGCCAGGTGTGATGGTGCACATCTGTAATCCCACTACTTGGGAGGCTGAGACATGAGGATCACAGTTTAAGGAGGCCCTCAGCAATTTAGTGAGAACCTATTTAAAACAAAGAAAGCAAAAAGCCGGGCGTGTTGGCGCATGCTTATAATCCCAGCATTCGGGAGGCTAAGACTGGAGGATGGTGATTTGCAGACAGCCTCAGCTACTTAGCGAGACCCTCTGCAACTCAGTAAGACCCTGTTTCAAAATAAAGAATAAAAAATAGGGCAGGGGATGTAGCTTGGAAGTCAAATGCCTCTGGGTTCCATCACAAGAACCACACAAAAAAAAGGTCGTACGTAACTCAGAGGTAGAATGTCTCTGGGTTTGATCCTCAGTAACACACACACACACACACACACACACACACACACACACACACAATACTAGCACACTGAAATTACCAAATTTCAATACTGAAAAATTTCAAGTTAATAAAGAGATTCAGGGAGATTAAGTGACTTGACCAATGCCAACAATAATGAATAGAAGTATCACTTGAATCCAAGTCTCTTGAATCAAAGTTGGACACTTTCCCACCAAATGACATTGCTTCACTGATTGATATAGATTTGCTTTAATAACAAGATTGTTGAGTAACTCATGTATATCTTATCATCGAGGATTACCCTGTCGCCTCTTTCCTATTGAATTCATGTAACATGAAGCACTCTTCACTTTTATTCATTTAGCTCACTTCAATCTGTGCCTCCCTGCATCTGGACGCATTGTAGTTGCCTGCTTAGACCAGGAACACGAACACAGATGCGTTGCCAGATTCAGCGGTGGGTCACGAAAGGAGATGCTGCAGGGTCATGGTCCATATAGGCCATTGGGGGGAATGAAAAGTAATGGTGAGATGTCATAGAGCTTCAAAGCTGATTATTTTGGGGGGAGAATCAAGAAGTTAGAATGGAAAATGCTTTCATTTTATTCTATTTTATGCTTTGATTGGCACATTGTATGTAATTAGGCATCGTAGTGTGATTCAAAGTGATATAGCCATGTGCGTGTATAATACCTGGTGTGTTTCCCTCTGGTTCACACCAAGCTACCTACCCTTCCCCGTCATATTAGTGAGATTGGTAGTGACACCTTCACACACGAACATAGTGTTATTTGAATTGTATCCTTCATCAGCTCTCCTTTACCCCTCTCACTTCCCTCCCACAATCTCCTTGCACTATTCTACTGGTCTCTCTCCTCGTCTATCTAAAATCCCTTTTGCTTCCTATTAGAATGGATTTTCTTCTTTTTCCAACTTCTTCGTAACCAAAAAAGAATTGATCAACTCATCCCAATGACCAAAATGTATTGACTTTAAACACAGTTTTAAGGTGCTGGGGAGAAACTGCACAGACCCAATCTGACAAATCTATTTCATAAAGGAAAATATGGCTGACAAAATATCACCTCACAGCTCATATTTAAAAGAAACAAACATTTGACATAAGTCAGAGAGATGAGCACCAAGGAGGTCCAAAATTCATAACACTTGTATCACCGCATCATAATGGTCGTACCATGTTTGAGAAGGTCTGAAAAGAGATGTGTTTGTCTGGCATGGTGGCACATGCCTGTAATCCCAGTACTTGGGAGACTGAGACAGGAGAATCACAGGTTCGAGGCCAGCCTCTGCAACTTAACAAGGCTCTCAACAATCTAGTGAGACCCCGTTTCCAAATAAAAATTAAAATAGGGTTGGTGTATAGCTCAGAGGTAGAATACCTCTACCTTAGTTCAAGCCTTAGTTCAATCCTTAGGATCAAACCAGAAGAGAGAGAGAGAAAGAGAGAGCTTTTTATCAAAATGAGATATATTTATCTATATGCTGATGATAAAATCAGGTAAAGATCTGATATATTTTGCTTTGCTGTATCAAAACAAATTTGATGGCAGAATTTTTTCTTTTGCATAAATTAAAGTTGCCCTTAGTTGGAATGAATCAGTCTTACTGACATTAGCAGCTGTGCAGTCAGTAAAGAATTACTGTTGCTATTACATGGTGGTATTTATAAACACTTTTATTTTCTAAGTGCTTTACAATCACTTATTGTCTAATTAATATCTAATCATCTGTTTACAAGTAATAATCACACATGTAGCGCAGTTTAATCAAAACTCCAAATGTAGCCGCCACCACACTCAAGAGTACTGTGTAAATTTTGGTCCCTTATTCATGGGGTCTGGTTCCAGACATGTGCCCGAAACACACAATACTACAACAGAGAGAAAAAAGCAGATAAAGTTTCCTTACTCGGATTTGAGCATACTTTGAATGCACAACTTTTACATGCCAAATACACTGAGTATCAACGGTAAGTAAGCCCATAGGTAACTTTTGACACTTAATAGCTTGATTTTACACATACATAACATTTTAATTGACTTAACCCACAAAATTTGATGATAGGTTATGATAAATGGCACCAGCTTGACATTATTGAAGCTATTAGTTCCAGTCATTGTTTTAGTGATTTTTAATGCAAAAAAGATCAAATGTATCCAAAATGGTTCAGGGACCCTCAGAGGTTAATAATCTAAGCAGGTTCAAGTCTAAACCAAGCTATGACCAGTTTAAACACCTGCCAGTCTTAATTATCCACTCTAAGTGGATCTACTGCTGTCTCCCTTCAGTGTCCCCACGTGTTAGTGTAAGCAATTATAGGAACCATGAAAGGATTTTTGTAAGTAGGTGAACGATATGCATATTAATCCAGTTTTCCCCCTAGGATGAATTTTCTTACAAGTAGAATTGTTAAGTCAGATTACTTGCCTTTTTAAGGTTTTTGAGACATGGTTTTTGATCCTATTATCAAATAGTCTTCTAAAGTGGTTGACCACATTTATACTTCTTCATATACTCTTTGTTTATTTGTTTGTTTGTTTGTTTGTTTTTTGCGATACTGGGGATGAAACCCAGGGGCATTCTACCTCAGCTATACCCCCAATCCTATTTTTTATTCTTAATTTGAAACAGGGTCTCTCTGAGTTGCAAAGGGCCTAAGTAGCTGAGGCTGTCCTCGAACCATGATCCTCCTGTCTCAGCATCCCAAACACTGGGATGACAAACAAGCGTGCGCCACCGTGCCCAACTTTCATATGCTCTTGGAAAATCGTCATTCTTGGTTATTTATCTGCCATAAGCAGTTTTATTCTTTCTTGCCGAACCATCAGGCTGGGGGTCCCAGCATTGCAGCAAGTACTGCATGATCCTGAGGACTTTGCCTGGGACCTTTTGAATGTGACACAAATGAGTTGGACTGGCAAGTGAGTAAATAAAGTTGTCTAATGGCAAAGAAACTCTTATTAATTACAGTCCTTGAGTTTTATACTAATAGATTTTGGGCATTACTGTGGATTGAACCCAGGGCACTCTGCCCCTGAGGTATACCCCCAGCCTTACTTTATTTTGAAACAGGCTCTCATTAAGTTGCAGAAGGCTTCACAAAATTGCTGAGGCTGGTCATGAACCTGCAATCTTCCTGTCTCAGCCTCCCAAGTACTAGGATGACAAGCACTAATAGATTTCAAATGACCTTTTCTCTAGAGGGACTCTTTGTGTTGCAAATTTTGCACTCAGAATCTTTGAATGTTTGGAGATGTGGTTTAATCTTCTATATTATGTTACTATGGCTGCTATAACAATGAACCATAAAATTAGTAGCTGAAAAAAACACCCATTTATTATCGCAAAGTCTAGACTAGGGTCAGAAATCTGAAAGGGGGAGCCGAGTGTGGTGGCGCACGCTTGTAATCCCCGCGCTTGGGAGGCTGAGACAGGAGAATCACACAGGTTCGAAGCCAGCCTCAGCTACTTAGTGAAGCTCTCAGCAACTTAGTGAGACCCTGTTTCTAATAAAAGATAAATGGGTCAGGGAGTGTAGCCCGGAGGTAGAAAGCCTCTGTGTTCCACCCCCAGTACCACACACACACACACACACACACACACACACACACACACAAAGAAATCTGAAAGGGGTATCAGTTAAAATCAATGTATTGGCCGGGTGTGGTGCGCACGCTTGTAATCCCAGCATTAGGGAGGCTGAGACCGGAGGACCGTGAGGATCACGGTTCATGGCCAGCCGCAGCTACTTGGTGAGGCCCTCCGCAACTTAGTGAGACCCTGTTTCAAAATAAAGAATAAATAAATAGGGCAGGGGGTGTAGCTTGGAGGTCAAATGCCCCTGGGTTCCATCCCCAGACCTGCAAAAAAAAAAATCAATATACTGGCACAATTACATCTCTTTGGGAGGCTCTAAGCCATCTTCAAAACTAGCAATTGCATCCCTCCAGCCTCTGCTTTGCAAATCTCATCTTTTTTTTTTTTTTTTTTCAGTACTGGGGATTGAACCCAGGGGGCATTTTACCTCTGAGCTACACTCCCAGCCCTATTGTTTCTTTTATCTATCTTTTTATTTTATCTTTTGAAATAGAGTCTTACTAAGTTGCAGAGGGCCTCACTAAGTAGTTGAAACTGGCTGAGAACCTACAAATGTGTACCACCATTCCTGGCTCATCATCTTTTATTCTAAGTCTCCATCTCCCTGGTTCACTTAAAAGGAGCTTTCTTGCATACCTGTAATTCCACTACTTGGGAAGCTGAGACAGGAGAATAGGAGTTTCGAGTTGATCCTCAGTAACTTAGTGAGACCCTGTTTATTTTTATTTATTTATTTATTTGTGATACTGGAGATTGAACTCAGGGGCATTTTACATCTGAGCTACATCCTCAGCCCTATTTTTTTTGTGTGTGATACTGGGGTTCCTGGAAGCCCTTCTACCTCCAGGCTACACTCCCAGACCTATTTTTATACTTTTTATTGGAAACAGGGTCTCCTAAGCCAGCGTGGCTGGCTTTGAACCTGCGTGATCCTCCTGTCTCAGCCTCCCAAGCGCGGGGATTACAAGCGCGTGCCACCACGCCCGGCTTCCTCAGCCATATTTTTTATTCTTTCTTTATTTTTTGTGGTACTGGGGATTGAACCTAGGGGCATTCTACCTCCAAGCTGCACCCCTAGACCTATTTTTAAATGTTTTAAAAAATTTTTCAGGACTGAGACTGGAATCCAGGGCCATTCTAATTCTGAGCTACACCTCCAGCCCTATTTTTTATTCTTTATTTTGAAAAAGGGTCTCACTGAATTGTGGAGGGCCTCACTAAGTAGCTGAGGCTGGCTTGGAACTGTGATCCTCCTGTCTCAGCCTCCTGAATGCTGGGATTAAATGCATGTTCCACCATGCCCAGCCTTTATTCTTTATTTTGAAACAGGGTCTCACTAAGTTGTGGAGCACATCACTAAGTAGCTGAGGCTGGCCCCAAACCCAGATCCTCCTGTGTCAGCCTCCCAAATACTGGAATAACAAGCATGTGCCACCATGAGACCCTGTTTAAATGTTTTTTTTCCCTTAATTTTCTCACTAAGTTGCTGAGCTGGCTTCAAACTTGCTGTGATCTTCCTATCTCAGCCTCCCAAGTACTAGGATTACATGTGTGTGCCACCATGTTTGGCTTCAAAATATTAAAATAAAAAGGGCTGGGATGTAGCTCAGAGGCACAATGCTCCTGAGTTCAATTCCAAGTACCCCATTCCCATAAAGGACCTTTGTGATTATATTTGGCCTCCCTGGATATCCTGAATAATGCAGTCTACTCTCTCCCACCACGGGATCTTCAACTTAAGCACATCTGCAAAGTCCTTTTCGCCATGTATCGTAACATAGTCACAGGTGCTGAAGACTAGGACAGATATCTTTTGGAGGCTGTGCTTCTGCCTAGCACACCTTCCTCAGCACAAGACAGACCTATTTCATCTCCCATTATTCTGAACAAGACATTGTCTATAACTTTAATACTTAGTAATGTATGAAACTCTACTCCGTTTCAGGCACAGGCATTATATCTGGTTGCAGATAACAACTGGTACTTAGAAACATTAAATAATTTCCCCCAGATCATAAAGCTGGTCAGCAGCAGAGCCAAGTTTCCAGTTCCGGCTGGTGGGACTTCAAAGCCCTGGTTCATCGCTGCTGCAGCATCTCAACATTTCCAATGCTCTGATCATTTTGCTCTCCTTGGATAGCCTTCATGCTGAAAGCTTTTCATTTAGTTTGTTTGATATTTAACGATGCAACCTAGCTAGATAAAAAGCTTTCATTAAGCCCCTCTAAATGTAATATTTGACTCATTCAGTAGACACCGGGGTGGGATATCACCACAAAACATATGTTCAAGATGATGCCAGGGCTGGGGGTGTGATTCAGTGGGAGAGCTCTTACCTAGCTTATGTGAGGGTTCCGTCCCCAGCACTGCAAAAAGGAAGGGAGATGATGCCTTCACATCCTAGAGATTCTGGTCTAATTGGCCTGACCTGTAGCATCAGGACTTTTAAAAGTTCAGAACCGTGACATGTGCCTGATGAAACAGGAGGATTGCAGATTCATGGCCAGCCTTGGTAACTTAGAAAGATCCTCTGTAACTTAGTGAGACCCTGTTTCAAATTAGAAAAAAATAAGATCAGGTTGAAGGTATAGCTCAGAGGTAGATGCCCCTGGGTTTAATTCCCAGTACCAAAAAAAAAAAAAAAGGAGGGAAGGAAGGAAAGTTCAGAACTACTATTGTGAGGCAGAGATGGAAGACTTTATTAAGACGTGAATTTTGACCCGCAAACAATTAGGCTCTCTATTTTCAAGAATCTCCATTTTGTTTGCATCAAGAGAAAGAAACTCAGCTAGGTGTAACGTGGTGGTACACACTTGTAATCCTAATATTTGGGAGGCTGAGACAGGAGGATCACAGGTTCGATTGACAGCCTTAGCAAGTAGTGAGACTCTCATCAACTTAGTAAGACCCTGTTTCCATATAAGAAATAAAAATTGGTAGAGCCGGGCGTGGTAGCGCATGCTTGTAATCCCAGCATTTGGGAGGCTGAGACAGGAGGATCACGGTTTGCAGACGGCCTCAGCTACTTAGTGAGGCCCTCTACAACTTAGTGAGACCCTGTTTCAAAATAAAGAATAAAAAATAGAGCAGGGGTTGTAGCTTGGTAGTCTAATGCCCCTGGGTTACATCCCCATACTCGCAAAAAAAAAAATGGTCTGGGGGTATAGCTCTGAGGTAAAATGCCTCTGGGTTCAATCCCCAGTACAAAGAAGAAGGAAAAGAGGAGGAGGAGGTGAGGAGGAGGAGGAGGAAAGGAGACGGAGAAGGAGAAGGAGAAGGAAAAGGAGAAGGAGAAGGAGAAAGAGAAAGAAACTCTAGTAGTGTGTGTTTCCCCAAGAAACTGGCTATGTAAAATTCATTATGTCCAAATGCAGTTGTTTTATACATTTAGTCTACTAAAATGCCAGATGAGGGGCTGTGTCAAATGGCTTACTAGAGGTGCTTGAGAGTAACTCTGTGAAGCCAATATGCCTTCACAGAAACCCAGACTTGCTAAAAGGAGACATTCTCTTAAGTAAGCAAGTAAGCATGGGATAAGCACAGCTTCAGAGGAAAATAATCCTTTACTTATGCAATATGGTTTGAATAAATGCTTACCACCATCCAACCATAGGAACTCAAAAGGAGCAAAACCAGAAGCCATAAACCATAGAGTCCCTGGCACAAGTAATATCACTGTTGCTCAGGACACATTTGGACTGTGTCTTTTTTTTTTATGTACTGAGGATGGAACCCAGGGACATTCTATCTGCAAGCTACACCCCCAGCCCAATTTTTTATTCTTTATTTTGAAACAGGGTCTCCCTGAGTTGAAAAGGGCCTAAGTAGTAGCCGAGGCTGTCCGCGAACCGTGATCCTCCTGTCTCAGCCTCACAAATGCTGAGAGTACGCCACCACGCTTGGCTTTGGACTAAGTCTTTTGAAATTCCCTTCATGGAAACTCATCAGGGCTACTCATGGAGAATTGGTTATTATATAATCAAAACCAAATGATTGGATTCAAAGAGGTATTAAATTGATTTATCATGTACCTATTAAGCATTGATTGACTTTTGGGTGTTCCAAAAATATCAGAAACAGAGCTGGGTGTGGTGATGCACACTTGTAATCCCAGTACTTGGGAGCCTGAGACAGGAGGATCCAGGTTCAAGACCAGCCTCAGCAATTTAGCAAGACTCTCAGCAACCTAACAAGACCCTATTTAAAAATAAAAATAAAGCCGGCCGTGGTGGCGCACGCTTGTAATCTCCGTGCTTGGGAGGCGGAGACAGGAGGATCGCACTGGTTTGGAGCCAGCCTCGCTGGCTTAAGAGACCCTGTTTCCACATAAAAAAAAATGTTAAAAAAAAATACTGGGCGTGGTGGTGCATGCTTGTAATCCCCACGCTTGGGAGTCTGAGACAGGAGGATCGCACAGGTTCGAAGCCAGCCTCAGCTACTTAGTGAGGCTCTCAGCAACTTAGTGAGACTCTGTTTCCAAATAAAATATAAAAAAGGTCTGAGAGTATAGCCCGGAGGTAGAAAGCCTCTGGGTTCCACCCCCAGTACCACCCCAAAAAAATTAAAATTAAAATTAAAATAAAAAATAAAAATAAAATAATATAGGGGTTGGCATGGTGGCACACGCTCATAATCCCAGCATTTGGGAGGTGGAGACCAGAGGATCGCGGTTCATGGACAGCCTCAACTACTTAGTGAGGCCCTTCACAACTCATTGAGACCCTGTTTAAAAAAAAAAGACTAGAAAATAGGACTGGGGTTGTAGCTTGGAGGTAGAATGCCCCTGGATTCTATCCCCAGTACTGCAAAATAAATAAATAAATTAAATTAAATAGGGCTGGGGATATAGTTTGGGGATAGAATGCCCCTGGGCTTATCCCCAGTACACATCCCCCCAAGATGATTATAACCCTAATGATATCCACTAAGAAGAGTATGGTTTCCTCTAATGAGAGATTTCTAAAGAGCCGGAGAGAATCCTTGTGACCTTGATATAAATGGAAAGTACCAAGTATTCAAAAGTAGATCTGAAGTCAATTTCTAGAGAACAGAGGTTCTGGAACATTAATGTATATGGAAATAACCTGTAGCATTTGTTAAACCACATTTTCCTAGGCCCCAGCCATTCCAATGCAGTAGGCCAAGTAAGGCCCATCAATTTGAATTTCGATCAAGTTCACAGTTGTTGCCTGAAGTTCACACTTCGAGTAACACTGTTGTAGAACAATTACAAAAGTTCAGTGACTCACGAGGTAAGGCTGTGAAGGTGACTACTGTGAATATACATATGTACATATATATATATATATTCTATTAACCTTTTTAAAAATTATAGAAATAGCCAGGCATGGTGGCGCACGCTTGTAATCCCCGCGCTTGGGAGGCGGAGACAGGAGGATCGCACAGGTTTGAAGCCAGCCGCGCTGGCTTAAGAGACCCTGTTTCCAAATTTAAAAAAATATAAAATAGGTCTGGGAGTGTAGCCCGGAGGTAGAAGGGCTTCCAGGAACCCCAGTACCACAAAAAAAAAATAATAGAAATTGGCAAACGGACTGCCAAAGATGGAAGTTTACGCATCAATAAGCATAAAAACTACAATGGATTGAAGCTCATTAAATATGCTGAAGTTCATGAATTCATAGTATTATGTACATAGTACTAGTAGAGAAAACCCTTCAACCTTCATTTGTCTACACTGAAAGGTTCTAGAGGACAGTGTGTGTGTGCGTGTGTGTGTGTGTGTGTGTGTGTGCGCGCGTGTGGTATTGATTGGAGATTGAACCCAGGGACATTCAACCTCAGAAAATTTTATTTATTTTATTTTTTATTGGTGCATTATATTCATACATCATATTTAGGTAAAACACTTGTGTGGACATACATGTACACATCACCAATTTAACCCCTACCCAATTCCCACCCCATTCCTTCCCCGTCCCTCCTTCCCTTGCTTGGCTTAGTGGTTGACTTCAATATGTTTAAGTACATTGTGTGTTTTAGAGATTTTCCTTTTTCCCCCTCCTTTCTCCTCCTTTAGGTTGCCTTGTTTGCTCCTCTAGAAGGTTTCCTTTTTCATCTAGAGTTCCTCCTATGACCCATTTCTCCCTAACTCTCACATATTAGGGAAAGCATCTGATTTCTTATTTTTTGTGACTGACTAATCTCGCTCAGCATAATGTCCTCCACTTCCATCCATTTCCCTGAAAATGATGTAATTGAGTTTTTTTTTGACGGCTGAGTAAAATTCCATTGTGTACATATCCCACAGTTTTGTAATCCATTCATCTGTTGATGGACATCTTGGCTGGTTCCATAGTTTGGCTATGGTGAATTGTGCAGCTATGAATATAGATACACATGCATTAGTTTGGTAGTTTGGTTTCTTTTCTTTTGGGTAGATACCCAACAGTGTTATTGCTGGATCAAATGGTAGATTTGATCCCATTCTTCTGAACCTCAGAGCATTTTAGTTTTTGTTACCCTCTGCCCTTTGTGTGTGTGTGTGTGGTACTGGGGTTTCTGGAAGCCCTTCTACCTCCGGGCTACACTCCCAGACCTATTTTTTTATATATTTTTTTGGAAACAGGGTCTCTTAAGCCAATGCGGCTGGCTTCGAACCTACGTGATCCTCCTGTCTCCGCCCCCTCCGCCCTTGTTAATTTTTGTTTTAAAACAGGGTCATGCCATATTGCTGATTGCTGAGGCTGTCCTCAAACCTGAGATCCGCCTGTCTCAGCCTCCCAAGCACTGATATTATAGGTATGTATCACCACACCCAGCTTGAATGCATTATTTGGAAAACTGGAAAGTACAGAGAAAGAATCAAGCATTTGTCTGACATTTCCTATGCAAACTGTGCCCCAGGGTGACCAAATGGTAAGGAGTATCTCATCTTAGAATGAGCAAAGAAGTAGATCATAAGGTAATAAGAATGTAATGAATTATCCCTGCTTCCTAACTCCTAATGAATGATTCGATCTAGGCACTAAGCATTACCTGCTGATAAGATGATAGAAAGACAGACAACTCCGAATGTTTTGTTCTCTTGAGCTACCTATGAAATAGTCTTCCAAGTAAACAGAGCCTGGCTTTGATCACACCTCTTGCTCTGAGACCAATTTATAGGTAATACAGAAAGGATTAAGGGTATGTTAACACCACAGGGAAGCAATCAGCAAAATCCAGACTGGGGGACTGAGCAGGACACACTTTGTTTTTTTCAACCAAAAAATTGCATGAAACCTATGGATTGAGAGCTAAAAGACATCTATCAGTCACAATGGAGAGACTGTTATTTGGATCCCAATTCAAAACACTAGAAAAATAACATTTATGACACAATTAGAAATCTGAACAATTTATCAATCCTATAAAAAAAATTACTAAAATGTTTAAGTACAATAATCACATTATGTTTACGTTTTCAAAACTTTAGAAGTATAGACTGTATCTGGGTGTGGTGATACAGGCCTCTAATCCCAGTACTTGGGAGGCCGAGACAGGAGTGTAGGTTTAAGACTAAACTCAGCGATTTAATAAAGCTTCTCAGCAATTTAGCAAGACGCTGATTCCAAGCAAAAATAGGGCTGGGGATATAGCTTAGAGATAGAGTGTCCCTGGATTCAATCCCCAACAACACACACACACACACACACACACACACACACACACACACACGTGTATACTATAGCCAAACACAAAGGCATATGTCTGTAATCCCAATTACAGAGAAGCCTGAAGCACGAAGATCACAAGTTCGAGGCCAGCCTGGGCAACTTTGTGAAATCCTGTC